>NW_027397068.1:7409044-7519146 GCF_003265705.2 Callorhinus ursinus
GAGAAAAAGTGACATCGATCATTTAAAAAATTGATTGGAGAATGACATTCTTGACAAACATGATATTTACATGCTTAAAAAATAACTTGAGTCTATTTATAGTAGGGACATTTTGGAGAAGAGTGGCAGGAGAGAAAGCTATCCATATTTATTTAACAATGAAGTTTTAACATTTTTCCTGAGGAATGGTTTTGTGTCTTAGAAAACCACAACAGCTTCTGCTGCTGTTAATAACATAAACATGGGGAGAGGAGTATGTTAAGAAAGAAATAAAAATAGGTCCACTTGTTTTTGTAGCTTTATAAATCATGAAATCAAGGTCATAAAAAATTAGGGGAAAAAATAAGGGGGGAAAAGGTCAAGACACAGAAAGAAAAATTGAAAAGGAATGTGAGGAGTTGCTTTTTGAAATCAATACATCAATTACTTATTAGCTCAAAACATTTCTTGGTTCTTTCCAAAAATGCAGATCCTATGAGACTAAAACTGAATTTATCAACTGCCCTCTCCAAACCAGTTCTTTGTTCATTTCTCTATTTTTTCTCAGTGGGACCACCTCTCCCAGTAACCCAGACTGGAAATGAGTGAGTCATCTTCGACAGCCTATCAAGCCCCAAGCCCTGTTTGTTCTGCCACACAACCACCCCTGTACACAGTACCACCATTTGCTCCTTCGGGCTGGAATGACCGCCGGCTTCCCATTCTTCCCACGGTCGTCTGAATGTCAAGTACTTACCCCGCATGCAGATGGGGAGGACGAGGGACGAGGACGTGCCTAGTACGGTTACTAGTCAATAGCACATACCTCTTCTTCCATCATCTTATCTTCTCCAGTTCATCTTGAACCAAGCGCCATTTTTTTTTGAAACACCTCAGGCACACCATGGCCATGCTAGACAGCCTCCACCAGGCCCAGACAGGCGGTGCTTCCTGGCCAGCGCTCTGTCTCTGTGCTAGTCCTCCTGCTCACTCTCTAGACCCCCAGGCCCTGTCTTATCCTTGTCCAGAGGCATTGCCCAGACTCCAGGCTTCTGTGAGCTCCCCCTCCTCTGGACCTTTTCATTCATGTGTGTCGGTACCTTTCCTGTTGGCACTTATTTATTTATTTATTTTTAAGATTTTAGTTATTTATTCATTTGTCAGAGAGAGAGACAGAGAGTACAAGCAGGCAGAGCGGCAGGCAGAGGGAGAAGCAGGCTCCCCACTGAGCCAGGAGCCCGATGCGGGACTTGATCCCAGAATCCCAGGATCGTGACCTGAGCCGAAGGCAGACATTTATCCTATCGAGCCACCCAGGCATCCCTCCTGTTGGCATTTAAATTTGTATCTCTATGTAGATTAGAAGTTTCATGGGTATAAATCAGAGGCTACAAGGTTACCATAATCCCTTTCTATCTCCTGAAGTGTCTAGGAGGGCTCATTAAATGCTTATCCAGTAGGGGTTTTTTAGTGTTATGTTTGGGTTCCTTTCTCTTTGTTTTTTGTTTGTTTGGTGTGTGTGTGTGTGTGTGTGTGTGTGTGTGTGTGTGTGTGTCTATTGTAGGTTTTGGTTTGTGAGGTTCATATATGTCAATCTCTATACAGAGCAGTCTATTCTAGGTCAGCAAGTCAGTAAACAGTCTCTAACACACATTAGGGCTTTTTCTTTTTTCTGGGCTTTTGATATTTGTCAAAACAGGATTCTATTAAAATTGAAGGATTTAATTTTATTTACCAAAGTAGGATTCTATTAAAGTTTTAAAAAATCCACTAATTTATGGTTTCATATTTCTTTGGAGGAGGAGAAAGGCTTTTGAAATATTTTCAGATAATCAGTGACACAAATTGTTGACTGTTGATCACTTAACTGTGTAACAGTCACTGTAAGTACCTCAGCTTATTAAATCTTTACAACATCCCTATAAAGGATTACTATTACTCTTACTTTACAAATGAAAAATCTGAGAATCAGAGATGGGAAGCAACTTGCCTAGTGTCACAGCTAGCATGCTTCAGGGCTAGAATTAGGACCTAGGTGGGTCTGGCTCTGTCTCATCTGTCCAGGTTACCATAACAAAATGCCATAGGTTGGGTAGTTTAAACAACAGAAATTAATTTTCTCACAGTTCTGGGGGCTGGATATTAAGATTAGGGTATCCATGGTCAGGTTCTGGTGAGAGCTCTCTTCCAGGCTTACAGACAGCTCCCCTTCCTCTAGCGCTCTCTTCTTAGTTCTCTGCGATCCTATCTGATTAGGACCCACCCTTCTGACTTCATTTAACCTTAATTACCTCCTAAAATCCCTGTCTCCAAATATAATCAATTTAGGGTTAGGACTTTAACATATGCACCTGGGAGGGACACATCACGTCCTAAGAAGCTCCAAAAAGATGTGGAGACATGCACTGGGCCTTACAAAACGAGCTCCAAGAAATCTCCCAGAGATAGTTTGTCCAACCCCAGTTCATCACAACTTCCCACTCGCAGACTTAGCTTCCAGTAATTCGGTATGCCAGGGCCATAACGCCCACCTCCAAATCCTACCTTCTCGACAGCCAAGAAATTCCAGTTTTTCAAAGGAGACTAATAATTCTTTAAAAAATCCAACCCATACTGTTCTGGATTTTCTGGAGATTTCAGGATGTGAATTTCAGGGGCTTCCTGTCTGACATTGAGGGGCACGGTTGGGTGAGGCCACAGAGGCTGGAATGCCCATGTCCCGCAGGTGGAGATAACATCCCAACTTGCCGGTGTTAGCTGGGCCCTGCTTCGCTGGTACAAAGGCAGTGGGGTGACAAACCGTAAGGATTTACCTAGTTCTGGGTGGCCCCAGTCATAAAATGCCAGCGTCTCAAAAGGGCGTGCAAGCAGACTAATTTGCTATAGGGCCGCTGAAGTTCATCCACCGGGCTTCCCTGGGAGAAGGAATCCACCGAGTTCAGACGCCTCATGAAAAGAGTATTGGCATTCTATTTCTGCATTAGAGAATCGAGTCCAGTGCCAAGCAGGATCCAGACATTCCTGCATTTTTACTCTTCCCTGCTGTCATCTCTCAATGATTATTGATATTTCAGAAAAGGGAGGAATTTCCGCAATTCTCATTTTCATTAAAAACACATTTTACACATATTTTTGTCCTTTAAAATTTTTTCTTATTTATCTTTTTGTTTGTTTCTAAAATGTCCTTGGCTGTAATTTGTGTGGCTGTTGTTAGATTTCAGTGTACTTATTTCTTTATCTGTATCTTCACTTCTGTGGAGATCATTTGCAGTGGTGGGGTTTTTCTGTTGTGTTCTGGTCAAAGTTCTCCTTTCTCCGCTTCTGTCTCGGACTCCTCTCCTCCTTGCTGCCCTGTGTGAAGTCTTAACAGTATGAACCCCCCATAAGGATCTTATCCTAGCAACCTTCTGCTGTTGCTCAGTTCACGCTCGGTCCATCCAGAGAGAAAATGGAGGTGATGTTTCCCAAGCATACAATACTTAAATGTTCATAGCACAAAAATTTGTGTAAAAATGACATTAAAATACTATCTGATGGTCAAGAAAATGCACCTGAAGTTAATAATACCAAAACTTGAGAGGGGTGGGGGGATGGGGTAACTGGGTGACGGGTATTAAGGAGAACACGTGTGGTGATGAGCACTGGGTGTTATATGCAACTAATGACTCGTTGAACACTACATCAAAAACTAATGATGTACTATATGCTGGCTGATTGAACATAATAATAAGAAATAATAATACCAAAACTTGTATTCTGCTCCAATTTTTGTAGTTGACAAGATTATTTGAGACCCATAAAAGAACTAGTAATATTAAATTCACAGACACTACATGAAAATGGATGTATCATGCATTTTCTATTGCTACATTGCTGATTGAGCAAGACTTTGAGAGGCAGCCTCTTTATACTCAAGACCTCCCATGGGATGTCACATAGCCTTACATGTGACAGTTATCTCTGCCAAGAAACACTTCTTCCTCAACTTAAAATCCTCATGAAATAATCTTGGTCCACTTGGTTTTATTTCCAACTTCTATTCCAACAGAGAAGAGCTGGTCATGAAGAAAAGCATCTATTTTGCTACATTCCAGACAAAACCAGAAATCCTTTTACACTGTCACCCTGGAAGATCTATGGCACAACCCTATCCGTCAATCATCTGTTTGTCTCTGCTGACCTACTTTCCAAGCCCTTTTAAAGTTCTAATTTCAGACTTGTAGATCATTCCAATTTTTCCTCTGTGAAGCCATAAGCTCCCTGAAGACAAGCACCATGTCTTATATGTTTTGGCATCCTTAAGGTGCCCAAAGTGTGGTTTAAATCTAGTAGTAATAAGTGAATGGTGAGTGAATGTGTTTTAACACATACTTCTGTAGAGCTCTCTTGACTGGAAGCTCTTCCGTGTGCTTTATAAATATCAACTCCATTAAATCTTGTAACAACAGAAGTATTATTTTCATCCCCATTCACAAATAAGGAAATCGAGGGACAGAGAGGTTAAGAAATCAGCCAAAGTTCACATAGGTAATAAATATCTGAGCCAAGATTCAAACCCTTGGCGGTATGACTCCAAAAGCTGTCTGGGTTCTCTCTGAGTGAGTAAATACAGGAAGGCATGGACAGGCCATCCTCTGATAAATTGTTCATAGCATTAAACCTGCTTTGATAAGAGCAGTTATTCTTTGTGAACTTGTGGTAGTAACAGATTGTTTTCTACCCTGACTACACTGCAATTAAATGTCGCCTATTTTTTATGCACACTGATTCTTGCTTTGAATCTCTCTCTCCCTTTCTCTTCAATGTTGATTCTCTTTCACATCTAGGTAATTATGAGGACGTGGCATGTCACCTATTTCTAACACACGCAGACTCTTGCTTTCAATCTCTCCCTTTCTCTTCTATGTTGATTGTCTTTCACATCTAGGTAATTATGAGGAGTTGGCACTCCTTTTCCGGTTTATCACAGTCATAATATATTTTGGTGTTCTCTCTTTTACCAGAAGCTACTTTCCAAAATTACACTAACTGCAAACTTAACAATGCACCCAAAATTTCACCACCTGAATGAATGACAAAAATTCTTCTCTGGGGACTACCAATCAGGCTAGTTGTTGCATATGTCATGCAGTTTTCTACTTGACTAAGAGATTCAGAAATTAATCCTGAGCCCTTTAAAAATAAACACCTTCTCAATAGGTGTACTGCATGAGTAATACTCCTATGATTCAAAGTCCACCACTAGGAATTTATCTGACTACAAAAATTTTTATTTAGCAGGTATAGTATTATACCAACTCAAATGTGCCTAAGAAATAGCTTAGTTCTTTAGTTTTTTTTTTTAATTAATGCATTTGATCAAGCTGTGGGAAGCTGTCTTGGTCATTGCTGGGGCTTCTCTAAGAGTCTCACGAAAATTTGTAGTCTCAAGTGATACTTAGCATATAAGGAAGAGTGTCTAGTCCTCAGTCCATTGTCATCATGGATATATTCAACTCTCCAGGCCTCAAGTGCAGTTTGCTGATGGACACATGTGGGCACAGCAACGTTTGCCAAGACTGTTCCTCCATGTGTGAGATCTAGCTTCCCTACATGCGACCTGGGTTTCCCTCTGAGGTTCTGCCATTTCCCCCGGAGTTCTCGGGATCAAATCTTCCCACTAGCCGAAGTACTGTACGCCCCTCTACCTTTCCCAAGCCAGGAAATGTCTTTCTCTTGCCATTCTTCCTATCCTTGAGCACATCCTTCCCTTCCCTTCTAGAGACATTCAGCATAATTCCTCTGTGAGTTCAGGTGTTAACAAAAGACAAGGAGAGGGACGCCTGGGTGGCTCAGTCAGTTAAGTGTCTGCCTTTGGCTCAGGTCATGATCCCAGGGTCCTGGGATCGAGTCCCACATCGGGCTCCCTGCTCAGCGGGGAGCCTGCTTCTCCCTCTGCCTGCCGCTCCCCCTGCTTGTGCTCTTTCTGTCTCTCTCTCTCTGACAAATAAATAAATAAAATCTTTTAAAAAAATTAAAAAAACAAACAAACAAAAAACAAAAGACAAGGAGAGCCAACGACTGTGAGCAAATTTGCTCTCCAAAACAATACTTGATTTGGGCAAGGGGCTGGGGGGAGGGGAGACGTAAGGAGGAGAAAAACTAAATTAGTGTCTGTGTGAATTGTTCTGTCATATGTGGTGACAAGCTTCTTGCTGTGTTTGCTCCCAGTTTTAGCCAAGGAGAAAAGACACTGTGTCATAACGCAGTGAAGAAAAGCATCTATTTTGCTACATTCCCGACATCCAGATATCAACATGTGATTAGCCAAGTGAGCACTATCAATAAAAGCCTAAAAAATTTAGAGAACAAAGTTTATCTTTTACACACAGAACGCCTTTCTGGGATTGGCTAGAAAGAGATCTTGCTTATGAAGACAGTTTTTCAAGGTAAAAGTGAGACAAGTTTGAACAAAGAAAGTAAACGTGTTCAGCCATTGTATTAAAGACTCGTGGAAGGAAAAGGCTATAGGAATACAGGGGATGAAAAAATCAGACACAGTCTCAAAATTGGTGCTTTTTTTCACTCTTGGGGTAGAGTTTCGTTTCGTTTCGTTTCTCGTTTCGTGAACGAGAGTGTGCAGGTGTAGTCCCTAGGGTATATGTAAGAGTTAGAGTGTTGGTGATGCTACTTTACAGTATAAGCTCCAAGTGTGAAACATCTAATAGATGCTAATCCATGAAACTGTCCAGCTTTGGCCTCAGTCTGGAATTTCTTACTCTGGGGATAGTGGAAAAAAAGTAACATTTTAATGCCTCAACCTAACCGGTACCCAGCTTTTTATTATACCGTCAATCACTCCACTAAATCTGATGTTCTTACTTATCCTTACCCACTGAAAAGTGGAACGATTTTAATCCAGGAAGAAGGGAATTTTGGTCTGAAGGTGAGCATATTATAATGTGTCACTATCACCAAACCTTTCTTAAACTTTGGATGAATCAATGTTTGCAACTCTCAAGGGCATTACAATCATTTGTTGGAGGTCTGTTTGTGATTTGTATGCCATGTTTATTAAAGCTGATATAAAAGGTTATGTTAGGGACTTAATCCCCGGGGTTTTGGCAAATAACCACTATCATTTAGTGGGAAGTGGGTGGCATGTCAGTTGTCAGCTCTAATTTCTCCTAACACATACTTTTCTTATTATACCTCTTATATCCACAAGACTTTCTGACACACCATGATGGGGGTTCCGAAGGAGGGGAAAGCTAAAGAGCTACCTGGTGAGAGAGAGAGTATTTTAATAGGATATATAAAATCTGGTACTTTAACTGAAAGAAACCGTAATGAGATGTTGAGGTTTTTTTTTTTCCACCAAGTTTCTAAGAACTTCAAGCCAATTTCTATGAAAATTGGTATAGATTTTTGTCTCCTACTTGCTTCAAAGATGAGTGAACAGACACGTAGGATTACGGCTGTATTTCATTACAACTAAGTTGCATCATTATTTTATGTCCCATTAAGGAGAAAAAAATGGCACCAATTAAACTGACACTATATTTTCTTATCACTTAACATTTATATATGGTTGAAAAATATTTTCAGACCCATTTTAGATATGGATTTTTATTACATATCCTACTTTTCTGTTTCTGTGCCTCTCTACATCCATAATGAAATCTCAGTGCCAACTCTTGGTGCCAGACCTTCACATTTAAGATGATGTTATTGTCAGGGCACCGGGGTGGCTCAGTCAGTTAAGTGTCTGCCTTTAGCTCAGGTCATGGTCCTAGAGTCCCGGGGTCGAGCCCTACATCCAGCTCCCCGCTCAGCGGGGAATCTACTTCTTTCTCTGCCCTTCACCTGCCTCATGCACACTCTCTCTCTCTTTCACTCTATCTCAGATAAGTAAACAAATCTTTAAAGAAATCATGTTATTGTCCATCACGAACTTTGAGTTGTTTTTCTAGTTGAGGGAGTGCAACAGTGACTCACTGACACTCCACACCCAGTCAGTCCCCTTGCATAGAAATGGCATTGACTATAGTCAGGTGGCATCTAGGTTTCATGCAGTACAGTATTAGTGTCCGGCCAGCAGGTGGGACAATGAGCAGCTATAAGGAAGGCAAAGCAATGCAGGGCTTGAGCCCAGCCAAGAGACAAGTCAGCTACTAGGATCTGGAAGGGTCTGAGGGTCCTTTGCTCCTTCATAAGGGTCTGAAGGTCTATAAGCTAATATCTCAAGGCACAATATGTTCTCCTGGTAGGGGTCATCATTAATATGAATGCCTATAAATCCACTCTTCAAAGAGTATTCTTGATAATTTTATTTTGTCACCTTCCTGTCCGATCCAACTAGCTAATTAATTCTTTGTTTTCCTCCCCAAAGGAACTGATGAAGGACTGGCGCTTGGCATTCGGTGTGGGACCTGTGTCAGATCTGTTAGCGCTCACATTATTAGAGCTATCTTCATTTTATTGCTCCTTCTTAAGAATCTTTTCAAGCCATTTGACCATTTTGTGAGAACTGGTTCGGTTTCAACTTTATAAAAGTGGACACCCCATTCCCTCGGGAAACCCTGTTCACAGCAGCATGGAGGAATGAACAAGGAGTCAATGTCAACATGTGCACTAAATACTACAAATACTTAATTCTTTCTTAATTTTTAGATAAAAAAGTAGATGAGTTGAAGTCCTAACATTTTCTTCCTGTACCCTACTGGGTTGTTTGTTTAACCCACTGACGTGTTGCACCCAGCTTTGGATACTGTTATCTAAACAACTGTATTAACCTAATAGTGTAAACATTTGAGGAATTGAAAAAACTCAAGTTTAAGGGGCTACCGCCGCTCCCCTCCCCCTTTGTTTTACTCTCAATTTAATGTGGGTGTGAGGCAGGGTGGGGTGGAAATTCTTCTGGAAATAACTAAAATTTTGCCCGTATATATTTTTAAATCTTTTAAAAACGTACTATGTGTTCATTCTAGTAATTCTTTTGTTGCCCAGCTTTAGACTGAGGACAATGTGAATTCCTCATACAGGAACAAAATAATAATTGGCAGCTGTGCACAACAAGGCAATCAAGGGCCATGTGTTGTACCATAAACCCCTAGAGCAAAGAAATGTGCCTGATGTTGGATAATGAAGTGTATCCAAGAAAATAAATAAAATGGACTGTGTTATTTTAAGGGTAAGACTGCTATTCCCTCCTGTCAGAAATAGATAAAATTTTATTTCTTAACATAGTGAAACTTACTCAGAAACCTTTTGGGCTGCATACCCACTGGGGTAAAATGCCAAATAACTGCTCACTAGTGATCACACCTCTTTACTCCTAACATCTTGATTCTTAGTAGAATAAAGATAATTTTTCTAAAGAGTGCATGGCTAAAATAGAACATTATAAATATAATATTTTCTCCCTGTTGACTTCTATGGAAGGCTGAAAACCACTAATCTGATTATACAACGGTGACAACTTCAGATAGCGTAGTATAGCCCTTCCTTGAAAGCAGAAATTCACTACTTTTGTTCCTCCCCAAATCTTAATACAGTTCCATAAAGATTTCCTGAGCTGGAAGAAACCTTCACAAACAATACATTTTCCCATCCAACTCATGTGTCAAGTTTTGGTTGAAACTTTGTAAGGCGAGAGCACCATGTTGTTATATTGTTATACTGTTGGATCTTTCAACCTCTGGGTCAGGATGTGATGTTTGCAAATGTTTGCAGAGTGAGAATGGATCCCCACTGCCCCCCGCCCCACAACTGTGTAGAGGGGGGAGAGGAAACTGCAAAGTGAGGATAATTGAGACAACCAGTTTGAGAATCTCCCAGAAAATAGCAAATGTTAGTATTAATCACACTCCCACCCACATTCAAATGGCCAGGACTCATTCGTGTGAACACAACCTGATTGTAATGGGGGCTGTAAAGTGTATCCTGCCCCTGTGCCCTAGAAAAGGGAAATTGTGTGGAGAATACAGCGTTGTCTCTGTCAAGTATGTAACAGATACTCAACCTCAAGAGTAATTGGAGGATGCCAATTCAAACAGCAAGAAGATACTATTTTCCCCCAGCAAATTGTCAAGAAGTAGAAAGCCAAATAATATAAAGTTGTGTGACATTAGGAACCATCATGGGCTGCCGGTGGCTGTGTGAACTCATTCCAACTCACCATGGAATGAGTTCACTGCTCATAGCAGTAAGTGTGCTGGAACATGCAGATGCCCTGAGACCTAACAATTCTATTCCTGAGTAACTTATCCTGTGATAACTTTCACGCAGATGCCCATGGAGACTTGTATAAAGATATTCTTTGCAGGGTTATGGATGAAAATCAGGGCAACCTAAAGCTCCATCAATAAAGAAATGAATAAATAAAATGGAGCTCATATGCACTGAACAGAACACTATGCAGGAGTCAGAAGCGATGAGATATATTTTTTCCTTTTCTCTTTTTATTTTGCACTATAGAAAACAACAACAATGAGCAACATACTGCTTTTCTTTGCATTTGCATGAAATGATTGTTTTTCCCCTGGGGAAATAACCTGCAGACAAAAAAAAAAAAATAGTAGTACCGCGTTGCAAAATCTGCAAATCCCAGAAGACAACTGCCTAAAGACAACCACCAGGGACTGGGAAGAAAACAAATGTCACAAGAGATGAGACAAGAAAATATAAGGGTTGCAACCTGGGAAAATGCCCATTTTCAATGCCATTGACCCAGACTGAGATACCTTTTTTCCTTTTTCTCTTGGCATCCACTGCCACCACCCCAAAGGGCTGATTTTGGGTCTGTGGTCTGAAGAACTCTTTTTAAATGAAACAAGAGTAGCTTTGAGGAGTACGTATGCATATGTATATCCTTGATACATGTATCAGCATGCACAGATCTCAAAAACATAAGTGAAAGAAGTAAACCAGATTTGTAGCAAATATTCATTATGTAAAAATTTAAAAACATAGTAATACTATGTTTTCCAAGGATACACATTTTATAGAAATAAATGGAATTTGGATTACAAGGACCCACATAAGAATGGGTGCTTATGAAGTTGGGGTGGGGGTGGGGAATGGAATGAGGACAAAAATAATAAAAATCCAACCCAGCCTAATACTTAATAGTGTGTCATCGACTGAAAAGTCTGATCAACCAGATTCTGGCCCTCGGAGGTTTGCCTCCATCACCTCGATGTACACAGCCCAGGAACCATGGGAGAAATCTGGTTTAGGGGTTCTATTGTATGATCATTCCTTCTATTTCTAAATCACATTTGAAATCACGCGTGTTTGGCCTTAGCTTCTGCACATTCTTTGAATACTATTCCAATAATAGTCCATTATGGAGAGGTGGGGGAGCACAGGGTCATCTGATCCAAGCTTCGCTTCACGGATAAGGAAGCCAAGGTCGCGAGCAGTCCAGGAATCTTCCAGGCCTCCTTTTAGTTTCTTGGTTTCTTATGTGTGAATTTTCTTTCAGCTCACTTGAAGAATCGGTTTCCTTTTCTAAATACTATCTTTCCTCTCTGCAGGGTTGTTTCAAATTCAGCAA
Organism: Callorhinus ursinus; assembly: GCF_003265705.2. Taxonomy (NCBI): domain Eukaryota; kingdom Metazoa; phylum Chordata; class Mammalia; order Carnivora; family Otariidae; genus Callorhinus; species Callorhinus ursinus. The sequence goes on from NW_027397068.1 coordinate 7,420,563, forward strand.
AATCAGGGGGATGGAGAGGATTCAAACCAATACTATTTTAAGTGTAAGAATTTAGGCAGATAATAAAACATGTTTTTTAACTTATTTAAATTGTGCGCATCTGCACTTATTTGTTTTCAGATTTTGTAGGTTCTGTGGGTGGTAGCCCAGGAAAAAACACACAGAGACATTTGCTCCGGGACCGCACAGCATAAACAGCATGACCACGGCAGATTGGAATGTGCGAGCCGAAAACCGACAAGGGGTCAGAATCCAGCCCCAGAGGCAGCCTATGCACTGGAAGTGTCCATGATTTTCCTGTACCATCTTCCCTGCTGAAGAACACACGCTTCTTCAAAAGATACAAAGATCTTTACTCGTACTTTCAATTAACTTCTGCTCTGTGTCCTGGTCACAGCCATCAACTGCCAAATTGCTCTTTGGGCAACAGTTAATTATCAGCTGTCTGGACTAGCTCACCGTAAACATATTACAGTGTTTCATCGCTCATGTTTTATTTAATTTCACTTGTCATCAAGGTCCTTGATTGGAGCTCTGTGATTTAGATTGAGCGAGGTGGTTTTTCCTCCTGTTGAAATCTGCTTATCACTCACTACGTGCTATGCTCCAAAGGCAAAGGACGAGCCTCTTTCGCCCACCAGGGCAAGGTCTGGTGCTCTCTAGGGCAACTCCAAGTCAGAGCCGGGCCGGTTATCCCAACCTCGATGCTAGTGCAAGAAGCTAAATGAGAGACACATGCAGTGTTCGGGTGGTGTAATCTGTCTTCAGTTAATAATGGCATTTCCAGTGTGGGATTCCTAATGAGAAGACCCTAGGACCACTGCCCAAACTTCCGATGTGAAGAATCCGTGAACTCCCACATAGATTTTGTGAACCATGAAGGAAACTTCAAAGATGAGATGTAGTTTTCCATGGAGATGGCTGTGTTTTGCCGGATGCTCTGGCAAGGATACAGAGCACTCATATTCAACACACAGAAACACATGTGAACACTTGCAAACACTGACACACCGAATGATTCTCTCAGCGCACCGACCTGAGGCCTCCAGGTCAGCTCCGGAGCAAAGCCACTGGGAGAACTGGGAATAAAGCCCAGCTCCAACACTCAGGTAAGTGGGGACAAGTGTAAGGAAGATCCTCCATGGCGAGGGTGTCAGGCAGCCAAACACACCCCCACATGCCTCTGTTCCTCTCTAATATGGCCAAGACGTGTGTAAAATATGCTTCCTGCAAAGGGAGAACACACCTGCCAGTGTCCTCTCGGTTACAGCTGTGGGCTGCGTGCCCAGCCAGAAACGGTAGATTTTTGTCCCTGACTGCATGAAGGAGCTCAGAGAGGGGCTTCCCACTGAAGTCCTTGCCTGACCATAAGGTTTGTCAGTAAAACTTGAGGGCTTCCTTCTTCACTGGGAGCAAAAACTAACAACAACATGGTATATAAAGTAAACAATGGGACAAAACTGTCATAAAGTCAGTAAACATACCATGTTCTTAAAATATAAATTTGCCCAAAGTAAGCAATGTGACTGTAGACACTGAAGTTGATTACAAACCTCATGAGGGCGAGACTGATGCACTCTTTTTCACTGCCATGTTTCCACCTCAAAAAATAATGTTACGTAAAATAATTTTAAGTGAAATGCCTAGGAAGAGGAACAGATATGGGGTATGGAAGAAAGTTTGAGAAAAACCCCAAAAGAATATGGAGGTGTCCTGCCCGTCCTGAACTGCCCTGCCCTGGATGGGAGGGACGTGGCTCAGCTGCATGGTGCAGACGGAGTGGAAGAAGGGATGTGGGTCAGCACAAGGGGGCAACAGATGAAGCAGGATTCCTTCTGGCCCCTCCTTCTCTCCCAGAGTTCTGGATATCCAAGAAGGCAGGCCCTGTGCTTGAGACGGAGGCAAATGATGTCAAGAGGGAAAATCAAGTCCCAATTAAGGTGTAGAATGGTGTAGAATGTATACGCGGAAAAGGCCTTTACAATAAAGAACCCAAGAGCTGGTGGTAGAAGTGTGACAGAGGCAGGGTTGACTAGGGGAACTGAGAGGTTGTGTGGGAGTTGGGGGTGTGTATGGCAGAGGAAGGGGGCCTGCCCGGCTTTGACGGAGATGTACATCGTGTGGAGAAGGGAGGGAGGACAAACAGCAAAGGAAAGAGGCTTGAGGGGAGCTAACCAGCCCCAGGGTTCCTTTGGGGGGAAGCTGCTCTGATGATCAGTCCCTGTTGATCCCTGGGAGGGTAAGGGGAGCCATGGCCCCCAATCGGGTCCCTATTCCTCGAAGCCAGGAGAGCTGGACCTTATTTTTAGAGGTCTGCGTTCCTCTGCAAAGCTTCCTCTGGCCCACCCTAGGAAGTCATGCATCAATTCCACCTCCTTCTGGTTGTAAGGGAGTCTCTAAGGCCAACCCAGATTCATAGAAAGGGAATTACATTGCACTTCCTAAAGGGCACACAGCAAGATCACATTGTATAAGAGTATGGTGGCCACTTTAGAACATTCAATCTTTACACACCCTTCCTATGGCGAAAGCAGAATTTTTTTTTTTATGCCAATGTCTCAACCTCCATGAGTAAATAAAACCACCTCTAACCCAATGGCTCAAAACTCCAAATTTAAGAATAATCCTCACCTCCTCTCTTTCCTGCACTCCTCAAGTTTAACGCATCCTCACCAGGTCCTTGCGACTTTACTTCCAAAGCAACTCTCAGCGACATTCACCTCTCTGCATCTGTGCCTCAGCCACCACCGTCTCTCACCTAAACCATGACAGTAGCCCGGGATCTGATCTCCTGACTTCCCTTCTGGCCACCCGTGATCTACGTTCTACAACAGACAGAGGAATACATTTAACACCCACACGTAAGATCAACCACTCTCATGCTTAAAAACCTCTGACAGCTCCCCAGGCAGTTGGGATACAATCCGAATGCCATCCCCTGGCTTCCAGAGCCTTCTGTGCTCTGGCCCCAGGTCTTCACACCAGCCTCTTCAGGTCACCCCTTGACACCTTGATTTAATTCATTAATCGTGACTCAGTAAGACATAGGGATGACAGGTAAATTTGGGGCCATGATAACAAATAAAAAAGTTGTGGTTGCATTCAGAAGTATTTTCCATTTTCTTAGTTGTTTCCGTCTGATCAGACACACTTCCCGCCTCTCTTAAAACGGCAGCTCCATAGGGTGCAGAGGACTTCTCTGAAGACCCGTTCCTGGAAAAACCGCTGACTTATGGTAGGAGCACGGTCTTTACCAAATGATTTAGTCCCTGGAAGTGCTTGGTAACAACACAGTACACGGTAAGTGATTCACACATTTCTCTTATAGTAATAATTATTTTGTTAATTGTCTTAATTTGCTAAGGGGACTGAAGCCAGAATTAACATCACAAGGTCAGGTGGGAACAGCAACACGTCTAAGCTTAATTGTTACAATCAAGAGTCTCATGTTTTTACTAAGAAAGGAATTTTTCAAAACCCAAACAACTCTTACTTGTATCGAGCATCCGCATTAACTTGAGCTGTATGATCTGAACTGTGACCCTGACTAGTAGTGTGGCATTGAGCAAGCCATGTGGGAGAAGAGGGTCAGATTTCCCACGAGGTGTTCTGGCTTGAAGGACGGACGCCATGACACCACATGGAAGCACTGACTCCCTCACAGAGGAGGCTAAGCAATTCCAAGAGTGTAAATGCCCTCCCTTACCTTTGTCCTTCTTTTGTCATTATATCCCTTGGTCTAGAAGGCTGATTCTTGCCACAGCTTGCACTTCAGAGGTGAATGCCCAAGACTGGAAACACAGCTTGGAACACCATTTTCTACAGACTGTTCCTTGGAACACATGTGACTCCTTGAAGAAGAGATCAAATAAGATTAGGAAATGCAGAAACCATTTGCAGGCACAGTAACATATTAAAAGATTTGGGAGATTTTTCGGCAACATGTCCCCCATCCCCTTTTTTAAACACAGATTTTTCCTAATCCACAATATCACCTTAGAGATTGTGATCCATATATATTAAGGTAGATCCAAGTTATTCTCAGATACAAACCGATTTATGGGCAAGATTCATAAAATTCAATAAGGCATAAGGATATGACAGGTTGCTTTCTACACCATGGTAAAGAATAAAAAGGATGTGATTGCAAAAATAACTCCATTTCTTCACTCTGCCCTGCATCCATACTCTTTATTATGTGACTTTCCAGCTTCTCTGATTTGCAGTGGGGAGTCTGTTTCCCCACCGCTTAAATCTGAAATGGTCTTGTGACTTGCTTTGGCCAATAGAACACAGCAAAAGGGACCGTGTGCTAGCTGTCAGCCAAAGCCCTAGACAGTCTTGCTTGTTGTTGCTGGCTTCCTTGGAAACCTGTCGTCCCTCTTCAAATGAGCCTGGGCTAGCCTTCCGGATGATGAGAGACGATATGGCCCAGTCACCTCCATCGCTCCCACTAAGAGCGAGCCAATCACTGGACATGGAAGTAAGAACCCCCCCCCCCGACTGGGTCAGTCCCCACTGAGCCACCAGCTGAAAACAGATGAGAGTATAAGCCCTACCCTGGTCATCTGAGCAGGCCAGATCAGCAGAACACTCCAGCTGACCCATATACTTGTGAGCGTTAACAAGGGGTACTTGTTTTCAGCCATTATTTTGGGGTTGTTTTGTTACCTAGCAATTCAATAATTGATGCAAAGACAGAGCCCTGTTGACTCCCACAGACAAAAACGGAACCCCTCAAAACACCGGATGATGGTACGATAGAACATATCACTAAAGCAGAGATGAAAAACTGCAGCAAAATGATAAGAATTTCCAAGGCAGAAGGTGGGTCTTACTCAAGTTTATGTTCCTCACACCAAGCACAATGCTGTGCACATGGGGTGTTCAATGAACATTTTGGGGGAATAAGAACTTAGTAAATTGCCATTGTACCTGAAAGCCAACTGTACACAAGGATCAATGAGTTATGTGTTCAAGCTTGGGAAAGAGATAAAAAAGAGGCAGCCCTAAGAACAAGGAGAAAGGATAGTGATAGCCATTAGAAATTAATCATTTTCCTGATCTGAACTCATGATTCTCATGCTCCTGGGATTCGAGGTGGGCGGCCCTTTCAACATCTGTGCCCCAGGATTAACATCTGTGTGAACGTGGAAGTGGAAAAAGACAGAGAGGATGAATTCCTGAATTGTTCTCACTGACATTCGCGGATATGGTTCCTTGGATGATTCCAGCTCACAGGTGCACTGGCCACACACTAATTGAAAGAATTATTTTCTTAACATTCGGTGTCATCTGCAAAGGCTTTTGTGAAGAGCATAATTGTTTCAACCAGCTGCTAGGAGCTGTTTTTATTAATTTTTTTAAAAAAATCAAACAATGCCGAAAGAGAGGGTGTTTGTAATATTTCCCCCCTCCACATTCTTTCAGGGGACTAAATGAAAAATAACAACCTACAGCTCAATGAGGCCAAGACCTCTGAAGACCAAAGAATTGGGTTCTGTAAACAGCAACAACAGAAATGTGTCCTTTTCCTCTGTATTTTTACTCTCACCTCAGAATCGGCTGTCCTGTGTGTGGCGTGTCTGAGGGACACCTGCTGGGCCAGGTGAAGCCCAGAGCGGCTGCATCCAGAAGCATCCTGAACCACTGGACTCGTACCGCCTGACGGAGTTCATCACAGACTTCCACTGGGTGCGCCAGATGCACGCACTAGAAAATGCTTCCAGTTCTATGAGTTCTGTCTTTCGGTCCCTGCCAGACCCATCTCCAGGGGACTGGCTCTACTAGCTGAAAAATCCCCTCATAGAGTCAAATCTCTAATACATAGAATTTCCATGTTTTCCCAAAGATAGTCTGTAAGTGCCTCTAAACCTAAATGTCTCCTCAGCATTGCGCTACTTTCTTCTAATTATTTGCTTTCTTTCCCTCTTTTTTTAAAATTTTTATTTTATTTATTATTTTTTTTAGACAGAGAAACAGTGTGTGTGAGCAGGGTGGGGGCAGAGGGAGAGGAGAGAGAGAATCTTAGGCAGGCTCCACGCTCAGAGCTGGATTTAGGGCTCGATCTCACAACCCTGAGAGCATGACCTGAGCCTAAATCAAGTCAGCCGCTGAACCGACTGAGCCACCCAGGTGCCTCTCCTTCCCTCCCTTTTTGATTTGAAGTTCCTCAAAGGGGCAAGTTAAAAAAAAAAAAAAAAAAAAGACAACCAGACAGAAGAGACAAATGAGAGACCAAAGGAAAAATTATGCGTGTGGTCATTCCTATCATGAGGGGAAGCCGGCAGGGATTTAGAAAAAGGATCATAAGAACTAAGGTTGAAAGTGGTAGACTGTACTTCTAAATAACAAAAGAGGATACAGATCAAGATAGAGTATTGTGTTTTAAGGCAGCATGGGGCTCTGTGACTATTTGGACTCTTTGGAAATTCTTTAAGGTCAAAATGAAATGCTCTGAGTGGGGTGTTACACACACTTCCCTGAGATTACAACTTTGTTACAACACATAACTGAAAAAGTCAGCCTAGTCCTCAAAATGTAATGCATGCATCCTGGAGCATGATTTCCTTACCTTTACATTTTTTTTCCTTTTTTCACATTAAAATCAGCAGCAAATTAAATGCAAATGTCTAGAGAAATGAAACACTTGTGCTACAAATTTACACACACCAAATCAGAAAAAGAGAAAGTTATAGTCCTCTCGCGGATTGTAAATCCCCAGACTTCTAAATATGTACACTCAGTGTATTAAAGAGCAACTTAACCTTGCTTGGAGGACTTTGACTTTTGCAATTCCCAACATATGTTTATTCTTCAAACCAAAAAATTGCATTTCCATTGGGTTTAATATTAATATGCCAGTTTCTGCTAGTGCTTAAGCTACTTGTTGGAAATAAGTCTGGTGCTTTTAAACATTACCTAGAGCCTTTTAGATAGCTGGAACCCCATATAAAGGAATATCATCAAAGGGGAATGCCAAATTGTAATTAAATGCCAGATTGTTTTAAAAGACAAAACATAAAGAAGCCATCACATATTCAAAGTCATATGGGGTGAACTCAGCCATCGAATTCCAATGGGTTTTGCCATCACTCATAGACACCTCTCCCAGCAGACCATCTTTACAGCTAGGTTATTGCAGAGTGTACCATTTGCTCAACTTTAATGCACTACCAAAAGTCACCGCCCCCACTCTACCCCATCAACTGAGCTTCACGTCATCCTTTCCCAGATGTTGGATGTATTAGATAAAAATGGGGAAATGGTACACTTCCACTTTTTAACATTTCTTTGTAATTGCTTCACCTAATGTAGCTCTCAATCACCCCCATCCTTACTGATCTTCCCAGACCAGAAACAGATGTGCAATGTCATTGTATACTCACCACTGAATGATTAAAAACAAGGGAACCCAATACGGCAGGACAGGGTGGAAAGTCACCATGTAGATATTGGATTTCCCTCTGTATTCAGAGGAACTGTGTGGAAAACCCACAGAGGGAAGGTAGAAGTAGAACGAGAATTAAAGCTGCCTTTTGCTGAAATTACTTCTATAACAGGAGAATGTGGAAGCACACCCTTAGATTTCCCAACACCCCCTGCTATGGATTCTCCACTTTAAAATGTGTTTTAGGAGGGGCGCCTGGGTGGCTCAGTCGTTAAGTGTCTGCTTTCGGCTCAGGTCATGATCCCAGGGTCCTGGGATCGAGCCCCGCATCAGGCTTTCTGCTCAGCGGGAAGCCTGCTTCTCCCTCTCCCACTGCCCCTGCTTGTGTTCCTGCTCTCACTATCTCTCTCTCTCTGTCAAATAAATAAATAAAATCTTTTTAAAAAAATAAATAAAATGTGTTTTAGGACTAGAGTCCAAGAGTTGCTTTTCACATATGAGGAAACGAGGAAGATTCCAGCCCCAAAAGTGCAGTTTACTGGTCAGCCTGAACATCATGGAATGTTTTAATGTTTAATGTTTTAATCGATAGTTAAAACCTTTATTCTAAAAGATTCAGTTACTTTGGAGAGGAGGCCACCCCCAGAAATATCCTGTGGAAGCCAAAGCCACAGGGAAGCTGGGGCCTGATGGGTTAGCAGCAGGTGATCCAGATGTGCACATCTGCTGCAACTCACCCCCTCCCTCAGGCAATGGCTGGGCTGCATTCTGTCACTAGGGACAGCCAGCACAATGGGGAGGCAGAAGAACAAGGTAAAATGACATTTGGAGGGTTTGTTGAGTTATGATGATATTCTTTGAAATTCCCAAGGGTTGTGAAGGGTCTTCAAAGGGATTCTCAACTCCAGGATTTAGTGCTCTGGGCAGCCGCCCAGGTACCACAAAATTCCCATGTGTGCACGTCTCCTTTGTTACCCATGTATAGACTCCCTTCCTGACGTCAAAGCCATGTTTGCTCAGCTTGTTGAAAATGTGTTCCTTGCTGGCCACATTCTTCCGTTTTCTGAGTCAGGGAGGTTTCTGCAGAGCCGATGGCACTGAAGCTGTTCTCTTCGTAGAAGGGACAGGGGGGACAGTTGTTTCTGCGTCGAGCCACATGCTAACCAGACAAGACTTGTTTGCATAAGAAACCTTGTGTTTTTTGATAGGGATTTAATGCAATCCCTATCAAAATACCATCAACTTTTCTCAAAGAAATGGAACAAATAATCCTAAAATTTGTATGGAACCAGAAAAGACCCCGAATAGCCAGGGGAATGTTGAAAAAGAAAAGCAAAGCTGGTGGCATCACAAGGCCGGACTTCAAGCTCTATTACAAAGCTGCAATCATCAAGATAGTATGGTACTGGCACAAAAACAGACACATAGATCAATGGAACAGAATAGAGAGCCCAGAAATGGACCCACAACTCTATGTTCATCTAATCTTCGGCAAAGCAGGAAAGAATGTCCGATGGAAAAAAGACAGTCTCTTCAACAAATGGTGTTGGGAAAATTGGGCAGCCACAGGCAGAAGAATGAAACTGGACTGTTTCCTTACACCACACACAAAAATAGACTCAAAATGGTTGAAAGACCTAAATGTGAGACAGGAGTCCATCAAAATCCTAAAGGAGAACACAGGCAGCAACCTCTTCGACCTCAGCTGCAGCAACTTCTGCCTAGAAACACCACCAAAGGCAAGGGAAGCAAGGGCAAAAATGAGCTATTGGGACTTCATCAAGATGAAAAGCTTTTGCACAGCAAAAGAAACAGTCAATGAAATGAAAAGACAACCAACAGAATGGGAGAAGATATTTGCAAATGACATATCAGATAAAGGGCTAGTATCCAAAATCTATAAAGAACTTATCAAACTCAACACCCAAAGAACAAATGATCCAATCAAGAAAGGGGCAGAAGACATGAACAGACAATTTTCCAAAGAAGACATCCAAATGGCCAACAGGCACATGAAAAAGTGCTCAACATCGCTCAGCATCAGGGAAGTCCAAATCAAAACCTCAATGAGATACCACCTCACGCTAGTCAGAATGGCTAAAATTAACAAGTCAGGAAATGACAGATGTTGGCAGAGATGCAGAGAAAGGGGAACCCTCCTACACTTTTGGTGGGAATGCAAGCTGGTGCAGCCACTCTGGAAAACAGTATGGAGGTTCCTCAAAAAGTTGAAAATAGAGCTACCATATGACCCAGCAATTGCACTACTGGGTATTTACCCCAAAGATACAAATGTAGTGATCTGAAGGGGTACGTGCACCCCAGTGTTTATAGCAGCAATGTCCACAATAGCCAAATTATGGAAAGAGCCAAGATGTCCATCGACAGATGAATGGATAAAGATGTGGTGTATACACACACACACACACACACACACACACACACACACACACACACACACAATGGACTATTATGCAGCCATCAAAAGGAATGAAATCTTGCCATTTGCAATGACGTGGATAGAACTGGAGGGTATTATGCTGAGCGAAATAAGTCAATCAGAGAAAGACATGAATCATATGATCTCACTGATATGAGGAATTCTTAATCTCAGGAAACAAACTGAGGGTTGCTGGAGTGGTGGGGGGTGGGAGGGATGGGGTGCCTGGGTGATAGACACTGGGGAAGGTATGTGCTATGGTGAGCGCTGTGAACTGTGTAAGACTGTTTAATCACAGACCTGTACCTCTGAAACAAATAATGCATTATACGTTAAAAATAAAAAAAAAAAAAGAAGATAGTAGGAAGGGAAAAATGAAGGGGGGGGAATTCAGAGGGGGAGACGAACCATGAGAGACTATGGACTCTGAGAAACAAACTGAGGGTTCCAGAGGGGAGGGGGGTGGGGGGATGGGTTAGCCTGGTGATGGGTATTAAAGAGGGCACGTTCTGCATGGAGCACTGGGTGTTATACGCAAACAATGAATCATGGAACACTACATCAAAAACTAATAATGTAATGTATGGTGATTAACATAACATAATAAAATAAATAAATAAATAAAAATTTAAAAAATAAAATGAAGAAAAAAAAAAGAAACCCTGTGTTTATTTTTTGTTTCTGTTTGTCTTGCATCTTACCAGCATTAGTAAACTGTCCATCCTTCAGCTTTGTGAATGGGAGATGCTGCTATTCAGGGTCTCTTGGTGGGGACTTGTTCTAAAGATGGTCTTGAACATAGCTGAGCCCAGCACGTGGCAAACTTCTCTCTCCACCTTGACGGGGGATAAACGTAGTGTTGAGAGAGGATGGTAGCTTACTGCTATTGTGCAAGTGATGGTGATCATCACTGGCCCGTCTGAGGTCTAAAACCTTCTGAATGCTTGCCGAAGTGTTAATTGAATTATATGTACTGTAAGAAACTATAAAAAAGGGGGGGATGAAAACCATCTTGATTATTGATAAACTTGTTTTAGCTATTTGGAGACTTAGTCATTTACTCTAAGAGGGATGCCAAAGCCTTCATCACCTCTTTTGTATGTTATGATTTTACTGTAGAGCCCAGAAAGAAGGATCTCTGACCAATAACCTGGTCTGTCCCATGTAATTTATTGGTAAGAGTGGGTGAGGACATGATGTTTGTTACATGTCTATGATAGGGCAGACTTTCCACATTTATTATCTGACTTTAATTCTATGAAGTAGTTATTCCTGGGAAACTGAGGTAGAGAGAGCTTATATAACTCATTCAAATTCACACAACTGAAAACTGATGGAGTCAGAATTTAATCACAGGCCAGAGTGACTCTAAAAGACTTTTCCTACAACATCAGAGTGCTGGAAAAAAGTCTCTGATGCTATATTTCTTACGGAAAGATCTCATAACTTCATGGTTGGTCCCCGACAGATCTGGTGGTCTTGTCATGATCACAGACGTCACATGAAAGTAAGTAGCACTGGAAGCTTCTGATGATCTACTCTGTGACTGACTATTCCCCCAGAGTGTCTTGACCATTTTTTTTTTTAAAGATTTTATTTATTTGACAGAGAGAGACACAGTGAGAGAGGGAACACAAACAGGGGGAGTGGGAGAGGGAGAAGCAGGCTTCCTGCTGAGCAGGGACCCCGATGCGGGTCTCGATCCCAGGATCCTGGGATCGTGACCTGAGCCGAAGGCAGATGCTTAATGACTGAGCCACCCAGGTGCCCCTGTCTTGACCATTTTATCTCCATACCTCACCCTAGTGACATTTTCCCTCACCTCTAGGACTGAAGTAACTAAAATTGCACTTATTTTCAGAATTGAGATTTTTCTTTAAAGATTTATTGTTTGCGATAGAGAGAGCGTGCGTGCAGGGGGCAGGCACAGAAGAGAGGGAGAGAGAATCTCAAGCAGGCTCTGCGCTCAGTACAGAGCCCAACCTGGGGCTCAATCTCATGATCCTGAGATCACAACCTGAGCTGAAACCAAGAGTCAGACACTCAACTGACTGACCATCCAGGCGCTCATCGGAATTGAGAATTTAAAGAAACTCTGCATTCCTCTCTACCTAGTGTGGCCATTCTTAATATGGAAGCCCTGAAATCACAGGGGTATTTATGAGTTATTAATTATTTGAATGTTGGTCTGTAAGAGTTATCAAAATATTTAATCAGATTAAATAGAAACCATACCACTACTTGAGAAATATTTTATTGGCTAATTACAACATCAAGGTCCTTTGTGTTTTTACTAGAATTATAGTGAAATATGTCTTTCATTCATTAAAATGGGAAAAATAATTATTAGTTTTTTAAAATACAGCATATAAGTTAGGGGAGAAAAGTCTTTCCATGACAGCAATGATAATACTGAGGGAGGAGCTAATAAAGTAACTCCTTGGTGGCAAAAAAAAAAAAAAAAAGACAGAAAGAAAGAAAAAGAATTGACATTAATTACTTCAACTCAGCACTGGCAGGAGGGCAGCTTAGGGATCATACACCAGACTTTAGAAACAGGAGACGAAAGAGATTAACCCAAAATTGCCCAAAACACTTGCCAACATAAGGAATAGACCCCAGATCTTCTGATTTCAAGCTCTTGATGTCCCCTAGAATATGCTAGCTCACTCATTTTGTGCACAGCAGCTCTTCCCTAGAAAATTGTTCAAAGTTCTGAGAATGTGGTTAAATTTCTAACACTTCCGCAATCAGATGAGCGATGTGTTATACTGTAGGTTTTTAAAGATAAATTGTGAAGTGCTAAAGGAAACAAAACTCACCCAAATGAATTGTATATTACAGGGAAATGTTTGGGTCTAGACCACCTACACGATTGGGCAAAGCATCCACTTCTTTGGCCATAGAACTTCGATATGGTGGATAGATAGAGACACAGCCCCCAAAGAGATTTGTCAATGAGTAGTTAAGAAGCAATATCTCATTTTCAAAGAAAACTGGAACCCATGAATAATTTCTAACTTTAAAAACAGTTTATTTGGTGTCCTGTTTTCCTCCATTATGTTGTTTCCCATGTAAAAATTAAGGGTCTTAAAAAGAGTCTGCTACTTCGAATTTTTACCATATTTTTTGATGCATAGTTAAGACACTATGAAGAAAGTTGGGTCCATGGGCCAAAATGACAATTACAGCTAAATGAAACAAAGAATTAAAGGGTGAACACTTTATTCAGTTCAGATATTAAGTCTTTCCACAAAGAAATAGCTTTCCACAAATCTGTAATGGACACCAATTTAATCCCCTCTGTTATTAGCTTTTGAAACTGTTATCACAGTGTATTTTGGCAGCCAACCAAAACCAGGATGTTCAGCTTAATAGGTTTAACCTGAATTTTTAGGATTTCCCCCTCTTCCGCCATTCAAAGCATACAATTAAACCTCTGGTGAAATGCTGATAACATTTCTCTAGGCCAAATTTGCCTTTGGATACAAAAGAAACATTCCTGGAGAATGACATAATGTTGCCACCGGGCCAAAACATGTCGAGAAACATTTTTGTAAATGACAAAACATATTGTTTCAGGATTATATGCAGCACTGGGCTCCATCACTAACCCAGTATCAGGCTGCTGGGACTAAAATAACATACTTTGTGGCCAGAGGGAGTGTGTGGTTAGTAGGGATGTCTTTGTGAGACCATCTGTCCCTACATCATCACACACAGTCTGCATCACTATAGATGGCACAATGGGAAATAGAACTCTAATTCAAAGATTGTATGCTAATATGTGCTATTTGAACTCCCTTCTGACAGTTACAGAGAAACAGGAACATTCCCTCAGTCAATCCTAGCCTGAACTATTATTGGATCAAACAAAACAACACATTCGTCCAGCAAATATTTATTGATTATCTAAACTGCCTCTGGCACTATATAAGGAGCTAGGGCTAGTGAGATCTTATTGAGCTTTCAATCTTCTGGGTTACAAACACATTAATCAACAACTCCTGCCAATGGATGGCAAGTTGTACCTGTGATAAGAACTGTGAAGAAGATGCATGGCTAATAGCTCAGGATGCTTTAGCTATGTTAGCTTGGATAAGTTGCCTGATTTCTCTGGGCTTCCTTTCCTTATTTTTAAATGGAGTTAATGATAGTCCCTGTCTCAGAAGATTGCTGTGGGGATTATATGGGATGGTCAGTGTAAATGCTCCTAACAGTGCTTGTCAGATAGTATGCTAGCTATTATGACTGCCACTCCGACTGTTTTCATTACTATTAGGAAAAGCGGCTAGAAAGGCCTTCCCTGAGGAAGTGGACATGGTAAGGAAGAAAGTGATACGATTTCTAAATAGAGGTGCAAATGCCCTGTGGAACATAGCAAGGAGAAAAAAACCTGCAAAATGTTGGTACATGAACACTGAGAAGATGTAAAGTGACGCTGGAGAGGTAGAAAGTATTGAATGGATGTACCGAATTCAACTAAGATATTTACTGGTGGATTTGTAAACACCCCCAAAATGGTATTTCCACTTAATGTGGGTATCCTAATCGTATGATACCATGTTGACCAAACATAACATACTTCTTCTCCTGTAACTTCAGAGTTGTAGAGTCATTCACTCACTTATCCACGTTACAACCCCTTCGACACTTACAGAATTCATTCTGTGGGTCAAGCATGGTGCGAAGTGCTGAAATTACAAAGATGGATGAAGTACCATCACTGCCATGGGAAGCAAGATAGAAATATGAATGGATAAAATAACTCCTAGAATTACTAAAAAGAGAGATGGACTGATTCCTATGAAAGACAGGGGAAAGATGCGCTAACTCTGTGGAGAACTGGGGAAGGCATTAAGGAACAGATTTTGAGACATGAAGAATAAACAGAAAGGGGGATAAAAAGGGGAGGGAGGGAAGCACGCGTCCTGAAGAGGAAACAGCACGCAGGAGTGTGGGGTGGGCAGCAAAGCGATGCAGGGAGAATCCATAGGAGATGAGTCAGGGATGGCGGGAGAAGTCCAATCCTACTTGCGTATAACCAAAGTATGGCTTTCTGAGATTTTGTTCTTTGGCAACCTGGAGCTGAAAGAGTATAGCAGAGGCCTCATCATTGGGGCAAACCAGGATCCTTCCATTTTCTGACTGAGGGTCACTGGGACAAAGGTTGTGCATGCACCAATGTGCACCATGGTCTGGTGCTGCTGACTTCTCGGTTTTACCATCCCAGCTGCCTCCTGCTGAGGAGAGGCTGAAGGACTGAAAAGGACAGAATTGGATCGCAGCCTTCTTGTCCAGAGTGAAAGACTCAAAACCACTGCAGATTGATAAACTGAAGGCAGGTATATTTGATGTCATTATCAAATCTCACCATGTAATGCTAACTCACCAAAAACAAGATACAAAGCCATACCTGAGGGAGAGCCTCCAATTCAGTGACAAATGGAGGAGGTATAGAAGAAAGGCTGAAAGGAGAACCTCCAAAATATTTAAGGGTGCTGTCTCTGAATGTTGACATCACAAGCGATTTTATTTGCTTCTCTTTACTTTGTGGGATTTTCCAAATTTTCTTCAAAGATATATATCGATTTGATGGTCAGAATAAAACACAATAATTGAAAGTCATATTAAATGAACATCATCAGTAGTATGGATAAGGTGGAGGGAACATAGGAAGGAACCCTGCACCCCCAGTATATGAGCCTTTGGCGCCAATTATTCAATAGCCTGTAAATAACTTTACTTCATGCCGCCAGGTCACCCCTCAACATTTATTTTATATCAAATATAACATGGATGATTAGGGGAGGTAGGAACAATAACCCCCAATCCCAAGATAATTCATCTAAAGCACCTACTAGAGTGGCAATCCACCATAAGTGACAGAGTTAACGCCTTTTCCTGAAACTTAGTGAGTTTTTCTCTTATAGAGGAGGGGACACTGTTGGCAAAATAGTGAAATCACATAACCACAAGAAGTCTAGAGGAATATGGAGCCTTCCTACTGAGTAGAGAGCAAGAAAATGTAGTCACTTGTGAAAAAGCCCTGAGGCGAAACGCAAGAATGTCAATTATGGCAAATTTCAGATTATAGAGTACTACAGCACATTTGAAGCAAAAGTGATTTGCTTGGCCAAGAATGGGCACATGGGCATGTCTAAATCCCTAACCTATAGCTCAATTGTTAACCCTCACATATAACATGTAGCATCGTGCTCCCCTGAATACCTTGTAAACCCAATTGTGCACAAATTATCATTATTATTTTTTAAGAGGTGTGTTGTTTTGGATGAAAACCAAACCAAAAAAGAAAGTGGGGGGAGGTGTGGGGGAAGAGAAAGAAAGAAAGAAAGAAAGAAAGAGAGAGAGAGGAGGGAGGGAAGAAAAGGAAAAGTAAGAAACACTTGAGCACATGCCATTGCAACCATTTGCTTAAGTCTGGGAACATGAATTGGAGAAACTGTGCAAAATCTGAATGCTTGCAAATCTCCTGATTTCAGCTAAGGTCAGAAGGTCAATGTCATTTTGAGTAGTGAAATTCATCAGCTTGTAAAAGTACAGTAAAATAGGACACTGAGCCATGAAAGGGGAAAAGTGCACCGTTCCATGTCCAGTTAAATTGATCCCTCTATGTCACAATCCTTCTTGGGTATAACCAAAGTAGCTTTTCACCTCATTCTCTGGCACTGTTTCTGTCTCATTCTCTCTTTATCATATCAAAAGTACACTCTCTCTGGCTTCTCCAGGATGGCTTCTCCCTTTACTTAATTTAACAGCACTCTCCATGAACCCCAGAAAAATTAGAGATGTTTCCTGAGGGAAAAGTAGCAAATTTACGCCTTGCGAGTAAGGGTTTCATTTTTATAATGCAGAATCAAAATGTTTACTGGAGTGAAAGAATTAATAGCCTAATCAGCTAACTTTTCCTTATTAGAAGGACTTGGGGCCTTAACCTGAAGTGAAATCATCCTCCTGATCCCAATGCCAGTTCCGGCTTGTTGACTTTAATGCGGAAGTATAACACTTGGAAATGTGAAACACAGTGGGTAGTATTTATATGACACCTTCAAGAACTATGGTATTTTGCTCATGTGGGACACTGTGGCATTCTGCCTAGATCGGGAGACAAACAGATTAGCACATTAACACTTTTAGGAGACATGCATATAATTTGCTTTGAATGTGGTCTTTGACTTCTAGGAGGAATACTTAATGATTCTGAAACCGACAGACTTTTTTTATAAAGCATTTCTTTTAAAAAGTGCTGCTTGCTAAGAAGCTCTTAGCATCAGCATTCTGGAACAAGTATGAACTCCCCTTTTGGACAGGAGAAGTCCTCTAGAGGAAGTTCCAAAGAAATGCCCTAAAACTATGAGTAAGGTAAATTTAAAATAGTTCTCAGGCTGGTCTTCAATTATACATTTTTAAAGTTATGTCTTACGCGTAAGTCTTTAATGCCAGAAGTATATCTGAATACTATATTCACATCAACTCACGTAATCCTCACAATAGCCCCACAAGTCATGAACTACCACTATTCTCACTTTAGAGATAAAAACAATGGTGGCACAGAGAGGTTAAAAAAAAAAATTGTCAGATTCATTCATCTGATAACTGGAAAAGCCTGAGCAATCTGACTCCAGAGCCTGTGGTCTTAACCACCATGCCACAGTGACTTTATGCATGGATGGGTTGAGATCTTGAAAGATCTTACAAACAAGTAAATATAAATATCATTGTTAACAGCATTAAAGGTCCAACTTTTCCCTCCCTATTTCTTTTGTAAGTTGGAGGGACTGTATTTACCATTTAATGAGGCTCAAGCTAACCATGCTAATGAGGTTGATATACATTGTAATTTTGCTTATATACAATGCTTCTATTACTAGAGGTAAAATATTAACCAGTCAATGGGAGATTTAATCCCTAAATTGGTACAAAACTTCATCAGTAGTTCTGCTTAAAATGTTAAAATAAGAATTTCTGTTACCTCTTATTTCCTATATCATTCCCCATCGGTTTTCATGACTCAAATGCCAGTATGGAATCAGAATTTAAATGACCCACAAACATAAGCCACTACACGGTGGTGGTGGTCATGAAGAAGAGGAAGAGAGAAGAAGGAGGAGTGGTGGAAAAGTTGGTGATGAAATGATCGGTGGTGAGGGAGGTGAGGGTGATTTTGATAGGATAGAAAGCTAAGGTGGAAAAGACATATGGAGATTGAGTAGACAAAGCAGACCAAGGTGTGCACCAATCTTCCAAACACTGAGGCAAATCCCGTCTCAAGGAAACAAGGCAAGATGATAGCTAAGAAGATCACTGCCAAGTTTTGGCCTCCAGATGTTCCATGCATATAGAAGTACATGTACTTCCAGGAGAGAAGGTTGCTTTACCAGCATTTTTGTCCCTCTGTACCCCTGCCCTCCAAGTAACATTTAAGCAGTATTACCGATACTGCTTCTCCTCACAGACTCAAAATAACCCAAGTGAAGGAAGCATCTAGAACACCACTATCAATGAGGGTTATGTTTCAGGTTAACCAAATGCATTTTGGGATAACAGAAGGCAGGTGGATATTATTTCTTCCTAGGGGATTTTTTTCTTGCTTTTGTTTTGTCTAGCAGAGCTGTTATTTCCCCCTTAGTTGCTGTCTTCTCCTGACCATCTTCTTCCCATGCACCATATTCTATTTGGTATCTTAAGAGACCACACATTGAGGTCCATGCACTGAAAATAAGAAATAAACTAAGAATACATGAGAAATGGAGGCGGGGGAAATTGGAGGGGGAGATGAACCATGAGAGGCTATGGACTCTGAGAAACAAACTGAAGGTTCTAGAGGGGAGGGGGGCGAGGGGATGGGTTAGCCTGGTGATGGGTATCAAGGAGGGCACGTATTGAATGGAGCACTGGATGTTATATGCAAACAATGAATCGTGGAACACTACATCAAAAACTAATGATGTAATATATGGTGATTAACATAACCTAATAAAATAAAATTAAGAAAACAAAAAAAAGAAATCAGATGTGTAAATAATATGTACAATGCGAGAGCATTTATAGATAATCCTTTGCAATTTAAACAGAAGAATAAAGATTTTAAAAAATTTTTTAAAAATACATGAGAAATCAATATAAGGCCTGCAAACTTAACCAAACTGTCTAATAAACTCCATACTAAAAACTAGACCATAAAAGATTGGATTCTTCATCAGATTTTCCCTCTTCTGAAACTTCAACTGATATGCTGAAACATTCATTCTGGGTAATTGGAATCAGAACATTTGGAATACAATTTTTTCTCTCCCTGTTCCAATTCTCGTCTTCATTTTTTATGAATACTAGCAGCCCATCTGTCTATTTTCTTTGATGAGTTATTGAGAATTGTCTGATGAAATCATTGCTCCCTTTTTCCAGCCTTAAACTAGCCAGTCAAGGGCCCTGAAAAAAAGAGAATCGTTGCGAATTTGTGTTTTGTTTTGTTTTATTTTATTTTATTAAAGATTTATTTATTTATTTCAGAGAGAGAGAGAGAGAATGCATGTTCATGTGGAGGGGCGACGGGCAGACAGAGAAGGAGAGAGAGAATCTAAAGCAGGCTCCCCGCTGAGCATGGAGCCTGATACAGGGCTCGGTCTCAAGACCCTGAGATCATGACCTGAGCCGAAATCAAGAGTCAGCTGGTTAACCTACTGAGCCACCCAGGCGCCCCCAGATTTGTATTTTTAGATCAATCCTTTCAGAGTCTCTGGAGAACAGATTCCAGGTGGGTGAGGTTGGAAGCAGGAAGTGAGGTTGGAGGCTGTGGTAACCCAGGTAAAGCTGACGAGCTGTGGAGCCAGGACAGTCGAGTTGGGATGGGGAAGACAGGAAAGACTTTAAAAATTAGATTTAGCAATTGATTGAATATGTGGGTAAAGGAGACAGAGAATCTGGAGGAAGAGCTGGTTTGGGAATAAAAATAAAGATTTCATTCTCAAACAAGTTGAGTTTGTGGTCCCTGTTGGTGAATCAGATAAAAAGGTCCAGCAGAGAGCTGTACCAACATGAAAGTCATGGAGAAGTCTGTGGAGGAGTTATAGACTAAGGCATCAGCAGCCTGCAGGTGCCTAGAATGATGAGAGTAGATGAGATAACTCAAGGGAAGTTTACAATGTGAGCAAGTAGTAGCTCAAGGACAGCACTCTCAGCAAGAAAGATTTAAGGGGGAGGAAAGAACAAAGTGCCTATGCATGATAATGTGCCAGCTACAGTCTATTAATATTCAGAACTGGTCTCACCCTTCTAAACTGTACTGCAGGGGCTGAAAGCCTAAAAACTTCATCTCTCCAAATCCCTGGACAGTAATGTTTCATTTAGATTCTGTAAACAGAAGGCACTTACAAGTGAATTAGAAGGCAGAGGAGAAGATGTGGTTCCCCGGGGGCGTTGTACTTGAGCATCAGTAGGTGGTGGACTTGGAGATTTACCAGAGGCTTCTAGCAATGTCTTCAAATCATCCACTTCACTTTGCAGGCAGCCGAGGTTTTGGCTGTATTTTACTACAATTCTGTTAAGCAAGCAGCAGCTTCCTTAAACTCGGCTCCCTGAAGTGAAAGCCCCGAATGCCCTATATTAAATCTCTTCCTGCTCAAAATACTCACAACGCAGTCTGTCTTCATGAGCAAATCTTTACTAATATAGAAAGAATAGTACCACAGAGGTATAGAGATGGCACGTCGAGAGTACGTACGTTAATACCTGAGAAAAGTAGAGACAAGGGCAAAGACACAATTTGGGGGGTAAAAAGAAAACCCTTATGGCCAGAAAGGCAATACCTCAGGTGGCAGGTGAAAGGGAGGTGGGTCATATTCATGAACGAATGTGATTGTGTATGTGTGCTTTATTCCAAGATAGACCTGAGTGTGTTTATAAACTGAGGTAAGAGCCATCACAAGGGGAGGAGGTGAAGATAAATGAAATAGTAACCACGACTGATGAAGTCAGATCCTGGAAACAGGGTGACTGGTGGATAGGTTGGTCCTGAGCAGGAGGAGGGATATTCTATTCTTCTAAGACCATGGCAAGAAAAAGGAATGTGCTCTGGGAAGTTAAAAGAGGTTCCATTTGTCTCCATGAAGTAGGTTCCAAGCGCAGAAGACATCTGGGTTTGGCCACCCAGCATCCATGTCACCCTTTTTTGGTAACCAAACCCTGCCTTCTCTTGCAGACCCACTCTTTGCCTTCTCCACCCTGTAGCTCTGGGATGGAGCTCATGATCCAGTCCTAACCCAACTGGAACATCACGTTCCACCATCTATGGGGATTGGTCTAGCCCTGTGTGGCAACTGCAGCTAATAGCACGTGATAGGATACGTGTTGAGGCTTCTGGTTAAGAGGCAGGTAAACTTTCCCACAGGGCTTCACGCAGAGGGAAGAAGAGTTATCTCGTTCCCGTGATGGGAAGAACCTCTCTGAGAATAAGGATAAACAAGAAGGAATGGAGCCAAGGGGAGAGACAGAAAAATCCGGTCCTGGTGATCTAGATCAAGCCTCTGTTCTGAGCTTCATTTGAAGCTAGGTCTTTTCTTGGACTTTTCAATTAATTTAACCAATAAATTCTACTTTTTTCCTCTCACTTGCTAAAAGAGTACTAAACCATAGAGTGAGGCTATCTGCCAAAAGTGAAGGAGGGTGGATTTTTTTTTTTTTTTTAAAGGGGGTTGGGGCAGACTGATAGCACAAACAGCAAAGGGAAGGATCTTAACCAATAATCATCCAGTTAGGCCATAAAACGCAGTTCAGTTTGGCTGAACTCAGCCATGCTAATGTCAAGCCCGAGTCAGTAATTTGGTTTTTTAATGTTCTCTGTGGCAGCTAAAGGAACTGATTTTTTCTCATCACTTGCAATTGCCTTTGTGAAGTATGGACCGCCTTTAGCTGGGCTCATATGACACCTAACATCTGGATAAAAACTGAAAAATGTGATGTCAACCATGTGTTTTGTCAAACACAATTACAAACCCCTGGGTAGTTAGAAAATATCTAATAATTGTTTCAGATTTCATCTGAATCATGTGTACACAGCACTTTGTGACTCCAAACTTTCGCAGAGTTAAGGAATATAATCTCTGCACCCACCATTCCTCTGTTTTACAAGTCAGCCCCCAGCCCAAATGTGATGTCAACTTTCCCCCCACTTAATATTTCCCCCTGGTGGTGTTTCCTCGATGCAAATGCATCAAAATTTCAACTCCATGAGCAACCGTTCATGCTGGAGTCCCAGGTCTTATATTTCAATGCTCTGTTGCATAAATGGCGGTAGAATTTAGGATATTTGAGTTGGAAAGTGAATGTGGATCTAGAAAGGCAAAACCAAATCTTTTATTTTACTGAGAATGAAGCTGATGTTCGGATAGGTTAAGTCACTTGTGCCAAGGTCCAATTGCTAGTTAGTGGCTGAGCTAAGGCTTGAACCCATGACTTGGGACTGCTACCACAACACCATTCTGCCTCGACTTGTCCTAACCTGCACAGTGGGGTCCCATTATTATTTTGCAGGTAGGTGCACTTTGTGGCTATGAACCTATTTAGAGCTGCCCCAAATAGTGCCTGTCATCCCTAAAATGCCTCCTTCTAAACATTCAAAAAAGCTGAGTCTTCAGAAATATAAAAAGTCTCTCAGCATTATTAAATAGCTAAGCACCATAGCTATCTTCTGTCTACCCACCGTTCCTGGGATTTATTGTTCCAATATTTAAGGCCAACTATTGTGGCCATTACATTTAAAGGGACTTTTACAATGAATTATCTCACACATGTGATTCTCTTTTATGTTTCTGTAACAATTTTAGGCTTTTGCTATTACCTTATGGAATGGAACATAATATGACAGTCAAACACATTCATGCAATATGATCTCATTTGCACTAGGCAGGGCAGGCCTATCTTTATTTTACATAAATGCATAAAAAAGGGAGTATAAATCTCTGTCTTCTGAAGGAAGTCTCTGAGTGGTCTGAGAGTACAAGGCCATTTGTTCAAGCCTTAGGGAGATTATGACCCTCTGACTTCTTGCTCATAAATTTGTTCAATTAGAATTGTGATACAACCAAATATTCCATACCAAAATTTCCATTACTTCTCTATGTCTAATCTTTATCATCAGATGGAATGTTATAAATTCACATAAACATGGTTCTGAGCTAAGAATTGTACAAATAAACTAAATAATTTATTCTGAATTAATTTCAGAAAAAAAGGTTTTAATCAAAAAAACGAAATCTTGCCATTTGCAAGGACGTGATGGAAATAGAGGGTATTATGCAAAGCGAAATAAGTCAATCAGAGAAAGACAAATATCATATGATCTCACTGATATGAGGAATTCTTAATCTCAGGAAACAAACTGAGGGTTGCTGGGGTGGTGGGGGTAGGAGGGATGGGGTGGCTGGGTGATGGACATTGGGGAGGGTATGTACTATGGTGAGCCCTGTGAATTGTGTAAGACTGTTGAATCACAGACCTGTACCTCTGAAACAAATAATACATTATATGTTAAAAAAAAAAAAAAGAAGATAGTAGGAAGGGAAAAATGAAGGGGGGGAAATCGGAGGGGGAGATGAACCATGAGAGACGATGGACTCTGAGAAACAAACTGAGGGTTCTAGAGAGGAGGGGGGTGGGGGGATGGGTTAGCCCGGTGATGGGTATCAAGGAGGGCACGTATTGAAGGGAGCACTGGGTGTTATACGCAAACAATGAATCATGGAACACTACATCAAAACCTAATGATGTAACATATGGTGACTAACATAATACAATAAAATAAAATTTAAAAAAAATTCTACACCTGAAAAAAAAAAAGAAAAAGAAGAAAGGTTTTATAATTTCCCCTATGCTTTATAGTTAGAATCAGGACAATGAGTTAAAATAAGACTTACAGAGCGGGGGTTTTGGCTCAGAAACCTAAACAAATGAACCAGAAGTTTGGAAATTGAAGCAAACAGTATATATTTTGCTCTTTTTAAGCCAGGAAAGATAAGAGGTAGAGTCAAACATTTAGAAGAACATGATTTTTTTTAAATTATAGTGTTTGTGGATCTCACAGTTTTTTAACTACAAAAAATAATATTCACAGTAATATCAAGCAACCAACCAATCAACCAACAAATATTCACCAAACACAGTAAATCTAGGGCACACAGAATGATGAGGCATAGCTCTGGCTTCTAAGAAGTTTATGATGCAGTTGAGACGAGAAGACATGGAAATAATTAGTGGAAAATATCCAATGTCATCTATTTAAGCGATGAATTATTTTCCTTCTCCCTCATCCTCTAGTCTACCACTTGAATCTGGTTAGGACTTTGCCTGAAGCTTCTTGTGATCAGTCCCACCTCGTATGAAGGAGTATACATTCTTTGTTACCATTGTTCAAAGCTGAAGTCAGTAAACTGATTATGATAAAATGTCTCTTCATTGTGAGGACTTGAAGTTTATATATACTTTATAATTTACATGTATATATAAATTATTATCTCAAAGAAATAATTCAGAAACTCTTTAAAGTTGGTAGCAAACATGTTTCTCTCCATTTTGCAAACAAAGAAGCTTAGGCTGAGACAGAAATCATCCCTTGAAGTGCTCAGTAGTGCCCAGATAATCGTGGCACAGTGGGGTTTAATGTAAACTTCAAATTAAATACTAAGGATTTTCAGCCTGAAAGTTGAGAGTACTGGTGAAAATCCTAACTTGACCACTTATTATCTGTGTCATAAAGAGCCTGTCGCTTTCAGTCTCTCTAGGCTCCATTTCAGAAAGAGCTGCCTATATGAGTAAAATTCGGTTTAGATCTGAGCGAGAGAGAACCAAAAATAAGAGTGACTTCAGAACGATAGAAGTTCATTTCATTTGCTCATATAAGAAGCCTGGAGGTGAGCACCCCGGGGCTGGGATGGTACCCCATGAGAATGTGCTTGCAGACCTCCCATGACAGGGAGCCTTTGTCACTGACCACATGCCACACCTCCCTCCGGAAGCGCCCCGCCAATGACTGACGCGCAATGGCGGACCGGAGAACAGCTCGGGAAGCAGCCCCAGCTGCTCTTCCTCCTGCCTTCACTGGGGAGCAGACTGGCATCGTGGTCTCCCAGCCTCCTCCAGCCCCCTCCCTATTTTCTCTCATACAGACCACTTCCCTTCATAAAATCCTTGCAAATTTAATCCTGTCTTGGCATCTTCTTGGAGGACTGGGATTAACAAACCATAGTATTTTGTAAAGAAATGTAGCTCATGGAATTTCTTTCTTTCTTTCTTTCTTTTTTAATATTTTATTTATCTGAGAGAGAGAGAGAGAGACAGAGATAGCAAGAGAGAGCACAAGTGGGGAAGAGAGGGAGAAGCAGAGTCCCCGCTGAGCGGGGAAGCCCACGCGGGGCTCCATCCCAGAACCCTGAGATCATGACCTGAGCCTGAAGGCAGACACTAAACCAGCTGAGCCACCCAGGTGCCGCACTCATGGAATTTCTTGATTAAGAAGACTTTTTTGGCAGAACTAAATTTTGCTAAGTAAGCACATCTTTAGGATCATGTTTTATGTCCATGTCAACCTCCAAAAATATCCAAGTCCTCCTTGTGGATTATTTTTAATTAGGACAGCCACTAAATACTTTTTATCATTATTTCTTTTTAGGTACAATGGCAACAATTTACTAAGCTTATAACTATAGAGTTGGGCTAAGTACCCCGCAGCAATATTTTTAAAGTTCAAAATAATATACATATACATTTGAAGGCTCTATTACTAAAGGCCCTTTATGTTTAAACTCTTCATTCATTCATTTGAACAATTTCAAATAGTGTGCACCCACTATGTGTCGGATACAAAATTAAACGCTGCAGAGACAGAGATAGATAAAATATATCTGCCATCAGGGATCTTTCCATCTGGTCACAGAGAAACACTCCCAAATACCAACTATCAACACCCCTTAACCACAACCTTTCAGGAATCCTGACTGAGGAAGGACCACGGGCTGACCCCAAAAGGGCCTGCTTGCTAACAGACTGCCGCCCTGCTTCCTCAGTTATGCCAAGATGTCTGTCTATGCACAGAGTGACTCCATAGCCAGCCAGGGCAGCCGCATAACCCAAACACTGCACACCTGAGCTTTTTTCCTCAAACACGGCACAATAACCCATGTGGAAAGAGAGCTTGAGGGAGCAGAGGGCCGGGGAAGAAGTAAGAGGCCAGAGGTGAGATCTAGGGCGGCTGAGAGGACAACCTGCCCATCAGGGTCTGACACAGAGAGAAGTTTGGCAAGTCAGTAAACATCTACAAATGCCAGACAAAAGTACTGGGAAAGAGAAGGTCCCAGGAGAAAAACTGGAAGAAAACACAGGCTTGTTTTTGTTGGGTTTTGTTGTTGCTGTTAATTTCACATTTCCCAAGAATCATTCTAGCATGTTCGGGGTATTGTCCTCAAGTTCTTCTTTGCCAGCTCACACGATGGCAAAAAGTAGAGCTGCTACATTCCTCAGAGCTCATCAACTCAAAATTGCTTTTGTAAAAAATGGAAGAACATTTAAAAGCAAATTCAATTTAGCAAGTCTCGGTTATTTCTGAATAAATCATATTTCTGAATAGATATATTTTACATTGAATATATCAAATATGATCATTTTATGAGCAAAACAAGTTGTTGAATCCATTACATATTTTAGTGTTCTCGAGTCACTACTAAAGTGACTTTTGCTCTTTAAAACACTCCTAAAAAATAAATATTGCTTACGTTTCAAATTTTTCCAAAATGTCTTTTCTTTCCCAGCTTAGTTCTTTTTACAGAAATTCTATTATTTTACACAGGATCACTTATGGAAAAAGCAAGCAGTCCTGAATAGCAAGGTTCCAAGGAGTAGGTAAAGCTCAGTTAGACTAAGCAGAATCCTGTGAAGCCCTGAAGAGACTGTCATATGCCTGTTTGTGGCTCCCCACAACTCCTAGGAGAAATCTCAATGCCCACATTCCTTTGACTTCGATGGAGGGAGGATGGACAGTTGAGTGGGTAAGAACCAGGAAAGGGACAGAGAAAGCTGGGATGAGGGACGAGGCCACTTTCGAGCACTTAGTGTTGGAAAAAAGCTGAAAGAAAGGGTCCTGGAGCCTAGGAATCCGGTGAGCTTAAAGCAGTCAAGAAAATACACAGCAGATTGTCTTTGTCTTCAAAAATAAACAGTTGGAAGAGGCAGACACCTGAACTAATGAAAACTGGTTTCTTATGACTTTCTCTGAGGAAATGAAAATAGCTCACGTACATTCGTGGAAATACAGATGTCTAGGAAATTAATTAATTGCACGTTGGCCCTGAGGGTTGTTATGACATCACTGAAGGTGGGGTGCAGGGTAGGCACTCATACCCTGGGACACTCCACTCTGACAAGTCCTTTCTCCTCTCTGAGGAGCCGCTTTCCCACAGACTGGCACTCACGTGGTCCTGGCCCAGGGCTTTGACTCTGCGTAGCATCTGCCTTGGGATTGGAAGAAGAGCTACGTGAATTCTGTGGCAAGCAGAATTCTAGTGGCTACCCCACAGCTGGGCCAGGAAGCTGAGGCATGTTGAAGGTGAGAGGCAGAGAGCTCTCTGAGAGCTCAAACATCACCTTCCTTGTCAGGCTAGCCAGAAGGAACATTCTCTTTCCTCAAACTTGAGCAGTTTGTGCATCCCTTTTCTCATTTCTCCTAATTAGCTTGCATTCATTATTTTTGAGCTTGTCCTTTCTCTCTTCAAAGACCACAAGTGTCCTGAAGGCAGTATCCACTTGCTTTACTGGTCCCCTGGCTCACAGTGGGTGTTCATCAAATGCTGGCTGAAAGGAAGCCACGGCGGGGGCAGAACAGTGGAACGTGTCATGGCGATATCTGCATCCACTGTCTCTACTTTCCCACCACAAACTCTCTCCTCCTGGGTTGTGCGCTCCCTCTCCCTCTCAATCTCTCCCCTGAAATCTCCCTTAGAAAGGTTAGAAAACACCCCCAGGCAGCTAAATCAGAAAGCTTCTATTCTTTTACCATCCTTCTGTGCATCTTCAATAGACATTATGGCCTTCCTTCAGTGTTTTAGGGATATCTCACTCTCTTGGCTTCTCTTGTTTCCTCTTGGATCATTCATTCTCAGCCTTCTCTGCCTTTTCCTTCTTTAATATTAGCTAACAGCCGTCCAGAAACATCAACTTTAATTCACTTGATAAAATTTTACAGAGCACCTACTGTGGGCCAGGTATTTTTTGAGTTCATGTCCTCGAAAAAAGAATTGGCTCATCTGACTTCAGTTGCCACCTCCACGAGAAAGCGCTGAACCTCGGATGCCAAGAGGGGGCCAACTCTTCTTGCCCATTAAATGTGATGCTGGCAAACAGAGAGGAGACTTTGTTGTGGTTCAAGAAACAGGATGGCTTGGTATGCCAACATTTCTAAATCATGGACTTCTACCTTCTCTCTTTACTGGCTTCCTCTTAATTGCTCTTCCCCTGCTGGATACCACATAACGCCACCCACCTACATGCCATTCTTCTTTACAAAAAGTGCCACCCTCCAGTCCCTTTTCCCACTTTTCAGGTTAAATTCCATTTGAACAAATTCCATTTCAGTGAAAACCTTTTTACAACAAGTAAGTGGTTTCCAAATCCCAAAGCATTGCTGAAATGACCCTTTCTTCTGATGACATTTCCTGATTCTCACCAAAAAAAAATTGCTTTGTAATTTTGCAAACCATTTCCTCTGTAATTCATTCTCAATTCAGTACAAGAACCATTGCAGACATCTCCCACAGGAACGTCTGTGTGTAGTAAACAAATAAAAACACTACAGAGTCTCTGCCCTAGAGAGGATCCCTCTTTGGCACAGGGAGTGAGACCAAGTCCAGAGAAAGAGTCAGTTCTTTTGCCCAACATTTCCACCTGCCTCCAGAATAAGTGCTCCCCACTGAGTAGCCAAATCCTTTCTAAAAGAGTTGAAATATCCCTCCCCAACCCCACAGTTTCTTGAAAAGCCATGAGGAGCTCCCCCTCTGCAAGGCAGCACCCATGTATGTGAACAGGATCCAAACAGCTGGCCCCTCTTACTCCAAAATCACGCTCAGTTCTCTGCTGCTGCCTCCAAAGCCTGGCTCTGGTCGTCCCCAGAAGACCAGGACAGCACTCGGGGACTTCCCTGTGCTTGACTTTGGGCCAACCTGAAGCTTTCCAGGATGCACAGCACCTGGATGAATGGGTGGAGAAGAGAATGGAACAGAGATGGAGCCCAGAGGCATTCTAGGGTCCATAAAGAGTGTCTCCAACTTTTTCTCAAATGGCTTGAATTTGGCAAATCCTAAAATACTCCTTGCCAAGAACTTTTTTGCCTTAATTTCTTAAGCCCATGTGAATTTCAAAGGAAATTTGGTCCGTATGTTTCTGATTCATTTACACTTAACTCATCATAAAGTTGTTGTGAAATAGCCATTTGATGTCCAAGAAGCCTTTAGAAGTCCTTTCCTACGCCTTTTCTCCCTTGCCAACGCTAAATACAATTCCAATCCAGAATCTCTTTAAGTTGGATCTAAACTCAGAACTGAAAGAGAACTCTTGTCTTGATAAAACATTCTTGTCAGCAAGTAGATGATTTAAACCCATGGGAAACAGAATTCCCTGAAGCTCCTGAAACTTCCTCCAACTCAGGGCTAGTTTTCTCCTTTCTGAACTCATATTAGATCAAAAGCAAAAATGTTGAGATGTAAATGGACATCACACCAGATTCTACCTCAACCGCCACAGAAACCCCGCAGAGAACAGTTGCCCTAACGTTTGCTAATAGATATTTCAACCTCAAGTCTTCGGGACACTTGGTGTCACTTCTTCTGAAGGTTGGATTTTTTTGGCCACAAGAGGCTTTGATGTCTCTAAATTCACCCACCAGTATCCAACAGGCAATGTAGCCCGGCCATGAGCCATAAAAGGCCAGGACTGAAATAAGTCTCCCCTTACCTCATACATAATATAATTCAAATAGAAGCCAAATTCAACCTGACAGAGTTGAGGAGAAAAAGGGGTATCACAACTGTGGTTTCCAGCTGGGCTTTTGGTGTGGGCACTGCGATGTTGGTTTTAGTATCAAATACTAGAAAGGAGACACGCGGGGGGTCCGGACAGGTCTTCGTACCCGCTCAGGGCTCCATATACACGAGTGAACTCGGAAACCTCAGGCATCCTGGGGATAGTAGGCATTGCCAGCCAGCGTGGAGAGAACAGTGATGAGGGCGCACCCTAGGTGCTTCTTGGTTGGGCGTCCCCTCGGCCTGAGAGCTGCCTCAGCTTCCTCATCCTCCTTCCTGCCCGAGCGTTCCAGAAGAACAAAGGCTCTTCAGATCCTGTGAGATCAAGCCTGGGTCACTGCGGGAGGAGAAATCCCTCCCAAACAATCCCCTCCTTCACCTCTGCGCTACCCACTCCATCTTTTCTTATTTCCTGCTTATTCTAAAATCATTTTCTTAAGCATTTTTAAACAATATTTGCATTTAATCATCTGAAAAAATATCCTTTATAGCAGCCTCAGAGCTCTTTCAAATACCCCTCCATGAATCTAAACATAACTTGAACCATTTCAAACAACTCCCTCTTGGCTCAGTAAAGTTGCCATGTTTTTTCCCCTTATTTTAAATTGTGCAAACAATTAGACATTTTGAAAACGGCATACATCAAGTAAGGCAAGTCAGGTTTTAATTACTTGAAAACATTTATAATCCCTGCTGTCAGGATCAGCCTTCTCCCTCTAGGCACATAACATTCAAGCAATGTTGTGATATCTTTCTGGTTTGACCTAAATATCTATTTCCTTTGTTGAGTCAAGACAAAGCTTAGAGGTCAAAAATTAGGCATGGGTGGTTGAAGAGTAAATACCTGCCCCAAGATGCCAGAGTTGAGAGGAATTGTAAACTTCAATGCATCTTTAGAGGTTTGTAACGAAGTTCACATTTGTATTTAAATACCAAATAATCTTCCAATTTTTATGCATAGTTTTCTGTCGTTGTAACAAAAACACGATGTTCTGCTCCTGCTGTGAGCACTGTGCTTGGTTTCCTTGTTTACATTCACAGCTGTAAACACAGTCTTATCCAGGCTTGCTTGGAAGCAAATTTCCCATTGTTTCCTGCACTCACCACGCTGAGAGATTTCTAGAATTTTTCTTCACATTCTCATTCTTTATGCATTGGCCCATAGGTACCTAAGCTCTTCAGGATCAGACCATGCATCCATCTACCCAAATCTCAATGCAGGCTTACCCTTTTTTCATTTTAACCCCTCTCAGATTTTAAAACTAAGTCATTAACAGAAAAATTGTTCCAAGGGTATTTATGAAAAGTCATATATGCAAATGCCTTCACTTCAGCTCTACTCCATACTCTAGATGTCTTCTTAGACCCCTAAAACCCATCCATCTTTCCAAGCAGAGCTCAGCTCTCTCCACGGTCACCAGAGCCACCCTGGCAACTCCAGGGAGAGGGATGTTTTAAATAGAATGTTTAGCTCTCTTAATTGCCAAAATAAAAAAAAAAAAAAAGGAGGGGACCCTACATTGGGTAATGGCTGTAAACAGTATTAGAAGGGGCTTCACTGAATTGATCAGGAGGAGGCTGAAAGAAGGTATTGAAGAAGAGAGACAAAGGAAAGGAAAGAGAAATAGATGATGGTTGGAAGGAGCTCAAAGAAAAGGAGAGAAGAATATTGAAAAACAAGTACCAGCAAAAGACCATTAAGTGTATTAAATAGAAACAGGGCAAACAATGTGAATAGGAAGAGAAAATAATTAAATTCAGAGGGACTCTGCCTATGCAGAAATGTGGATTCCAGAAATAAAATTTCCCAAATGCACATTTTTGTTACCAACCAATATCCACCTTACATTGTGGAATTGAAGTGCGTGTGTGTGTGTGTGTGTGTGTGTGTTGTGTGTTACACACACAACACACACACACAGACACAGTCCTGACTGGTTGCTCTCCTAAAGTCAGTGAAGTCACTGAGTGTGCCCTAGGCTGAGGAGACTAGCCCTGTGCACCGTTCCCCACCCCCAAGCCCCACGTCCAGTGTGGACTCCCCTTCCTTGGTGTCCGCAGGAGCAGAGCAGGGCATTGAGTCACCCATCACCACAACTGCTCAAACCTCAGCCATCCCTCCACAGACATCACTAGGGTGGGCTCCCCTCTCGCCTCCCAGCAGTGTCCAGCAGATGAGAGGCCACTGGCCTTCCAGAATCTACAGTCCATCTCTGCACAGACTCTTGCCAAGAAGTTCTCAAGCACTGGGTCTTGGATTTACACAACAGGTAAATCCCCTGCCCCTTTGTTGCCTCTCCGTATTCCACCCAGATGGGGTCCTCTGTCAGGGATCATCTGTTGCGTCTCTGTAAACTACACAGAGCCTTTCTCTCCGTCCCCTGAATGATCATATCTTAAAAATAAAGGAGGCAGCTGTCCCCTTTGCGCTCTCCTCCGCGGATGCTCCTTGGAATGCAGTCCACCTCTCCGATCTTACAGCCTTTGTGTTTCCCACTCTATCTTTTGACAGAGGGCTATTTTCCTGATTGCCTTTCCACTCATATCGATGTTTCTAAAACACACAATCTACTTTTATGCTTTATATTTTATCCTTTGTCACTTTCTGGAATAGAGAAAAATATACTCCTGGCGTTCTGGTGGTGAGAACAAATATCCAAAATTCTGTAGTCTTTGAACTCAACCAGAACTTCTCTCTGTATGTGGCATACTTTTAGGGCAAAGGAAAATGCATGTGATTATCTAATTTTTTAGGCCAGAATGATTCAGCTGAGGTGGCAAGGGACAGACAAAACAGGTCTACCCCCTTTGAGGCATCGGAGGCCTTCCATAACATTGCTGCACTTTACAAATGCAAAGAGCCCAAAGAAAACTCCAGAAAGCACCAGGGACCCTGTGTTTTCTGTTACATAGAAAGTTTACAATGTTGAGACGTGACAACAAAAGATCCTCAAGTGACTTCTAAACCAAAAAAAAAAAAAAAAAAAATCAATAAATAACACCTAATATTCTTGAATATGTTTTAGCACATTTTAAGAAGTTCTGCATTCAGCATAACATATTAGCCAGAAAATCCTGTTCCCTGACCATCCTTCATGAAGAGAAGGGAGCCACATACAATACTCAAATTAGCAGAGACATGAGACCCTAAGTTAGGGCTGTCCAAGCCCAAACCCTGGTTTTCCAAGAAGATTAAGTGAAAAAGAAGAGAAAGGAAGCAAAGTGGAGTGTGGGAGAAGGGTGACAGGGGGCTGTAGTCAAAGATGAAACTGGAAGAAAACCACAGGCAGGGTGACTGTGGGACTTTCTGTGGTCTGAGCCCCTCTCGTGAAAAAATGCACGTACGCACAACATTTTGCAAACAATGTCAAGCAGTTCAGAGACCCCTCAGAATCTCCTACAGCACCCAATAGTAAATAAGAACATAAATATCTTAAGCCTACAATACTGTGGAATCAAGATATTTGGGAAACAGGAAACCAGTTGAACACAGAGACAACTGTACCATCCAAAACAACATGACTTCCAAAGATTATTTTGCTTCAGTGAAGAGAGATGTGTTTGCTCTTAAACCCTGTGCCAAACCCAGGCATAAACAGCCCTCTGTCTCATTTTCATCTTATTTAGAGATAGTCTATTGAGGATAAGGCCATTCTTCAAGGTTTTTAAATGCGAATATCATTTTAAATTTTTTTGATGCTTCTAACTCAATAATTTCATGTGGTAATAAAAATAATTTGTGTTTAAGTGCTCTCCAAGGATCCTGCTCCAAGTGCTGCAATTCCTTTCATTTGGCCTAGAGCCCTGGTGACATTTCCCTGCTAAGGGTCTCCTGTGGGGTCCAACTGGATCGTCTGAGTCTCTGGATAATTTGCGTTTACTTTCTGTTGAGTCAGTTCCTAGTTCCTAGCATCACTGTGTCAGAGGTGGAGCCCGATGCCAAGTTTACTTGGGGGACTGAGACTTCAACATTTCCGATTCTTGTGCCAGAGAGGGCTACTTTCTGCAGGAACCCATTCCAATAAGAGCAAATAAACTATGGAAAAATGTTCAGCCTCACTCGTAATTAAGGATTTGTAAGTCAAACCAGTAATGAGTTACGCCTCGCCAGCATGTTTTAGAGATAAAAACACAACCTTATTCGCAGGGGCTGGTGGCATTGCACCACAGTATGACCCTTATCAGATTGAAGCCTATTTTAGTAAGACATAGGAAGGACAGTAAAAATACTGCTTTCCTTTGACCCAGAAATTCCATCTTTAGGAAAATTTGAAAGGAGGGGGAGAGCAGAAATGACAGAAATCAGATCGCTTCCAGCAGCATCACTGATACTATGGAAACAAGAAACAGCCTAAACACTCAACAATAAGCACTTGGTTATCTAATTATGGTTAGTCCATAGGGGACACTGTGGTCTACACTGACCATAATCAGTCTACCCTCAGGCCAGTGATTGGCTTATGAAATGGCCATAGGACTTGATTTTGGCCACTAGGATGAGAGGAAAAGTTTTCTCAGGAGTTTGGGGGGAGGTATCTCCTCCTAAGAAAAAGAAACAGGAAGAAACAATTCATCCTCTAACCCTGGGCACCATGCTGGATGTGGTCCCCAGAAGTGCTGCCGCCATCTTCAGACGTACCTGAGGCGGCGATGAATATGGAGAACACACTGGAGAAATGAAAAAATCTGAGTCCTTGACAACAACACTGAGTTACTAAATCAATCAACCTGGAGCTGCAACTTCCATCACATGTGAAATACTCCACAGCTGTGAAATACTAAACTTTCTTACAACTTAAGCCAGTTTGAGTTTTTCTGTAACTTGCTGCCAAAAGAATCTGATAGAACCAACATTAATTTCACCTTGCATAGCCAGGATAACAGTGATGACTAATGTAAAACTATGGAAGTTATTTGTCAATAATTTTAAATAAGAGTAAAATCCCCAAAGTCTATCCAATATGATTATAACTACCTAAAAATCATGAGTGTATCTATACACATACATAAAGAATAGTAGTAACAAAAAATAATTATATCAGAGTTAAAGACATTAAGAGTAAATTATAAAAGAGTTGAAAGTTTTTAAGTAACAGTATTTCAAGTGTTGCCTTCTATAATTTTTCTTCACATCATGTCTCAAAATGGTGAGCATCTGTAGGCTAGGGGGCACATCTGATTCATCCCAATTTCAAGGACAATTGCTAGAATATTTTTTGTTTTATATAAATCAGGATGGATTAGGTTCTGTTCCGCCAACAACCAACGCAGAAATCTTAATGCCTCATAACAACAACGGTTTATTTCTTGCTTAGGTTACGAGTCCATCGGGGTTGGATGGAGCAGTGAGATTGCTTTGCTCATCAGAGTCACCCAGGGATTCCAACTGATGGAGCAGAAGCCTTTCCAACTGTAGATTGTCACCATGCCAGGGGTTAAAAAAAAAACACAAAACAAAAACATGCAAATTGCATACAGGATTTTAATGCTTCCGCCCCATTATTGCCACGCACATTTCATTAGCCGAAATAGGTCACGTGGCCATGCCTAAGTTCAAAGGAAGAGGGAAAGTGCAATTCTCCCATGGGTCTGGAAGCCCCAAGTATTTGGCAAACAGCCTTAATGACTAGCACAGGGTTGCAACAAATGGCTGTTGGATGCATAGCACCATTATATGTACAGGACGTAGATGTTAAGAAAAAAAAACAAAACCCAGAGGTAAGGGAGAGATGAAGCCTATACGTAATAAAATTAGTATATTGAGACACAAAACATCCCCTCACATGTATTAAATCCTGCTCAACGTCACCCAGCAATTGCTTCTTGCAGGCTCATATGGTTGCACAAAACATGTGGTACAAGTCTCAGCATACTGTAAATATAGTGGAGACTTTTCTAGCATTCCAAAAGTGTTCCAGATTCATCATTACATAATATCTCCTGTGCAAAATCTGCACACCTCCCCAGAAGCAGCAAATGATGAAGCCGCCTGATAGGACATACCTCACACCTCTCTAGTCCCTGCTACCTTTCCGCATGCTTTGGTAGTGTTTGACATCTTAGCCTTCTGATCTCAGATCAAGCGTAAATTCTGAACTGCGACGCTCAACTTCATTCCTCATCTCATTTTTCTCTTCTTCCCCCACCTGACTTCATTCCCCTGAGCTGCACCCTGGATTCCCCAGGTGAGAGCACCCACTTCTTTCCCCATTCCCTTCCACATTTAACTGTTGTTCTTCCTTAGCTGCTTTCTCCAACAGCCCCTGAAAACCTCTGGGCATCTCGACCTGAACACTGGGTTCTCTCCTCCTTGTCATGGGAGGAACAGGTGGGGTTCCTTCTCGGGGGATTCTGTCTCTGACAGCAGTCTGGGAACATATGCCCAGGAGCAGGATGGCCAGGCCTAGAGCTAGGGAGATGGATTAGCTGCTGAATTAGGTGGGAAAAGATGGGCTTTACTACCCCCTTTTCGGCCTATTCTTCATCATTTTATGTGTGCATATGTGTATATAGTAAAATCATTTATATGTAGTAAGATTTTATATATAATGTATAAACATATATTTAATAATATAATATATTTAATAATAAAATATATTACATATAATATATAATAAATATTTTAAAATGTATTGTATATGTATATATAATCTTACCTTTCCCAGAGTGTATCAACAGGGAATTTTTAGATTATCAGTACCAGAAACCTTCACTTCAACTGCATTTTTTAAAAAAGAATATATTTATTCGCTCATAAAACATTCAAGGGTAGGGCTGGTTTGAAGCAAAGCTTAATCCAGGGGCTCGAATGATGTCATCAGGATGTGATGTCTCTGCCCTCCTTTCTCAACACTTGTCTTTGGCAGATCTTCCCTCATGAGTGGAGGATGGATGCTTGGAGCTCCCTGGGTCACTTCGAGTTCTCCACAGAACAAGCAAAAGGCTTGAGTTCCACACACTGTCCCCCAATCCATCCAACAATAACTGGCCCAGAACACTGGCTATGCAGATGGAATGAGGCCAGTCAGGCTCGCCCCCCGTGGGAGGGTGGGGTCACATCTCCCCAACCCAAGGGGGAGAGGGGGAGAGGTAATGCTCTGGACAGGTAATGTTAGAGGCAGGTTGTAGAAAGAAGATTGGAAGGATGCCAGTAACCCAAACACAGGCTCTCCCACTGCCTTCCTTTAGACTCTTCTCCTTTCCTTTGCTCCCTTCAAAAGTGGACTTTAGTGGAAGATGGTCTTGTTTAGTAACAGTGATGGCTTCGTGTGTTGTTCCTTCTAAAGCAATATTTCTATTTTAATGGGGACTTCCTGAAGATCCAGTGGATCAGAAGAAAGAGCAACCTAGTGTTGGGTCTCAGCTCTCAAATAACTCACCTTGTGGACTTGGTTTTTTTTTTAATTCACAAATGAAGGAGGATGAACTAGATGATCTCCTAAGGCCCACCGTCTCTCGATGTTGTGATTTCATTGTTCTATGACACTGGGATAACGTTGCAGAAGTTACTCGCTCAATGTCTCACTCCCGACAAGAGGTGCCAACACACCCTTCCAAATCCAAGTGAGAGGCTCTTTCTTACACACCATGGCTGTCACACTGTAGGAGGGGGGTGTTGATGGACTCACTAATCACTTGGGTTTGAGGGGGAGGAGAGATGGAGAAGGCACACACACCACCACATTTTTCAGGTCATTAACAGAGATGGCATTAAAATTGGCACAAGAAAGGAAATATTGACTATTTTCCAATCCAGAGAGTGAACAAGTGTGATTTGAGATCCATCTGGATAATGGTGGTCATGGACAATGATGTAGAATGTCCAGAAAACCATTAAAGTAGAATTGGAGCTTGGCAACTCGGACAGGGCTGGGAATATGGATACCTCGATTGAATAGAAAGCATGGTAGAACTTAGAAGGGCCAGTGAGAGAGTCCTGGGGACATGGCCTAGGGTGAGGTTCTAGGACTGGGGGAGCTTTCAGGGGTGAGTGGAGGGATGGCACAAAGGGACCTGGAGGAGGAGGGTCAGGAAGGTTCAGGAAAGAGTCACTGAAGCCTGATGGGAAGAGAGTTTCTGGATGGTTGGCATGAGGACGGGGAAGGAGAGAGATGGGGTAAAAGGAGAACCGAGAGCTGATGGTCCCCTCCCTCCAGAATGCACCGATGCATCTCCTTGGTGGAGGGGGTCCCGGCAATGATTGCAAGAGCGAGAGAGGAACTGGAGGTTGAAATGGGGGCAATGAACACAGGTGAGACCAGAAAGTTCTGTCTGCTTAGCAGTACAGGGACGGGGAAAGGGGCTGGGAATGGGGATGACTTTGAGAAGCGTGAAGGGAGCTTAAAAGCACAGTTGTGAGGACTAAATTAGTGAATCAACCACACTCAGTTGTTTTAGCTTGCGCGCAGCAGAACTGACGTTAGTGACGTCAAGTTGTACAGATTGTCCCGCCAGAAGCCGGTTAGAACCGGATGCCAGGGCAGTGAGACAGAAAACTAGAACAAACCTCACAGAATGTAAACGAAGTGGGCTTTTGTATTTATTTTGGTCCCCTGGGCTCTCTGAGGTGACGTGCAATCCCTCAAGGGCCAGGACCTTATCATGCTCTCCCCTTTAACTCCTCTCTCGTGGGGCCCAGCAGATCCAGACTCACCCAACGGTGGGGGACAAACCGTCTAGAAGAAAGGAATTATTAAGGGGTGAGCAGAATCTCTTCCTCAAGAGAAACACATTCATTTCCACAGACTCCCACGCAGTATAAAAGGAAACGTGGAAGGATCACGAAGGGAATTATAATTTCTTGCTTTACACCAAAATATATCTGGGGCAGAAAACAGTATCTCACTTCTTATGTAAAATAGACCACTTGGGAGGAAGCTGGACCCACTGCTGAAACAGTCTGCAAAAGCACAAGCCTCTGAAAGGCCTTTTCCCAAAGAAAAGGGAGAGACAGAAAGGACACTTGCTAAGGAGGTGGGAGGTCGTTCTGCGCTGTTAACCCCCAGCCCTTCGCAGGAGAGCCTGTGGCCGCGCTCTGTGCTGCCACCTAGTGGAAAGAGTTGGTAATTACAAATGCTTGGGAACTGCCCGGAAAGGAAAACTTCCTGCTTTCCAATTTAAAAAAAAAGAAAAAGAAAACATCAGCCAGAAAAGACTGTCCGGTCCAGAGTATGTGGAGCGCAGCAGCAACCAGCCTTCTGACAGCTGCAAACACATCCCTTGTTGGTCCGCTCTGTAGGCCTGCGAGGCCCAGCAACACTCCTCATGCTGAGCGCTGCAGAAACACGGCAGGCTCCGCAGAGGACAGCAGGTGAATCCCTGACCCCTCGGGAACATGTCCTTTGCTGTGGTTTCAACCCTGGCACCACCCTCCCCCACCTTTTTTTTTTTTTTTTTTTTTTTTTCCTCCTGGATCTGGGCTTTGTTACTCTGCAGCCCTTTTCAGTTCAGGACTCGGTGATGAAACAGTGACCACTCAGTAGGCAAAACACACCCTCGTCCACTTTGGGGGAACAGATGTGACAAGTTAATGAGCTACAGCCCGAGTCTCTTCCCCATTGCATCCCAGGCTTCGGCACAGACAGTCAAATGCTCACAGGAGGTGCCGGGAGACTCTAATCAAGGCAGGCATCCGCGTGGCCGGGAGACCTACTCCCAGTTCGTGTCCGGGGACAGCCTTTCGTGTCTCCCTTCTGGACTTCGCTTCTCCGGCGAAGTAGCTCCAACGCCAGTTGGCTGGTTGACTCGGCCAAATCTCAGTTTAAGAGATGGCCTTTCTCCGTGTTGCCGGGGCCAGGTCGCCGCGGCAGCCCGGCGCCCTCACCAGCTGTGCGGGGCAGAGAAGGCAGAAGAGCCTTGGTTCTGCAACTGCCCACCGGGCATCGCAGGCTCGAGGATTGACGGCCGGGGCTAGAAGACGCCTGGAACCGGCGCTTGTTACACTTTCAGGCAGGATTCTTCGATATGTTTTCCCCACGGAACAGAAATGTTACATCACTTACTTAAACAATTTCACGAAGACAGCTTTGAGGTGGGAAATGAAGGGGGGAAAAAAAACCACGTGAATTCCGTATACTATTGCCAAAGGCAGTGCACTATCTTTTGTTTTAAGAAATAACTGACTTTTAAAAACCTCCGAACGATTTATAAATCAAAATCATTTTCCCCTCGAGAACAATCCAGAAAGAGCAAAATATTCAAAGCATCAAACTTTCAAAAGACCTATTGGATTTAAAGATTCTACACAAGAAAATAACCCTGGATTACTTAAATGACCCTGCAGCCCTTCAAGGCACAGATCAAAGCCACCACCGAAGTATGGAGTGTTATTAATAACCCTTGGTGTCCAGCCATCTCCTTCCTTCCCCTGCTCTTTTGGGCAAGCATCTGCCTCGTTCTAGTTTGTCATTTTATTTCATTATGTAGTTTTCTGACATCTGCTCCCGGGCTCTCTGAGATAATGGGGAATTCTGCTTAGAGATGGAGCCACACAAGAAGGGGAAGGTAAGGCAGAATCCCTGAAGCCTGATGACCCCATTAAAGGATTTTGGAGAACTGCAAACATGGCATCCCCCCAAACACTACGGGACCCGAGGCCAACAAGCCACATTACCCAATTACTCCTCTAACAAACATAGCAATAGAATAAGCACCCCGTCAATAAGATTCTGATTATTGTGCTAAATCTGAAACTGTGCTTCTTGGTGGTAGCGGACAGTGTCAGTGAGTTGCCGGTCACCCGCTCAGATCCCTCCGCCATGTTGGCCATGACTCACCTTCCGGTCTGTGTTCGCTCTCCGGGGCCAGCGCCCGTGTCACTCATCAAAAGTCTGCTCTCAGGTGCCCACTTTGCCAGCAAGTCACGGAGCCTAGGATGTGATGCCCCTTCTATCTCAGGCAGCCCTTAATCAAGGATAGGCCAGTGGGAGAGTGTCGGTTCTCCTGCTCCCTCGCCTCTGGCGGAAACTACCCTGAGCGGTAAACTGTGTTATCTTGAGAGCTTCCCCCGCAAGGCTGAGCCAGCTTTACTGCAGTGGTTTTAAAATATGTCTATAAATTCTTTGACATTCCTCCCTTCAAAAGATGGAGCCTAATTCCCTGTCCCTTAAATGCAGGCCAGACAGCGACTTGCTTCCCAAGAAGAGAAGATGAGGGAAGTTACGCCAGGTGACATCCAAGGCTGAGTCAAAATCACTGGCTTCTGCCTGGCTCCCTCTCTTGGACTCTGCAGTCGGGGGACACCCACATCACGAGGACACTTAGGCAGTCTTGGGAGAGCCCCCCGTGGAGAGGAACTGAGGCCTCCCACCAATAGCCAGCACCAAGCACCAGCCATGTGAGTGAGCCGCCTTGCAAGTGATTTTTCCAGCCCAGATAAACCTGAGCCAGTGAGGCCCAGCCAAGCCACTCCTGACATCCTGACTCACATAAACTCTGCAAGAAGATAAATGTGTATTGTTTGGGGCAATTTGTTACACAGAAATAAAGAAAGGACAGAGTTCCCCTCCATGGGCCTTTGCTCAATCCTGCACCCTCGCTAGCCTCTTCCCCTCTAGTCATGCTTTCCCATTCCCCCCCCCCAGGTTTTCCCTGGGAGCAGCTCCTAAGAAATCCCTTTCAGGATGGAACTGGAGGGTGTTATGCGGAGTGAAATAAGTCAATCAGAGAAAGACATGTATCACATGACCTCACTGATATGAGGAATTCTTAATCTCAGGAAACAAACTGAGGGTTGCTGGAGTGGTGGGGGGTGGGAGGGATGGGGTGGCTGGGTGATAGACATTGGGGAGGGTATGTGCTATGGTGAGCACTGTGAATTGTGCAAGACTGTTGAATCACAGATCTATACTTCTGAAACAAATAATGCAACATATGTTAAGAAAAAAGAAAAAGAAGAAGACAGCAGGAGGGGAAGAATGAAGGGGAGTAAGTCGGAGGGGGAGACGAACCATGAGAGATGATGGACTCTGAGAAACAAACTGAGGGTTCTA
Organism: Callorhinus ursinus; assembly: GCF_003265705.2. Taxonomy (NCBI): domain Eukaryota; kingdom Metazoa; phylum Chordata; class Mammalia; order Carnivora; family Otariidae; genus Callorhinus; species Callorhinus ursinus. Next base: position 7,462,461 of record NW_027397068.1, read on the forward strand.
GAGGGGAGGGGGGTGGGGGGCTGGGTTAGCCTGGTAATGGGTATTGAGGAGGGCACGTTCTGCATGGAGCACTGGGTATTATGAACAAACAATGAATCATGGATCACTGCACCAAAAACTAATGATGTAATATATGGTGATTAACATAACAATAAAAAATTGGAAAAAAAAAAAGAAATCCCTTTCAGAAGAATCCTAGTCACAGAACCAGTCAAAATTTCTCATAAAGCAATTCCAATTCAGGGTCCTTTTTCCCAGCCCCAGTTCTTTTCTACTCTAAAGGAATCCTCTTTTCTAGTTTGGTTCTGCCTCTTTCCATCATACTCTCCTCATTCCCTTCCTTTGCCACCTAGACCTTTGCAACACCCCTTCCTCAGCATATGGACCTCAGGGGACAGGAGGTTGAGGTGATGAAGCCAAGCAAAAGGGAAGAAGGCCCTTACACCCACCAGCTGGCATTTAACCCGGTTAATCTCCTCTTCTTAAAAGGACAACAGCCATATTGGATTAGGCCCCACCCTAACAACCCTATTAACATTCCTTACCTCTTTAGAGACCCTATGTCCAAGTACAGTCACATTCTGAGGTACTGGAAGTTAGGACTACAACATATGCTTTTGGAGGGACACGATTCAGCCAAAAACAGAGTTTTTATTCATTCAAACTAGCTTTCCCTCTAAGACAAGTCCCTGAAAATGAAGTTCTGCTGTGTATCAATCTTTTTTTTTTTTTTCAAATAACAGGATAATACAAGCCCAGTGTGTGTGTGAGAGGAAGGGGGGGAGGTCATACTTAGAGCCAAAAAAAGAAACATGACATGTAGAAAATCATGTCTTTATAATCTCTGGGAGTGAAGGGTGGTAAAGGGGGAAAGTAAAATCTGATCTGAAAAGACCTCTGGAAATAACGTATCCAGTTCTTTACTTGGGCTTTCTTCTGACTTCCATCCTTCACCAGTGTTGAGCCTTTGGATTCACTAAACACAATGTGGACCAGCCAGGTCAATCCTGACCCCTGTTGGCATGATGGTGTTTCAGCTACACCACACTGTCACCTTTGTGATAAAGGAGGAAAAGCCAACTGTCCTGTGGTAGGGCTCACACAACTGAGCCAGTTTATAGTGATGGGTAGGGCAGATCTTGAGAAGGAAGCTGGCCCAGGGGGAAATTAAGAAGTCCCTGGACACCTCCACCTCAGAAATTTCTGGGACAGTTTACCCACTGTGGGGCTTAGTCTCTGGCCAGTCTAGAGACAGGCCTCACTCTACCTGAACAGTTTATAAGGCAGAGTTGTTGCCATAAGAGGGATCACCCATTTAGTTAGTTGGTTATTTCTTTATATGACAAATTTTCCTGAGAAATTTGTTTTCTAGAACTGTGTCATTAGCTAGGTACCAACGACCCAGAAGGAAACAAGACACAGCCACTGCTAAAGTCCAGTAGGAAAGACAATTAAGCTAATTATTTTTGTGGGGCATCTAAAAGGACATCTCACAAAGTCCTGCAGACTGAATTGGAGTTCCCCTATGGGAAGGAACACACACAAAAATGTCCTACCCTTAGAGAATCATGGCCCTCCGGGAAAATCAAGGAGTCAACAGGGCTGACTCCTTCTGGAGATTCCAGGGGATAATCTGTCCCTTACCTCTTCCAGCTACTAGAGATGGTTGGCAAGCCTTGGCTTCTAGGTACATGGTTCCAATCTGTTTCCATTGTCATCCTTGGGTTTATATTTGGGGTCCACTCAGATAATCTAAGATAATCTTCCCATTCAAGATCCTTAACTTAATCATATTTGGAAAGTTCCTTTTGCCATGTAAGGCAACATGTTCACAGGTTCCTAGGATCAGGACATGGAAGTCCTTGGAGAGCCATCATGCAGCCTCCTGTACTGTCCTACCCTCTTCTGCCTCAACTATTTCCTCGCTAATGAGCCAGGAGACTCCCTTCTTAGGCATCTAATGTTGGTCCTCCTGTTCTTCTCATTAGAAATTCCAGATACAAAATAAAGAAGAAAAGTCTCTACTAGGCAGAAGAGGGCTTCAGTGATTGATCCGTAAAGTTGGGCCTCCAGGATAAATGGGGAAACTGGACTCTTAACCTGGATGCTTTTAGAATCTTTCCCAAAGTAAGACAGCAGCTTCAGGAATTGAGCCAATTGTGTAGCCCCACACTGAAGAACAAATATCTCCAACCCTATCGAGAGATTCTACAAAACCTCATCTCATCCACATCCCATCCTTCAAGCCCCTCAGAACCAAGGGGGAGAAGAAAGCTGGGCACATCTAGAGTAGCAGCAGATTTCTCTGGTGAAGACATGATGGAAATGCTGGGAGTTTTATCAGTTTTATTCATCTGAGAACTGTACTCAGATGCATCATTACGTTCCCAGATCCACAAGTGATATCCAGACCAAGGAATGTGTAAAGTTGGATGGTGGAAGCTGAAAATATCCAGACTTGTGAAAAACACAGAACAGGAAGACTGAACTCCCTCTGGAGATGATGAGAGAGATAATAAAAACTTGAATTTTTGACACACATGCGCATATGTGCCCGCGTGCATGCGCTCGCACACACAGACACAGAGAGACACGCACATAATATTGCACAGTGAGGGAAACCACCGATGTGATAAGAACTGTGGGCTTTGAGGAGTCCCTGGTGGTAGAAGGAAGCCAGATGCCAGCTGATACATGCTGCCAAACTAGTAGACTATGTAGGAAGACTTGAGTGGATGAATCAACAAGAGGCCTGGCTGGAAAAGGTCCCTCAGGAGGTGTGGGACATATTAGTGCTTTGAACTCAAGGGATTAGGACTTTTTTTGAACAAGCTTTAAACAACAAGACGAAAGACATCATATGGTAAGGTGCTAGGCTCCTATTGTTTCTGGGCTTGAGTCCTAAAAATCAAGGCCAAAGGGAAGAATTAAGTGTGGTTTAACATGCACGCACAAACACATATGCACTGATTTTTTTTTTTTTATACATATAAATTGTGTCTGCAGAGGATTTTCCAGCCCAGGTTGCCTATGGTGAGAAAACAGAGACTATTTAAACAACCCTCCAGGGAAGGAACTGAAGGAGACAGATGTTTAGCAAGTCGGAAGCATAACACGTGAGACCAGTCCACCCCTTCACTCCAAGGAAATCACAGAGCTCCTCCTCCATTTGGATTTGAACCTCTAATCAAAAAGCTTCCTGGCTGCTTCCACTCTTTCTTGGCTTGACCTTTATATTCTGTAATGTTGCTCTGTCCTTAAAAGGGGATGTGAGGTTTAACAGTCATCTGCATGTGCCTGCAATAATTTACTGCTCAAGTTTTTCATGTGAATTGTGATTTTGGAAAGGCTGGATTCATTTAATCTCAACATCAGGACATGTTGACTTCGGAGGACACAGGTTTGTGTCCCAACAGACTTCATCATGCTTTGGTGGCTAAGGAAAACTTCCTTCCTTGACCAATTGTGACTAAGTCTGGCTCAAAGAGTCTTGAAGAGTCCATCAACATGTGGCTACTCATTAGCAGAAGAAAATATGAGCTAATCTTGAACCCTTAATAAGCATTTTCCACAGAAGAGCAAGGGAGGAAGGAAACGGGTTTTCTCACCTGTTCACTTACATTCCTACTATTTTTATGTGCTTTCCATTCATTATCTTGTACAATCCTCACAAGAACTAGGTCAGGAAAATATTTAAGTGAGCAAACTGTGAGGCTCAGAGAGGGTAAGAAACCTCTTTCTCATCACACAGCCAGTCGGTGTGACTCCAGAGCCTAATTTCTTTGCTTTTCAGTCTTTAGACATGTTAGAGTCTCGTCAGCCGTGCAATATATTCTCCCTGCAATGAATTCTGGTCATAACCGGTCATGATACAGTTTTTGTTTATTCAGAATTGTAATGTCTAGAGAAAAGAAAATGTATTGGGAGTGGCCAAATAGTGGGTCCCCAAATAAACAATTACAGATTGAGTAAAAAATGTATGGGATTGTGTAGATGTCTACTCTCCCGGATGGAAAAACAGGACATTCTGACACTTTGGCATCAACGTTTTTGGTTTAAAGTTCCCCGCTCCTCTCTGTTTCCCCTCTGTGTTCTCTCCTCCCACACTCCGCTGCCGAAGACGTAGCCAGCTGGCACTCATCGGGGATGCTGCCATGGGCAGGCCTGGCTTAGTGATGACAGCCACCTTCTGGGCACCAGCAGAGGCAAATAGACTCCCACAGGGGTGACATGCCCACATGTCAAACTTACTACTTCTAGGCACCATCCAGATTTGCAACGGCAGGGCCTGCTGCCGTCTGTAAAATGTAGTGTCCTCATTTCCTGAGAGGCACAGGGTAGAGAGTGAGTATCCTTTTCGAAGCATCATAACATAGTCTAGTTTACCCACACATACACGTGCACGTGCATTTTTCTTACTAGGACCCACTTCGGTAAGTTTACTTCCATAACATTTTCAGGTTCTTAACTTATAGGTTCTGAGGCTTTTAGATGAGCAGGGACTACCTAACTGGCAGGCTTGCTCACTAATATAATATCCCCTGGTACCAGCTTCCATGTGGATTCAATTCAAGTGTCAGAACAACCACCACATTTGGAGAAAAGCGAGTATTCTTTGCACACGTTGGGAATGAGCCCCCAGTGGCTGGGGAAACAGAATCTGATGGGTCATGATAAGACTAGTCTGATTTCCGGTGATCATTCAAATTAGCTAAGCGTCCCCATTCTGCAAAAGTAGCTATAAATCCGGCAAGAAGCCGCCTGTCCCAAAGACAGAGCCCTGACAATTCAGTGGAAACCACCACAGGAATCACAATTTTCCAGAAGTGTAAGGCCCAGTCAAAACTCAGAAGGTTGGAAATGATACCCGATAGAAATTAGAAGAAAAAAGAGTCTGAGTTTTTTGTTTTGTTTTTGCAAAATAAAATTCCCATCTCAAACGGTATCTAATATCACAAATATCACAAAATGATTTTTCTAATTTTTTCCGATTGATGGAGATACCGATGGAAAAAGGAGACATGGACTAACGCATTAAACACCCCAAACCCATCCCTAGATCCGTGCTCACGCCTCCAATGAAAATAATGATGGGCCCATCATCCACACATCCCCGAAGGAGCAACCCTGAATATTCTAAACTCAAGAATGCATCCACAGCTATGTATTAGCATCCCACTGGCTATTTATTGACAACTTGGCATGTTCTCGGGTGGTGGGGCCATTTAACATCCTTAATTGGTAGATACACATTTTCCACACCACTCGAACTTCAAACAGCAGCTTCTACGCCCTTTCCACATAAAACCCTAACCACGAACATGCCTCACAAAGGCCCACTAAAATATGAATCTACTTGAATACATAGTGAACTTAATTGCTAATATTCCTTGGCAAATCAGATACACTATTAACAGCATAATAATGAGTATGCATAGAGGGCTCCCCAGCGCGACCAGATGCGTGTGTAAAATAAATAAATAAATTAAAACTGCCACGCTAAATAAAGTTGTCCTGCCACCTCAGGTTACCATCTGTTTCCAGTTTCCTCCCCAGTTTTCCCTGAGCCTATTTTCTCAGCTCCAAACCACTCCAGCTGGCAAGCCTTCAGATGCAACGTGGACGGGCCCACGAGAGCCCGGTTACCTCTGGCTGCTGTGAGCTCAGATGTGGATGTTACCTCTACAAACAAGATCCCTGCCATCCTGCAATGGTTTGGTCTCACATTCCCTCAGTTTAAGGAAGAAAAAAAAAAAAAAGAGGTGTGTGTGTGTGTGTGTGTGTGTGTGTAGGGGGCGGGGCAGTGGAGGCAAGGAAAGTAAGAGGAGGGAAAAAAAGAAAAATTAAAACATTTTCCTGTTGGGGGAATGTTAATAATAGACAAGTGTTAGATTTGGCAATAAATTATTGTCCAGATGAAGGGAAAACAATTACAAATTAGAAACAGATTTATTCACACTCACTGCATTAATGAAAACTTAAAAAAAAAAGAAAGAAAGAAAGAAAGAAACTAAGAAAACTAAACTGTGTGCACTGTGTGGAAAAAAATAATGGCCCGGCAGGCCTACTTTTTATTAACAACTCATCAGTAAGCAGGTTGTAATTCATAACAAAGAATTCACCCCAAGGAACACCACATGACTGTGAGCTTTTTGAGTTTCCTAAGAAAATACATATGTTGTTCCACTTGGTTTCCTTTCAATAAAACCCACCAGTTAGCACTTCATTTTCAAGCTGTTCTGACAAATCAGGTGAGTTAGTTTTGTAGAAAAAACAGAAGCCAATTTTTCAGCTGAGAATTTTAGGGAATTTTTTTAATAACTTAAATAAATTTCCCAAATGGCAAGGAAGCCATGATAAAGGCTATGAAATGAGTTCATTTGGAACGGCTTGAAAGAGGGTCTGTTTTAATTCACTTCATTAATTTTTCCTGAGGAAATATTTAAGGATACATCCCTTGCTGCTAAGGTATGCGTCTGAAGGTTGGAGAAAAAAGGAACTGTATGATTTCTGTGTTTCTATAATCCCTCGAAACATGATTAAAGATTTTGGAAAGCCCTCTCAGCAGCTCCGGTAAGTAGACGACTTTAAAATGATAACAGCAGGGACTTCCTGCTTTCAAACACTTCGCTGAACTAAACAAATCCCAAGACTCTCTGCAATGTGGCCGCTGCCCGTGGTTCCAATCTGACTTCCCCACAACTACCTAGGTGCTAGTTAAACTAGACCGTTGGATATTCCCAGGAGAGAATGAGTATATGCTACCATTCCCTCTGAATGGTAGCTCAAGACCTCCTTCCTACCGGACTTCCCCATATCTTCCAGAATTTTCACCACCCTTTAAACCCACTTTATGTCTACCTTCCAATGAAATCTTCCCTGGTCACTCTACATGAGCGAACAAAGCAACTCTCTTTGAATCTGCATAACACAGTGCTTATTCCTCTGTTATTCTGTCTTGTATAAAGTCCCATGTAAAAAAGTTCTTTGAAAATTCAGTTTTAGAAAAAGGTTTACATAGCCAGTGTGTGTGTTAGAGGTGGTAACCTGACCAAATAGCACATTTCTTGGCCCCTTGTAGTTATTTGTGGTCATGTGACTACCCCGAGCCAATGACTTATGAACAGAAGTGACATGTTTTCTACTCACTCTCTCCCCACTCCCACAACCAACACAGAAGCCTTGGGTAGAAATGGTTATCCACAAGGTGGAGATGGCCTGGACCCTTGAGTCACTATGGTACGCTGTCCTGGAGAGCTGCTCTACCTGCAGTCTGTTTATAGGATAAGAAATAAGAATTTGTTGAATGTAAACCTCTGAGATTTGGAGCCAGCCCGGCCTAGCCTATCCTGATCAATTTAGTGTAGACCTAAGTATTGATATTGTGAATTACATACTTGACCATGTTTCACTTTTCACTTTGGATGCCAGGAAACTCAGAATTTGAAGCTCCAGGTTGACCACTATGGTCACTATCCAGGTTTCTCCCTCTTCTTATATGTGATCATAATTTGTTTTTTTTTTTAATGTCTTTTTTTTTATTTTTATATTTTGAGAGAGTGAGAATGAGAGAGAGAGAGTACATGAGAGGGGGGAGGGTTAGAGGGAGAAGCAGGCTCCTCGCCGAGCAGGGAGCCGGATGCGGGACTCGATCCCGGGACTCCAGGATCACGACCCGAGCCGGAGGCAGCCGCCTAACCAACTGAGCCACCCAGGCTGCCCCATAATTTGTTTTTAAATCTAAAATTTCCTAATTTCAATTTAACATTATTTTATTGTTCTTCTTGTGAGGTTCTTTTTGTGAGTAGTTTCACATACATTCTTTAGGATGAGGCATGGTATCTAGATATCTATCTATCGATATATATATAGAGAGAGAGAGAATTAGTACAGATGTTTGTATATGTGTCTTACTGTTAGTACTGGATTGTAAATTTCTTCAAGGCAGGGACTGAAATCTACCCATCTTTATCGCCCTCAAAGTTGTTAATATAGTGCCTTGTTTAATAAATATTTCTTGAGTTAAATGGACTATGAGGAGACTGAATATGAAGACAATGAAAAAACTGCAGGGTCACTATGTCTGGTTGTGCAGTTTGTGCACTGTACAAAGGTACCTGCTACTGGGGCAAGTGGGGCAAGTAGGGCTGAAATCCAGCCCATGTTCTGCCAAGTCTTATGCCTTGGCCCTGGAGAAAGAGTCCTTTTTGTAATTTATCTCCTGAAAAGGACACTATTTTGTACTTTATCCACCTAGAGGTAGCATCTTTTTTATAATTTGTAGAGCTAGCAGTGCTAGCTTCTATCCACTGAGAATATGAAAACACTCAATTATGGAATTAAAAAAGTAAAGCAAGAAGTATTGGTGATAGAAGTAAAACAAAAAAATTAAGTGGAAAAAATGCACCAAAATGAAGATACAGCTGCCCCAAAAGAATTATACATCACTGGACAGATATACCAAATTCCTTTTAAGATATTCCAAATTCATTTTTACCTTGACTATTATAAAGCTTCTCTGATGTGTAAAACCAAAAGAATATATAATACTTTTTGGCTAACCTCAACATCAAAAATCTGAAAACAAAAAACCAAACCCCCCCCCCAAAAAAAAAAAACCAATGATAACATTGTTCTGAGGGATGATATTACCAGAAAACCTGCATTTGCCCATATGTTTAATGTATCAGAAGATTTCTGTACTTTGGTTACATTAAATATTAGCACCTTATAAACCCATCCTCCCCCATCCTCACCTTTCGCCCTTGATGTGTGAGTGACATGCTGTTGTACTGCCCCACCAAAAATACACGGCCACTGACAGTGGCCAAGGGAGGAAAGGCTTCCAGATACGTGGAATCCTCACAAACTGGAAACTTCCCATATGGCACGGGTGCTCTACTGCACTAGACACTGTAGCACCACTGTCACCAGACCTCTGCACGCTGGAATAAAACACGTCCACTGTGATTCTTGTTCATACTATTTGGGAAGGATGCTCCCTATTCGATTAAGTGGTCTTTGACAATACACTTAGAGCTGTGGTTCTTGATGAGATTTATACTAAGATGTACAGGAACTATAAAATGAGTCAGTGCTTAACCAAAAGAGATTGACATCTCTGATCCTCCCAGCTGACTTGCCTCCCCTTGTGTTTGTGATGACTCTGTAAGAGAGAAAGAGTATTGCTCTGGTGTCCCGCCATGAGATGTCTCATGCCTGGGAGGACACAGTTCACAATCACAACCCACATGGAAAAGGACATCAGTTCTTATTATTTTCTTTTGGGCCAGTGGCCACTATGAATGATCCTTTGGATAAAAATAAAATCCTTTGTACAATTTACAAGAGCCAACGTGGCCCATGCCTTACCTTACACTGCTCTCCACCTCGCTCTCTACTCCCGCCATAAGGAAACTCTTTGTAGTTCTTCTCTCATGTCCCTGCTCTTTTCCTCTTTCCTTTTCCTTACACACTGAAGCAACCCCCCTCCACTGTCTCTCCCTGCCCTACCTCCCCTTGCCTGCCTAGCTTCTCCTTGTCCTGCACGCCTTGGCTTACAAATGTTGCTTCCTTTAGGAAGGCATCCTGGAGTCTGGGCTATCTCAAACCCTGTGACCCCTACACAGCTCCTTCACGGCTCTCAGACATCACGCGTCTTCTCCGTAAGCTCCTCGAAGGAGGGACTACCTGGGTCTTCCTCACTGCTGCATCACTAGTGTTAAGCTTATGCCTGGCTCTCAAATACTCACTGATGAATAGATAAATGGGCAGATGGGTGAGAGAGTCAGTGGAGTAGAATGGAAATTCACCGGCTCTCCTATTCCTATCACCCTGATCATGAAGCGTAAAAGAAATTTGCCACATAAGAAAGTCATTCCCTGCATCTGACATAAGCCTCATCTTCTGACAGCTTCTGACACCGCCCCATATTCAGAAAGGAGATACAAGTTTATCTTTGGCATGAGATTGTCTAGACTACAGTATGAATTCCTCAAGGAATATTGGTAAGTAGACCTAGTAAAAGAAATAAATCTTTCAGCGAAAGAAGACATGGTTCTGCAGAAAGCAGTTGTTCAAACTGTCTGCTTATTTGGGACTTCACAGGACCAGCCATCTTGCCTGGAGGAGCAGCTGGAGATCAGCCCTGGATGGTGTCTGCCCTGTGAGGCCCCACCCGGACTTTATCCCTCTGCCTTGCTCCCTTCTCCCATCCCCAGCTTTGATCTCTGCCTCCTGCTAACAGCCCAGAGCCCCCGTTGTTTGGACGACCCACTTGGGGCCACTATTCTTTAATAGCCTCGTCTTGATCCGTGATCCTTGATTACTGATGTCCCTCATCCTTCGTCTCACATCCATTTCTAAGAATTAAAGGCCCTCTTGCCACCAGTCCTAGACCTGCGGGAGCCCAAAATGCTAGCCTGGCTCCCTAAATGACCTTCCAGGGAAGGGGAACCAGACCCAGATTACTCATAGGTACATTCTGGTTCTAATTTCAGGGATCCAAAAATCAGTTTATCCAGCTCATTGACTCCCCTTCTCTTAATCTGCTCATCATATTGGTTGAAGATATCCCTGTCCACCCAGCCTCTTATGCAATAAACTCACACTCATCCTGAGCTTCTCTTTCTTTCTAAGAAGCCAAAATTAGTGTGTAAGTCTGATCAATTCCACCAATGGACCATTTCCCATTTCCATACTCTTTCCATATGCATTATGCCTATCCAAGCACCTATTGTCTCCAAGCTAGACCTCCATGATCACCACCCGTCTGCACCTGCTCCCCTCAGTTCCGTCTCCCTGCAACCATCCCCCGCAATATTACCCAAATTGACCTCCAAACAGTGGTAGTAGCACATTAATCCTCTGCTCTAAACCAGCCCATTACACATGGCTGCAGGACAAATCTTAAGTGCCTGGCATTGGCATTCAAGTCTCTCCCAATCTGGCCCTGACATCTTCAGCCACTTTGCCCCTACCCATATGTCTAAGAGTTGGTCATAAACTATTTGTCTTTGCTCATGTCCTTTTCTCTGCCTGGAATCCCATTCTCTGCCTCATTTCCCTCCCCACCCCACCTCATCACCAATTTTCCTATTTTCAGGCCCCGTACTTCTTCCCCAATCCCTGCACAGTTAGTTACTCCCTCAGGCAGCGTTCACTGAACACCTATTAGGGTCCTCCCTACACCCATGGCTCTTTATTGATGCCTCTGCACTAACATTTTGTGGGTCATGTTTATTGTTTTTGTTGTTTACATACCTGTCTCTAGACTAAGGTCTACTAGACACAGAACGTATCTCCTTTACCTCCAAAACCACAGCACCCGAAGTGATGAACAATTATGATTCTTTGAAAGCATGAATAAATAAACACGCAATTTAGTCTTTGATTCATTGAAACTTTCAACTGGGAAACTTCAGCCCTGGTATACGCCAATTACACTGCTCCTGGCAGCATCGCCACACAACACCGATGGTGACGGCAACCATCTCAGTATCTCCAGAGGAGCCTTGAAAGAGTATACATGACCACCCCGTCTCCCACCACCTCCATTCTGCTCCTGCTGCTCCTAGTTTTTCCTTCTTGGTTAGAGGCCCTGGGAGTTATCTTTGACCCTTTCCTTCCGTTCCCTCATCCTATGTATTAGCCTTCAAATAATGCCAGGTCCATTTTTGGCATGTCATTTAAAGCCACCCCTTTCTCTAGTAGTCATTTCTACTTTTCAGGCTCTCTTTCACTTATTTAAATCCAAGATGGCTTCAAGAGCCTGTTTTCCCAACCCCTGGCTTGCCCCTCACGTTAATCAAGAGAAGCCACACAGCCTCCAGAGTGATCTGCAAACATACAAATCCCTCTTGCTCCTCCCCTGGCCTAAAGCCCTTTGATGGCTTTCCGATGATTTCAGGACAACATCCATACTCCTTGATTTCACATATAAAATATGTATCCATTCAGGCAACAAACATGTATTGAATGTCTACCTTGTGTCAAGCACTGGTGTTGAGGTGAGGCTGCGGCAGTGAGCAAAAGGTTCAAACTCTCTGTTCTAATGGAGTATCTATTTTGGTGGGAGGCAAACAGTAAGCAAAAACTAAGTTATTTGTTAATTACGGGTGTCCTAGAGAGAAACAGAACAGGGAGGGCAGATTAAAAGGCCGGTGAGGAGCTGCAGTGTTCAACAGAAGAGAAGGGCCGGGGAGCCCTCCCTGAGGAGGTGGCATGTGAGCAAAGACCGGAGGGAGGAGAGGCAGTGAGCCAGGAGGAGATCTGAGAGAAGCATCTCAGGAAGCGGGGGCAGCTAGTCCGAAGGCCCAGTGGCAGGGCATGCCTCAGCATGTTGGAAAGCCAGCAAGGCAGCGAGCGGGCCTCGAGTGGGTGAATGAGGAGAGGGAAAAGAGGTCAGAGGAAATGGGGCAGATCACACAGGACATCGTAGACTTGGCTTGTACCTCAGTGAGGAGGTTTTTGACTGAGAGATTATGATGGTGACTTCCATTTTACCAACTTTACCAGCATAAGTCTGGCTTCCCCATTGATAATACACTCTATGAGGGTAAACGTGTCCTTGGCCCACTCCCAGCCCCATCTCCCAGCACCCATCGCCTCCTCCTCACCTTATGTTCCTCCTTATGATTTAGCAATTAACTGTGTACCTGTCACTTCATAGGGGTTTACTAGATTTTTATTGGATTAAGGAAAAGAGAAAAGAAGGTGCAGGACAGGCTTTTAAGCACACACGCACACATAAACTCACTGGAACCCTCCTTTCCCCTGAAATCCCCAGATGATTAGGATATTATAGAGCTGTTGAGCTATTGATTCTCTTTGCATCTTGGTGTGTTCTCTAGGATCAAATTTCTTTGCATTTTACAAGACTCTTCAATTCTATAGAGTGGGGCTTTCATAAAAAGAGAAACTAAAAATTGTTATGATCTGTTTTCATTTTCCAGATAGGGACCATGGAATTTATGCTCATCCTTTCATAATGTCTTACCTGGGAGCTCATATCTGTTCTGCAAAATGGCTGTTGGCATTCATGGTGGGGCAAGGGTGCCCATGGGCTACGCAGTGTGGATGAAGACTAAGAGGTGGAGGAGTCTGTTCTTGCCTCGAGGAGCTCGCAGTCTAGCAGGGAACACAAGCAAGTTGGCACAAATCACAGAGCATGGTGTGAGGTAAACGCAGAGTGGTGCATACATAGAGGCGGGTACTTGACTGGCCCTAGCAAGAGGACAAGAACACAGCATTGTGCTGTTGGGGAGCTACAGGGATGTGCAGAGAACCGAGTCAGAAGGGAGAGCCGGAACTGCCCAGAAGAGGACTTAAAGGTTGTTTATAATGGCAAATAAGAAGAGAGTGGAAATGGAAGAAAACAATTCATGGAAATCTCATCAACAGGGCTGAGTGGCTTGTTGTGTGTCAAATTGAGGAAGAGAGACTTTTCTAGGATGACAGCTGTCTGGAATTGTGGCTCTCTGCCACCTTCTCACGTGGTGGGAAAAAAACTCACAGCCGAGGAGATGAGAGCAGAGGGCATTCTATCAAAAAGTGGTGGGAGATGTGCCCCTCTGCACAAGGCCTGCCCTTCAATTGTCCTTTACCCAAAGTCTCTCCCTGGTAATGAGAATGTGGCCATCTCCACTCACATCTGTGCCGTGGTCACAATCCATCTTCCTCCTTTTCATTCTAGGAAAGTTCATTAGTATCACAACCCAGCTGAGATGGTGCGAGTGCATTAATTTTCAACCTGGCAGATGGTCTTTTTACATCCAACTTGGGCAACAGGTACATTTATGTCACCCGCAGCACTTCAGTGTGGCTGGTTAGTAAGAAAGGCTGATAGTTTGTATTACTCTGCACAGTACGCTGCGGTTGGGTCCCTGGTGGGAAGCTGCACTCTTAAATCCTTTTCCCCAGGTTTTCCAAAGCCTGTTTATCAAAGTTCACCTACTTGGGATAAGTCAGTATTTGTGACGTTTTGTAGACGTGGTGATAGACACAAGAAACCAGAGAATTTGCCAATCAATGGTCATTGAGGCAGATAATGTCTGACCCGGGATCAGCCTTCAGATCTAAGGTCTGCATCACTGAACTTCATTTCTGTGTCTACACAGAACAGTACACTCAAGTGTTAGGTTGTAGAACCTAAGACAAAAATTAAATATTGGGAGAAAAAAATAAGAATAATATAGGCAGTACTTATGAGTCTCATTTATACATTTTTAATAAGACAGTATTATCTCTTTGTCACAGCTTTGGTGCACATATTCTACATGCAAAACACATTGTTAATTACAGAAAATGAAGAATACAAATGAGGAAACAAAAAAAGAAAAAGAAAATTACTATAATTCCTATTGTTGACATTTGAAATATGTGTGTGTGTTAATGTGTTTGGACACATGCTTTTTACAGATCTGTAAACCACTACACAATTCTTTGTTTACACCTTTATTGGATAAAATATCAAACATCTTTCCATAGGAATAAAAATACTTTCACAACATTATTAATGGTCACACGGTATCACATTTTATGGAAATACCATAATTTATTTAACCTATTAGATAGCTAAATTGCTTGCAATTTTCTTCACTATAAATAATTCTGCTCATCCACTTATCCTTGGAATTAAATATCTATTCATTTTCTTTGTTTCTCTTCATTAGAAATGTTTCCTTCATTGTAAATGACTAAAAAGCTGGTGACATTTAATTGATTGCTTCATTTAAATAGTTTCAATTTTACCTATGACCCAGCAATTGCACTACAGGGTATCTACCCCAAAGACACGGATGTAGTGAAAAGAAGGGCCATACGCACCCCAATGTTCATAGAAGCAATGTCCACAATAGCCAAACTGTGGAAAGAGCTGCGATGGCCTTCAACAGATGAATGGATAAAGAAGATGTGGTCCATATATACAATGGACTATTACTCAGCCATCAGAAAGGATGAACACCCAACTTTTACATCAACATGGATGGATGGGACTGGAGGAGATTATGCTAAGTGAAATAAGTATAGCAGAGAAAGTCAATTATTATATGGTTTCACTTATTTGTGGAACATAAGGACATTAGGACATTAGGAGAAGGAAGGGAAAAATGAAGGGGGGGGAATCAGAGGGAGAGATGAACCATGAGAGACTAAGGACTCTGAGATCTAAACAGGGTTTTAGAGGGGAGGGGGGAGGGGGGATTGGTTGGCCCAGTGATGGGTATTAAGGAGGGCACGTACTGCGTGGAGCACTGGGTGTTTTATGAAAACAACGTATCGTGGATCACTACATCAAAAACTAATGATGTATTGTATGGTGACTAACATAACATAATAAAATTAAATTAAAAATAAATAAATAAATAGTCTCAATTAAAAAAAAACCCAACTAGGTAACAATTAAATTATAATTGGCTTTTCTGTTAAGACTTTTAAATTTTTGCCTTATGTACCTTTCCCATCTTGTTTTGAATAATTTACAGTGTAAATGCATACTGTGAGTAATTAGCTCACAAACTTAAATTCAACAAATATTGGGACTGTCCTGGAGACATCTTCAGAGATCACCCAATGTTCCAGCTCCCTGATACCTGAGAATCTGTAATGTAAGGAAGACTAGGATGCAGAGAGCTGTGAGGAAAACCACCTGTGCCATTGGAAAGGCACAAGTGGCTACTGGAACTCTGAGGGGAGGTCTCTGATGGATGGGAGGATGAGAGAATGCTTCACGGAGCAGTAATCATCTGAAGTGTTGGATTTCATATGTAACATACAAAAAAGTCAGCACATTATCAAGATAAATTACATGTAGAATTTTTGACTCACTATACATATCTAAAAATTTTCAAATCCAAAATGACTTAATTTTGCTAAGATGATAAGAACTAGACCAAATAGAATATTTATTATCAGAAGGATACTTACATTTGAATTCCAGTGAGGCCCAGTTCCTCCACAAAGGATAGGGAAGAAATAGAGAATCTAAGGATTCCATGAAATATTAATTAGTACTATTCTCTAATTTTTCCTCAGAGGAAACCCAGGTCTCCAGAGGCTATGGACCTCATCTCAGCTCTAAGTCACCCATCCCGGGATGGCTGAGCCAGCACTAGAATCCAGGGATCCAGACTCCCAGCTCCATGCTCCTTCCATCACTCCACAGGACTTTACCAAAAGCTGCTAAGCAAATTTATTAAGGGTATGGATTCCCAGTCCAACAGGTGCAGAAATGTGAGAGGATCCTTCACCTGTCACATTGAGTTGATGAACCTTTTCCTGCAAGTCTGTGAGACTGAGGAGTTCATTCAACATTCATTCATTCAAGTGTGTACTGAGTGGCTATGATGGTCCTGGCATTGCACTAAACACTGGGGACCCAGCAGGGAACTAGCCAAACCCTTGGAAACATGCCTGTCCAGACAACAGTGTCTGCTGCTTGACTTGGGGAGGCGTGGGTGGGAGCAGCCAGGTGTTGATCTGGCTCCAGGGAAAACAAGGGGAGTTCAAGTGTAGCACTGCAACCTGCCATGCTCCGTGCAGATCTCCACTTTGGGGTCAATGATCTGGAAATTACATTAAAAATGCAAATGATATTCCCATACAAAGATAGAGAACCATGCCCTTCCATTACCTGCCTCTCTGCAGCCCACTGGCTCATCTCTCCCACAGTTCACACTCACTCTGACTTTTCATCCAAGATCAATGGGTTTTTTGCTTGGCTCCAGGCTTTAGGCTGTCAGGTTGTGGTCAGTGACTTTATCACGTGGTCTCAGCATTTCAGTGAGGTGAAAACTTCTCACAAACCTGAGGATGCTTCATAGAATATGAGAACAGAAGGAACTGCAGAGATCACTTGGTTCTCCTGCCTCTTCTGACAGATGGAGAAATTGAGGTTCACTGTACTGACCCATCCAGGGCCACACAGCTGGGACCTAGAGTTGCTAGGCCGGAATGCAAGGGATCCCAATTCCCAATCCAGTGTGTGGTCCTTTATCTCACACTCCCACTTGAGAAAAGGTGCATCTGATCTATAACCTCAGGTTCATGACATCCATTGTCTCTTTCTCTTGGCTCTAGTTGAGATAATATCCCCAGTCATCTAAAAAGTAAATCAGATCAGTATATAATTGGCCTTTGAACACTGTGGCTTTGAACTGCACAGGTCCACTTATATGCAGATTTTTTTCGGTAATACAGTACAGTACTGTAAATGCATTTTCTTTTCCTCATTATTTTTTAAAAATTTATTTATTTTAGAGAAAGAGAGCACATGGTGGGGGAGGAGGGGCAGAGGGAGAGGGAGAAAAAGTCCCAAGCAGACTCCATGCTGAGTGCAGAGCCCCACACGGGACTCAATCTCATGACCCTGCGATCACAACCTGAGGCAAAACCAAGAGTCGGACACTTAACTGACAGGTGCCCCCCTCATGATTTTTTAAATAATACCTTTTCCTCTCTGGCTTACTTTATTGTGAGACTATAGTATATAATGCATATAATATACAAAATATGTGTTAATCGATTGTTTATGTTATCAGTGAGGCTTCTGGTCAATAGTAACTTATTACACAGGTTTTCATCTCCACGGGAAGCTGGCATCCCTAAGCCCATGTTGTTAAAGGGTCAACTATAAGCACTAATGAATGGACACAGTGGAACAGGAACACTTTATATCAAGAGTCTCACCTCAAAATTATATTCCTTCTACTGTACTGGCAGCTCCATTTTGGTCTCCTTTTCCTGTTCAAACCCTCCGGTGGAACAATAGGAAATAGATATTTGGTCTTTGTTGCTGGTTCCTGGAACACAGCTCCTATAATCCTCCAGAGTGATAAGAGCATCTTCTGTATGATGAGATGCCGGGTATCTGGGAGCCCCTAGGTAACATCAGGGTAATGGCTGGTTTTCAGAAAGGCCAACCCATGATCACAGGGTTAGAACTTTCAATCCCATCCTTCAACCTCCAGGAGGGGAGAAGAGCTGGAGACAGAGTTAACCATGAACTGCCAAGATTTCATCAATCATGCCTACATAAGTAAGGAAACCTCCGTGAAAACCCCTAAATGATGGGGTTTGGAGAGCTTCATTGGTGAACTTATCAAGGTTCTGAGAAGGTGGCTCTCCTGGAAAGAGAATGGAAGTTCCACACCCCTTCCTCCATACCTTGCCCCTGACATTTCTTTCATTTGGCTGTTCCTGAGTTGTATTCTTGATAATACACTGGTCCACATGAGTAAACTGTTTTCCTGATTTCTGTGAGCCTTTCAAGCAACTTCTTGAACCTGAGGTACGAGGAGTTGTGGGGACCCCCAATTTGTAGCCAAGTCAGACTGAAGTGTGGGTAACCTGGGGATCCTGCCCTTGTGACTGGCCTCTGAAGTGAGGGCAGTGTTGTGGAGCCAAGCCCTTAAACATGTGGAGTCAGACATTAACTTTCAGTAAGTAGTGGCAGAATTTAATTATATTGTAGGATACCTAGTCGGCATCTGGAGAGTGGAAGAATTGGTTGTTGGCGTGAGAAATCCCCACATATTTGGTGTCAGAATGTTGTGAGTAAAAAACAGTTCATCTCCTAATATTGGAAACCCCAGAACGTGTCTCTTCATCAGCCTGTTCTCTTCTCTGACCATACTGACCTCCTACCAGTTCATCCAGTTTCATCACTTTGAATGTCATCTGCACTCCCAAACAACTCCCAAATATGTCACCAGCCCCAGCCTCTCCTCTGAATTCCAAACTCCCTAGTCAGCTTCTCCATGTGGGTAACTAATAGGTATTTGAAACTTTTTCTGTCTGAAATTGAAATCCTGATTTTTAGTCCCAAAATTTAGGGTCCCCTTAACTCTCTTCTCTCAAACCCTGCATCTAACCTGTCAACAAATCCTGCTGACTCTGCTTTCAAAACATATCCAGAATCTGCCCACTGGTCCCCACCCTCTGCTACCACCTTGATCACCTCTCATTTAGATTCTTGCAAAAGGCTCTTCATTGGTTGCCTGCTTCATCTCTTGCTCCCGTAAGGCTATTCACAACACAGCATTCAGTGATGTTACCTGATGTATGTTAGATTGTGTCACTTTTTGGGTCAAAACTCTTTTATGCTTTCCATCTCCCTGTGAGCAAAAACCAAAGTTATCACAACAGCCTAGAAGGACCCCATTATCTCTCTGAGCTCACCTCCTACTACTCTTTCCTTTACTTTCTTCACTGTAAGCCACCGGGCCTCTTCTCTTCTTTGAACATGCCAGGACTTCAGCCTTAGGGCCTTTGTACTTACTGTTCTGCTGCTTGAAATGCATGTTCCCCCATATTTACATGGTTCTCACACCTCCGTAAAGTCTTCATTTCAAGAGTCATCTTTTTAATATTTTTCTGATCTCTCTATTTAAAACTGCAATGTTCCCTCTTCCCCCAGCATTCCCCATATCTCTTTACTACCTTATTTTTTTCTATAGCTCTCACCACCATCTGATAGACTACATATTTCACTTACATATTTTGTTAATTTTCTGGCTCCCCCCTCTAAAATGAAGGATCTGAAAGAACAGGGATTTTTTTTTCTCTATATTGTCCATCATGTATCCCTACTACCTTGTATAACATTTGCTTAGTAAATATTTCCTGAATAAATTAATTAATATTCTATAATTTTTAAATCAGTGTCTTATGCTAAAATAATTCTAAAATTAAGATCTTTGGCTAAAGATAAAAAACAACTGAAAATTTACAACCCTGTGGGTCTTCCTCGTCCTTAAGATCTGGTTTGACGGTATTATGGGTGGACGTTGGTAATAGTAGCCACTTCATAATGACAAGAGAATATACTGAGCCAAAGATTACTGGTGTCAAAAACTCAGACTAAGACTTATTGGATCCAGAAAATTAAAAATTAAAGTACAATGTTGTCCTGGACTAAAAGTAAGGGAAGTTGGCAAAAGAAATTTATGTAGTGCCAGAAAAAGATTTCTTGAAGAAAATAATGAAAAATATAAGTATGATTTTTAACCCAAATGTAACCCTACATGTTTAAGCACCCCCTCTTCTCTCTCTCTCTCTTTTTATTTTTTATTTTTATTTTTTACAATTAGTTTAGTGAATTTAAATTACTAAAGGGGACTGTACTGGCCAGAAGGAGTACAGTTTCCCATCAGAATCCAGCTACTCCATCCCCCTAGGGCAGCCCTACAGCCACCAGGCCTCGCTGGCTAACCCAGCACTTGCTGGCCTGAGGCTTTTGTTTATATGAGGAAAACTGAGAAGAAAGAGAATATCTGAGCAAAAAGTTTAGGAGAGAAGTGGTGAATTGGCATCTCCGTGGTGATCCGATGAGAGCAGAAATACATTTTGCATTTACTGTCAGTCCTTGGTGACTCCAGCCCAAGAATCCCTCTGTAATTCTCTGGAACTGATTTATGAACTTAGTATTGTTCGAATGCTGCTCCATGAGACACTGGTCAGGGAGAGGAGACCCAATCATTTGGACCTCTGGAGAGCAGGTGCAAAGGTTCTGCTGGAGGCAAAGGCAAATAGTAGATAAAACAAAGGCTTGTCTCTGGCCTGTCTACAATGCACACTTTGGCTTGCTTATGGAGTTGGTCCTCAAACTGAATTTTCAGTGGTCAGTGGATTACTAAGAGACACAAGAGGTAACATGGATTCATTATGGTCCCCATTGCACAAGAACAGCTCTGCTTGGACATCTAAAAGACATCTCAGATTTATATTCAAAACAGCTCCTGATCTTTACACCAAAACCAAGTCCTCCCCCAGCCTTTCCACCTCAACTGGTTGCAATTTCTTCCTCCCGGTTGCTCAGGCCAAAAGCCTTGGAGTCATTTGTCTTAGCCCAGCTGGGCTGCTCTAATAGAATACTACAGACTGGGTATCTCATAAACAACAAGAATGCATCGCTCACAGTTCTGGAGACTGGATGTCCGAGATCATGGTACCAGCATAGATGGGTGAGGGCCCTCCTTCTTGTTCACAGCCAGCAAGTTCTTGTTGCATCCTCATCTGGTGGAAAGAGCTAGGGATTTCCTTGGACCCTCTTTTATAAGGGCACTAATCCCATTCCCAAGGGCTCCACCCTCATGACCTAATCACCTCCCAAAGAACCCCCCCCTTCTATACCATTACATTGGGGTTAGGATTTAACATATGAATTTTGGGGGAACACAAACATTTAGATCACAGCATCATTCTTTTTAAATTTTTTTATTAAGTAGGCTCCCCACCCAATGTGGGGCTTGAACTCACAACCGGTTCCAAGATCAAGAGTTGCATGTTCCACCAACTGAGCCAGCCAGGTGCTCCCACAACATCATTCTTGATTCTTTTTTCTTTCATATCCCACAGCCAGTTTGTTAGGGAATCATTAGCTCTGCCTTCAAAACACATTTGGAATCAGATCACTTTCCGCCACTCCACCATTCCCACTCTGGTCCTAGCCACCATTATCTGTGCTCCTGTCTCCCATCTGGTCTTCCTGCTTCTACTCTTACCCCATTTCATGCTTTGAATTGTGTCTCCCGAGAATAGATGTTCAAGTTCTAATAGCTAGTACCTGTGAATGTGACCTTAGCTGGAATTATGGTCTTTGCAGATGTAATTAATTTGTAAATGGAGAGGGCCTACTGGATTAGGGTGGGCCTTAAATCCAACTCCTGGTGTCCTTATCGGGAAAGAGCACAGAACAAAGAAGGGCACAGGAGAGAAGGCCATGTGACAATGAGACAGAGATTATAGTGACACTACAAGCCAAGGGACACCAAGGATTGTCAGCAGCCACCGGAAGCTGAAGAATGGCAGGGAAGGATTTTCCCTAGGGACTTCAGAGGGAGTGTGACCCTGCCAACACCTTGATTTTGGACTTCTGGCTTCCAGAACAATGAAAGGGCAAATTTTTGTTGTTTTAAGCTACCCGCTTTGTGGTGCTTTGTTACAGAAAACCTAGGAAATTAATACATTCCACTATAGTATATTCTCAACCGGAGGAGTTCCTTTAAAATATAAGGCAGATGATACCACTCATTCACTCAAAAATCCCCAGTGACTCCCCTCTTCTCCCAGAAAAGGAGCTAAAAAACTTATGAAAGTCTTCAGTGTCCCACAGGATTGACTCCCCAATTACTGCTGTGACCTCATTGCCTACAGTCTCCAGCCACACTGGCCTCCTGCCTGTTCCTCCAACACTCAGGAACATTCCTGCTCTAGGGCATTTGCACTGGTGACTCCCTTGCCTAGAACATTCCTTCCCTAGATTTATGCATGACTACTTGTCTCAGTAGTTCAATTAAATGCTAACGTCTCAGGAAGACCTAATATGGTTACCTAAAATTGCAGATGTGCCCACCAGATTCAAATCCCCCTTCTCCTGCCTTCCTTTCTCTGTCTGTGTATGGAAAATTAGAAAGCAGTGAGTGCTATTCAATTTAATTAATCATTCTGTTTATTTTCTATTGTCCATCTCCCTCAACTAGAAAGTAAAATTCATGAAAACGGGGATCTTTATCTCTTTTAGCTAATATTTCCCTAAAAATAGTGCCTGGCATGTTATAGATGTTAAACCAATATTTTTAGGATGGATGAACAGGAAAAGGCAACATGACACAGCAGATATGAGGGTTTACCAACCTCTGATCTTTGCTATTACTGCCCCACTTTTATTCGGATGATCAAGTTTTCAGTGGTTAGATAAAGCCTTGATAGTCCCAGCTAAAAGATAATAATCCTCACTTTCTCATTTTTTAAATAGTTACCATTTAGTGCTATCCTTGGTGTCTTTTCATCAAATACTGCTGACAAAATGAACTTAGAGTAAATGCCAAAAAAAAAAAAGTAAGCCCTAGCTACTACTGTTTCCAAAATATTCCTGTTGAGGAACAAACTATTTAAAGCAAGTGTTAACTGCTTCAAAGATTCTAGTAATGTTCCAAAAATACAGGCAGCATACTCCTTCCCATCCTAGTAAAATGGGTTCACAATATCTTCTATAAATTCTATAGTTAGAAATTACTAAATAGCTTAAGGGTGCAGATTAGAAGTTCTAGGCAATTGGCATCTGTGAAATCATCATAGGCTAAAATACTTAATCCTTTGAGCCTAAATCCAAATTGCAAACTACCCAGGAAAAAAAAATGAGATCATATATCTGCTACTCAGATTATTTTCCTATCTGCCAACAAATGCCTCCAAGAAGAATCATGTGGGCGCGTGTGTGCATGAGATACACACACACACACAAGCACACACTCATTCTAGCAGCCAAGTTGCTTTGAAAACGTTAATATATATTAATAAAAATGTAGAGACACAGCTGTTTCAAGTTTTAGATAAACTGGACAATTTTTTACCGTTTAAGTCATTGGAAGTGTTGCGTACATAATTGAATGAAAACATGGTCCAAGAAAAAAAATGTAAGTAAGCTAAGAAAGGATGTTGAAGAATTGGGGTTTAAAAGAATTTATTATAAATTATTAGTTATCTTGTCTGGTTGCACAGGGAGGTGATTTGGTTAAAAGAGAGTTATCACTTGCCATATGTGTATTAGTAATTTAGACTATAATAACATACACTTAATGCTGAGTACTCTTAAAAAGAACGTGAACTTTCTTTGATGAGTGAGTTAAAAGTTCTTCAAGATAATCCTGGGGCTTATGACCGTATTTTGCAGGAGGTATCACTGTGCCACAACCGTATGCAAGTGCCCCCCTAATAGAATTTTGATAAATAACAGGGAATTCATGGCCGATGGCTTATCCAGAGAGACATTTACCTTATAACGCAACCCTCCCAAGTTATATTAATGTCAGGACCTGGAATCCTCAAAATGCCTATCTAAACACAACCCCAGAATGAGCACTTACCTAATTCTCTGTGGCACTTGGCTCCTAGGCTTCTTCTTTATACCTGCTGATGCTGTTAGAAAAGGCAGCAATTGGAAACACATTCCCTTGCAGCCAAAATGCCTCCTGTCCAGTAGCTATTGGAGATCCATTTCAGCAGCAAAGGGCATGACAGCTAATGGGTGTTAAAAAGAAACCAAATGGGATGGAAACAAATGTACAACAGGAGTGAACGTATTCTTCAAATGTCAGAGCTTGAATAGGCACAAGAAAACAAAACTCTGGGTCCCAACTATTGAGCATGCCATTCTCCTTCTCTGGGAGGCCACCTATTGTCACTTCTGTGCTCAATTCCTTGGAACGACTTCCTTGTTAATGATAAATGATTACCCAAGTTAATGATAAGTGGTGATGAGTGGCAAGTACAGTCAAGTCCATGGTCTGAGACGCTATAAAATGCACACCTGTCCCTCTTAGGAGTAGATAACCCTGATGCCAGGTCAGCATGATAAAACTCCATAGCCAGTCTTAAAGGTTTCTCCAAGTTTGACAAATCCCAATTACTAGGATATAAAGAACATCCCTGAAAGTAAGGACTTTATTGTATTCACTGCTATATCCACCCCCTGCGAATACTGCTCTGCATGCAGTAGGCACTTGATAAATATCTACTGAATAAATGAATGGATAGTCTATTCTGCTGTAAACCCCTCCACAGTGGTAAGAAGTTCAAGCCAATATAGAAATGAAATTTCTCTAGTACCCAATTAGCTCCAACATACCTTATCTTAATGCTTCCAAGGCAACAGTTCCAAAAACTCCATGCTGATTGTACACTACTTTGGATTTTTTTGTTGTTGTTGTTCCAAGGAAATAGTTGTGATAAAATCATGCACACTAGGGTCTGCTTTGGGACTAAAGGAACAGGCAAGCCTTAATACAAATATTGTATTAGTATTAGTCAGTTGTAACAGCAAAATTCCAGAATGGTAATAGATAGAAAAGGGTTTTGGCAGATCAGTGTCCCAGTGGCCCTCAGAGTATATATAATACTGGTCCTGTGATCCTGTTTCTCTGTACAAATAGTTTTGTCTTTTCTCTTTACCTTGCCCCACAGAGGTTCCTCCATTCCATCATGGTGCAATTCTTCTTGGACCTCATTTGAGCTGTCACAATATCAACCTAACTGCTTTCCCTATACCCAGTCTCCCCTCCCTCCAGCTCATCTCTTCTGATTCCATCTTTTAAAAACTCTCAGTTCATATTCCCAATATAATGAGGTCCGAACACAGTGGCACCCAGAAAGCCCTTCACAACACGCTTGAGTGTAAGCTGATTCCCTGGCATTCCTTTCTACCCCAACTCCATCACATCCTCACCCCAAATATATATAATGATGCTGTAGCTACACGACACCTCCCTCCATTCCCCATGCACTTTCCAGTCTCCCTGTCCTTTGCTCATGTCATTTCCCCAGCCTACAATGCTTCCACATCTTGCCTACTAAGAGCACTCGGAATTCAAATGCCACCTCTTCCTTGGATATCCCACCACCAACTATGCTCCCACCATGAACCCACCTCCTCCCCACAGCCTGACGTGGAAACGCTCAGAGGCAACCCTGCAAAAGTGTCTGATCCTTCATCGGTGATCTCAGAGCACTTTCATGATACTTCTGATATGGTAGGTTGTCTCCGAAGATGGTCACCAATAACACCCCCACTCTCCGCATGCACATGCCGTGCTTCTGGCATATTTACCACCCCCTGAATCTTGGCTGGCCTTGTGACTTAAACAAAATCCAACCTGAAAGTAACCCTGTGCTAGTTCTGGCACTAGGCCTTAAAAGAAACCAGACACCATACATTTAATATAGTTCCCTATGGCAGACTAGACTTTCCAAAGATAATTGCAACAACATCTCCCATGCTCTTCTGCTATGTCCTTGTTATTCTACCTTCAAGAGGTGGAGTCCAGTTCCTCTCCCCCTGAATCTGGAGTGGCCATAGTGACTTGTAGACACAGAATGTAGAAGAAGTGATGTTGCATGACTTCTGAGGATAGTTCAAAAGAGCTCATTCAGCTTCTACCCTGCTGTCTTGGAAAGTTCTTTGGATGCCCACTCTCAGGTGTAGCTGCCATGCTAGAAGAAACTGAAGCCACATGGAGAGGCCATATGCAGATGCTCCAACCCACAGCCCCAGCTGAGCCCAGACTTTGAGTTATCCCTAGGTAGCCGACCTGGGAGTGAGGCACCCCCCAGATGATCCCAGCTTCAGCCACTGACGTCTCTTCCAGCCACTGGAGCCTTTCCAGCTGTGTTCCCAGACACTGTGGAACAGAGATCAGTCAAGTCCACTGTGTCCTATCTGAATTTCTGAGCCACAGAATCTGTGAGGAAAATAAAATGGTTGTTGTTTTATGCCACTCTGTCTGTTGGTTTGTTACTCAACAATGGATAACTGGAGCACTTCTCAACCAGATTCTGGGCTCCTGGGAGGTGGGGAAAAGTTTAGTTAGCATTGTGTCTCTAGTCTATAGCATGACACCTAGAGCACCAGATATCTATCGAGTACAACTGAATGTTGGATGTCTTTAAATTTTTTTAATCCTCAGCTTTACGGAATTTTGTAGATCTATGTGTTTGGACCAAAAATAATAGAAATATATCTATGGGCTAGGCTTATCATATTATGTTTTTAGGATTCTTACAAAAGAAAGTCTCTTTACTTTTCCTTTCTTCATTGTGTGAGATCCTATGGGAGAATTTGGACATACTATTTCAAACCAAACTAAAATGGAATAAAATGCAGGAAAGTATTCAGTACAAAGGAAAATCAATCCAATTCAGTTAAGTACAGGTCATTTGTTCCCTTTTCCAATCTAAGTGTTCAACCTGTGTTCCTCTGTTCCATTTCACATAAGGGAAAATATTTCTAAATGTACTGTGTGCCCATGGTTCTCCTCTCCCCTTCCAAATCAAAATTCAATACCAAAATGCTGCTCAACATACCTCTCTAATTGTCTTGGTTTAGTTATTATTATTATTTTTAAAGATTTTATGTATTTATTTGTCAGAGAGAGAGCACAAGCAGCGGGAGCGTCAGGCAGAAGGAGAAGCAGACTCCCCGCTGAGCAGGGAGCCCGATGCAGAACTCAATCCCAGGACCCAGGGATCATGACATGAGCCAAAGGCAGACGTTTAATCAGTTGAGCCACTCAGGTGTCCCTTTAATTATCTTGGTTTAATAAGATATTATAACATTGAAATTTCCTCTAAAAAATGTTATCTTAAAGACCCAACAAGTGGTGACGTTTTCCCCTGGTAGTGCACTCATCTCTCTGCTATCTGGCTTTGTCAGGGAAGGAGATGTCCAGAGTAAGTAAAGTTTCCAGATAGCCTCCCCCAACTCAGACCTTACTAAGAGAGCTTATCCATTCTCTCACAAGGAACTGAGCACCCCTGCACTGGGCTGAGGAGATAAAGCCTGAACAACCCTTGTCCAGTCAGTAAATGCTGGGCTTTAGAAGTTTCCAAACCTAAATTGCATAAAAGCTGATGGTTGTACACCCAGACTCTGTGAGCTCGCTGGAGCAAAACCCATCAGTGACTAAGAATTCCTCCATGGAAAGTGGTAGGTATGAAACAAAATCCACATTTAATAGCCTTCCTACTGAACTTGAACACTATTTACAGAGACTTATATTATGGAGAACTGGTCCCACCCACCAGGCTCCTTTTAATCCTTGGCTGCTTGACAATGGCAGGGGCAAAGCTTTCTAACTGCACTGATCCAGATCATATCAGAGATCCTGTCTCTGAGTTCCCTGACATGTACAAAAAGGTTTATTCTCCTTTGTACAGATTTGATATGTTTCTACTTTCACCATGAGTCACCCAGTCAAGGTTCCTATTGACTCCATTGAAGGCTTAGTGTCTAACTTGATTTTAACTCATTTATTCATCCACATGTTCACTCTGGGCAGCATTTATTAAGGACTTCCTATGTGTCAGGCCAGATTAGATGTTGAGAATAGAAAAGCAAAGGAGACCAGTTCTCTCATTTTGGGGAACTGACAGGCTATTGAGGAAGAGAGACAAATGAACAGCTGATAGGAACATAGCTGGGGTCAGCAAACCACAGTCTGTGGGCTACATCTGACCTGCTGCTTCCTTTTGTATGTAACATTGTATAGGAGCAGAGACACATCCATTTGCTTCTATCTTGCTTTCAAATGACAACAGCAGATCTGAGTTGTTATATCTAATACCCTGGGGCCTACAAATCCCAAAATAGTCATTATTATCTGACTTTTGGCAAAAGAGTTTGCTGCCTGCTGCAATGTGGTATGATGTGTATGATAACAGAGGTATGTTTCCTATTCAACAGTCCACAGAGGAGGGGATGAGCCACCTGGGAGTACCTGCACAGAGCAGGAAACACCCAAATCTCACACTGAAGAGTGGGTGGAGGATCAGTCAGGAATAATAGCAAGCACAGAGGAACAACAGGCAAAAGGTTGGAGGTGAAAAATCAAGGGGGACCTTCTGAGAATGGCTAGTAATGATTGGGGGAGAGAGGGTGATGGGAGATGAAGCTGAGGAAGGAGGAAGAGCAGGTCTCAGCAGGCCATGAGTAGGCCATGAGTGGATTCTATCTGGTCAGCAAGGGAGATTCACTGAAGGGTTTTTCGCAGAAGAAGCAACAGAAAATAGACTGAAAAGAGGTGAGCGGAAAAGCCAATGAAGATTGCATTGCCACAGTGTAAGCAAAAGAGAATGACTGGGATGCCTGGTGGCTCAGTCGGTTAAGCATCCGCCCTCAGCTCGGGTCATGACCCCAGGGTCCTGGGATCCAGCCCCGCATCAGGCTCCCTGCTCCGCGGGAAGCCTGGTTCTCCCTCTCCCTGCCGCCCCACCCCCACCCCGCGTGGGCGCTCTCTCTCTCTGACCACTAAATAAATAAAAATCTTTAAAAAATAAAAAAAACAAACAACAGATAATGACTCAGAAGAAAAAAGAGTGGTGCAGATGGTTGGAGATGAGGACTCAGAGGTCTTAAGGAAACTGAATGAACCAACATGGAAGCTTTGTCATATATATTTGACGAACACTCAGTGTGGCATAGTATCTGCCGGTGGCTGAGACAGGCAAGGCTGCTCGTTCAAATCCCTCCCTGAAAGGCTCAGGCAAGGACCATCACGTACCTGTTGGGCTCAAAAAAGAAAATCTTTGATTGGCCTTTTTTTAATGTAATTATAACTAAATATTGTTCAGTGGTGGCTGGTGAAATGCTTGGAACGGGTGACATGGTGATCACAGGGACACCTTTACTCATTGGATCACTTGTCTCTGCCGGCTTTTCACTCCATGAGGCTAGCCAAACAGGGAGATAGGCAGGGTCCCAGGGGACTACAAGCACAGGCTGTGTATCCAGACTGACCTCAGGTGCAAGTCCTGATGCATTCAACCACTCTACCCAGGGGCAAGTTAACTTGGCCTTATTCCATCTCAGAAGCCGCATCTGAAAAACAAGGGTAAGAACAGCCAAGTAGATACCACTGTGTGTTGGTGGAAGAATTAGCACAGCACAAGCCAAGTGCCCGGCACAGGGCCTGACACAGAGAACTGCTCTAGGAAGGGCAGCTAGAGTGATTTGAAGTGAACACCAGACCGCTTTAGGTCTCAACCAACTGCAGACTCTCCTCCCACCCCCACCATGGTGAAATCCCACTCGTGCTGGCACCTAACATAACTGTGATTGAATAATTGAAAGACTGAGTACGGTGTTTCATGTCTGTTTTCCCAAACAGAAGGAAGGCACTGAAATATCAAAGACCATGCCTCTTTTGGCCACTGCTGGGGGCTCAGGGCCAGCACCAAGCTGGTGAAGGCGCCAGGGGTATTTGTCGAACAAATGAGAGAGGGGATGGAGGCAGAGAGAAGGTAAGGGGGATGGGTAGGGGAAGGAGATGGAGAGAAGGAAAGACACAGATTCTCTGCTCTGTGTTCTCCCCCTGCCTCTCAGCATCGCTGCCCCAGAACTTGACTCTTGGGAACGGAAGGAGGGTGGGGAGTTAAGTGGTTGACATGGGTGAACACTTCTCCCATCTCTGAAGCACCCTTATGAGGTCCACGGTGTTCAGACACTCTGCCCGGCTGGAAGCAACTTCCATGGGCTTCATTTATCAACAGGCAGTGGATATCTCAAGAAGGGCAAACTCCCCAGGCCTGGGAGTGGAT
Source organism: Callorhinus ursinus (assembly GCF_003265705.2). Classification (NCBI taxonomy): domain Eukaryota; kingdom Metazoa; phylum Chordata; class Mammalia; order Carnivora; family Otariidae; genus Callorhinus; species Callorhinus ursinus. Next base: position 7,492,551 of record NW_027397068.1, read on the forward strand.
TGAGGGGGTTGACTCACTAGGAGCCCTGGCTGGCAAGGGCCAAGGGCCAAGGCAAAATCTGGCAAGGTACCATAGCAGCTTAAGGGAACCTCAGAGGATGTTGTTCAGAAATTCATTACATTCAAATCCTCTTATAAGCCACTTAATTTTTTATACAGTTTGGGCCTCTAGAAATCTCAGTGGGAGGCCTTGGACTTAGCAATCTTGGACCCATAGCAAATGTAGATTCTAAGGCAGAAAACTTAAACCTAATAATGTTTAAAGCATCAAAACAGCATTTAGCCATTTTAATGGAAGTCTTTCTAAAATGTATTACATGCCCCAGCCTTGATAAACAGAGTGAACATGTCACACCTTTTCTTGGTGACCAGGGCCACAGAGAACAGTGGTGGTAACCCTGCTGAGTTGTAGGCATTGTTGATTATTTCTCTAAGGGGCCCCAGACTTTGAAACTGTTCTAATCTGTGGTAGTTTGGACTCTCTTTCAGGACATTTTCCTCTAAACAGCTATAATGAGGCCTCTAAAATGGTTGCCCCAACACCAAAAGGCACCCAGAATGTGATACTGTTCTAGCTGATATTTATTGTATTTCTACTAACTGTGGCTGCCTGGTATCTTCCATTGCTGCATCTCAAATTGCCATCGAGCCTTCACAATTCTTCCCACTCCTTCCACTACCTGTCTGCTGCCCCCCCAGTCTCTGGTTAAAGGTAGGACAAAGTGAAAATATTCCAGAACAAACCAGATGACCCACTGTCTTATGGGTCTCTACAGTCAGAGACAATGGCATAAATGTATGTTTACATATAGGAACAGAGGGTTACCTAATACCTATAGAACTATCTATAGATATGTCTGCATACATGGGTCAGTATACACTCACATCCGTCCTTGCTGCTCTAGCTGACAAAGCCTAGAATGTCAATGACATGCCCAAAGCAACCAGCATACCTAGCACCCAAATCATGGTTTCTATTCTATTCTTCAATAAAAGGAACCCAGGGCTCCTCAGAGAAATGGTTGATTCTAGGGCTGGAAATATGCAATAAGAGCCCGGAGGATTTTGTAGTGGCAGAAAGCAAGGAAATGCTAAAAAAAAAAAAAAAAAAAAAATGCTTAAACGCATAACTTGGGACTGTATCAAAGGGACCTAGGAACCAACTGAAAGATCCTTTAATGGTCAAAGCCAGAAAAATTTGAGCAAGAAAATAGATAAAGGAGCGTTTGATTATAATTTGAAGTATAAAGTCAGTATCCATGAATTTATATTAACATAAATAAATGATTGGATAAATAATTGGGAAAGAAGAGACAAATAAAATATTTCATGCTTCATTTCATGATTCAATAAATCAAATATACAATTCCATGTAATTTATGTAGATACTCTGCCCTCAAGGAGATGGAGTGTCATTCCTCACTCAGGTGTGGGCTGCACAAAGGGACGTCCTTCTAATGCGTACAGCACAGAAAGGTGGGGAGAAGGTAATTTTACAATAAAGAAACCTGACAAACATGACCTTACGCAGGTGGTCAAGATCAATATTAATCGTGATACTGATTGTGGGTACTTTCGATGTGATGTGATAAAGATGGTACTTTACCTCTGTGTTATTCCTCCCCCAAACCTATAAACACCATGGAATCATGAGAAACACATCAGATATCCTAACCAAAGAATATTCTACAAGACACCTCACCAGTATTCCTCAAACTGTCAAGGTCATCACAACCAAGTCCAAGAATTTGCCAAAGCCAAGAGGAGCCTAAGGAAGCATGGTGACTAAATGACTTAGTGCAATGTGGTTTCCTGGAGAGGATCTTGGAACAGAAAAGGGCAATTAGGGAGAAACTAAGAAAATATAACTAAGCTGTGGACTTTGGTTAGTACGTAATGATGTATCAGTATTGGTTCATTCATTGTAACAAACGTACCACGCCCATGGAAGATGTGATTGGGCATGGACTACATGGGAACTCTCTGTACTATCTTGACAATTTTTCTGTAAATCTAAAACTGCTCTAAAATAGTTTCTTTAGGAAATGTGATGTCCCGGACATCCAGGCTCAGGAGGGCAGGTGAAGTGCCCCACTCCTACAAACTCTGCCATCCTGGGGATGGGGCCCCCCTCACTTCAGGCATACTCCCAGCCCTCGAGGTGCAGGCCCTCTGACAGTGGATCTGGGCAGTCCTCATGCACTTAGAACATGACTCAGGCCTTGAAGACTTTCAAAAGGCTGTGCAAATAATTATTTCCCATATGTGATCTTTTCCAATTTATTCATCTGCAAGATAACAAGGATCAGATTAATCAAGGAAGAAAAGTCTACCAGGAAAATGACAAAAACTCTTGTAATACTAGGAAGCCAATTGGTTGGAATTTGTTCGAGAAAGACCACTCCCTGCAGTTCTCATTTACAAACTTCTCAAACTGGCTCCTAAACTAGCTTCCAGCTAAGAAAAATGTGTTAAAGCATCCATAAAACTGTACTAATAAGCCCTCCTTAACCAAAACCTAATTGAGGCTTATAAAGAGAGAGAACACCAAGTACTCCTCACAAGGCAAAGAGGTTGGTCTTCCATAGCCAGCGAGGCTATGTGGTGCCACTGGTTTCTCCCTGGTCCCCCTGGGAGGGGAAAGCAGTAGGTCCCCTGGAGGCTCTGCTCTCCAGAGTCCCTGTCAAATCGTGACGTGACATGATTTGGCTGGTGCAGGGAGGTTGGCCTCTGGTGAGCAGAACTCTAGATAAGTAAGGGGCATCCACTTCTACTCTTCCCTGCCTTGATTAAACCACTTTACTGCTCCAATCAACTATAATCTCACACACAAATGATGAACATTAAACTTTCATTCTTACCCACCTAAGTGGCAGATTATGATAATTAATCAAAACATGATCATAAAAACATAAAGAGGCTTTCTTTGAAGCCCTCAGAGTGTGTAATTTTCTGTAGAATCCTTAGAGAAGTAAATCAGGGCTTTAGATTTTAGCCAATTACTTGACAGACATTTTAGCCAGTTTTAGCCTATTACTTGACAGACATCCCTCAGTCCATGCATTTGTTACAGTCACTTCCCCTGGTTATTAACTGCAAAAGATCTTATTTGTAGACTTAAGCGAGGCACTCTACTTTTCCATCTTCCAAGCCTCCCTCCCCCACATCTAACCTCTCTCCCAGCACTCCTGGGAGCGTCTGAAATACTGAATTAACATTCTTGCCACAAAGACACATTAATAAGTCTGGCGGGCCAAAAATGTCATATAGTAGATCTTAAATAGGCCATGGATGGACTGCCTCGAAACATGGAGAATTTCTGATGACCACCTACTCACCTTATCCACAACCAGAGATATTTAATTTTATTCCTGGGCTGGCATACAGGGCTTTGGTATGTATTCATGTTCTTCTGCCCTCAGTCTCCCTCATTTCCAGGGCTTCATTCTGAGTCTTACTGTGTCAACACCTTCTGTAGGTCATTAGCTCACTACATCTCCAGGGCCAGCCCGCACCCTCGAAGCAAGCTCTTGTTCTTAGAGGCGGCCAGGAAATTTCTCTCATAGCCACCCAACCACAGCACCATCTTTCCTCTTGGCTGCTGTCATTTTAGCTGCTCAGGCAGAGGTCTTGCCCTTCCCCTCTGGCACCTTCCAGAATGTATACATACAGGGCCTCCCCTGTTTCCAGTTTTCTTAACATAACCTCAGGCAGAGTTGACAGTGCTTATTTAAGGAGTAGAAGTAGCCACTATAAAAGGAGAGATTAAAAATAATGGAAAGGAAAGATCTTTCAGCAAAGTCTTGGAAGAAACAAGAAGGGACTTGGAGTTTGGAGTGCAGGTGGTTGAATTTGAGGAGAGGTGGAGGGAAAGTAAGAGGTGTGGGGGTAGAGTGGGGATGATATCAAGATGGTTCATTCTCAAAGAATTTTCTTATTTTTAACAAGACGGAAAAGCATCCCTGCTGAGACTGCTTCTGAGCAAGAATTATGGAAAATAAGAGTAAATTAAGAAATAGCTGTTAGAGGGCACCTGCGTGGCTCAGTCATTAGTCTGCCTTTGGCTCAGGTCATGATCCCAGGGTCCTGGGATGGAGCCCCTCATCAGGCTCCCTGTTCAGCAGGAAGCCTGCTTCTCCCTCTTCCTCTGCCCTTGGTTGTGTTCCCTCTCTCGCTGTGTCTCTCTCTGTCAAATAAATAAAATATTTAAAAAAAAAGAAATAGCTGTTAGAATAAGATAAAGAATTGCATCTGGGCAAGGGCTAGGATTTCTCCCCTCACATGGGAAGGCTCACTGAGACTGGCTATAACTGCCAAGAACCTAGAATGGCACTTTCTAGCCATTCTTGGAGGCTCAATATTATCACGTAGACTTTAAGTGTGTCCACCAAGTTTCTTTAAAGGGGTCCGTGACCCAAAAACTTAAACTCCTTTGCTCTAGATGATCATGTAACTTTTTCTGACAGAGAGCTTCTATCCTGGAATGTCTTTCAACCATAGAAGAGCAATGAAACCACCTCTATCTGGATTTGAATTAAAAGACATAAGGTACTAGGGGAAAAAGTTTACACTCTTATAACTTTCCTTCATCATGGGTATTATTTTGGTGTGTTGCCAAGCACCAATCAACTCTGGGTAGTGCCTGCATTCCAAAACAATTCTGCAAGAATATATTATTCTATGAACAATAAACTATTGTAATGTTTCTTAGTTCTAATATCAACCTAAAAGAACACCACATCACTTGCTCGCTTGATTATTTTCTCATGAACCTGGAGTATTTGATTTATACTCAACTATTTCTGCATCTAAAAACATTTTGGTTTTTTATAATCAAGTTTTAATCTTCTAAACTAGATGATTCAGGAAAAATACTTAATCCATCAAAATAACTCCAAACCATGTGCTTTTCAAATCACCCCCAAAATGGCATATAGTTTCCATCATGTTTGGATTGTACAAGGCTTTGCAATTTATGACCATTGGCTTATTTCCAGCTCCCTGAGCTGTCAATGCTACAGTAAGGCCATCCTCCAAAGGACCCCTGGCAGGATTTCACAGGGCTATCTATGGGTTCAGATTAGTCAAAATAACCAATGAATTTATTCAATAATAGCAATCTGTCTTGAACCTTGTTCCCAATGCCCTTGTAGCTCACCAGAATTCTATCTTTGAATAAGAAAGAGAAAGGAAACTAAAAGTATTAAGTGCTCATCAAAGAACTATACTTTGCATAGATTATCTCATTTAAATTCAAGGAATTATTTATCATGGTGTGAAAAAATCACAGCTCAGGGTTTCATAATTTACCTAAGGACACAGGCAAGGAGTAGATCCCAGGTAGTTTGGCTTCTTAAGCTCATGGTTTTTCCACCACTCCATTCTGTTGACCCCTACTAATAATTGTTAAAAGTAGAGTAAGCCAACTCCAAAATCCTATTCTAAACAGTTTCTACTGGGGATATGATAATATATATAATCACCAACAAATTCATACATATCCCCATTAAAACAGAGGCTGTGTATTAATTTGGTCTACCAAGACAGTAACAGTAGGGAAATCTGTCTTTCCCTAAAACACAGGTAAAAAGAATATACAAATAAGTTCTAATAACTTTCCAGACTTAGACTAACTGAAAACAGAAGTTTGGGAATAGAAAAAGCATATTTAATAGTACACTAAGTGTCTAAAAATAAGGAAAATTATCACAAAGTAAATTTCCCTACAAAGATGGCTTTTCCAGTGTAAGTAGGATTTTATTATTCATATTCTCAGAAATAACTGCCCTTGTCATAGTTTTAACTTTAGTATGTGCACACATTGTTGAATATAAAACATGAACAGCATGGAATCTCCCAGCATAATTCAAGTCTGAAGAAGCAAAACAAAACCATCCCTTCAGAAATTCCTTTCTGGATCTTATTTGTTTTTAAGAAATCTATTTTTAAAGAAATAGAGGGCTTTATTATTCTATTATTCAATACAATAATTTCTTTTTTTTTAAAGATTTTATTTACTTATTTAAGACAAAGAGATACAGAGAGAGAGAGAGAGAGAGAGCATGAGCAGGGGAGAGGCAGAGGGAGAGGGAGAAGCAGGCTCCCCACCAAGCCAGGAGCCAGATGTGGGGCTCAATCCCAGGACCCTGGGATCATGACCCGAGCCGAAGGCAGATGCTTAACCATCTGAGCCACCCAGGTGCCCCACAATACAATAATTTCTTTTCTTATTCAACCTGTCCCTCAAATTATTTTTACACTTGTATCACAAAAACGAATACATCTTTATCAATAAAAGACATTTTAAAAATGTCTACTTCCTATTAAATCCTTCTAAATATTTTCCCAGGGATGCCACATGTATTTCTTCTTTTTCTTGTTGTTTTAAGTGCATTTCTACATCTTGCTTCAGGAAAAAAGCAACAACTATAACAAAAACAACAAAACCTGGCTCAAGGAAGAGCACTTGTGGCTGGTTAAGGCCTTTGAGTTAAATGGGTAAAGTTCATTGCTTGTCCACAAGTTATGTAAGCTCTCTAGAGCCCAACATTCTTATCCTTGACCTAACGATACCAGTACCTTGCCTACTGAATCATCATGAAGATAACATGAGGCATGTGAAACATGCCCATCATACCACCCTGTCACTCAAAGTTGGACATCAGTTGCTCTTAATTTCTGATGAGTAAAGCCCACTCATCTGAAGACTTGGCAGTTCTGGGAGACACGGTCACATAAGCATGTTCATGTCATTGTCTACATGAGAGTACCATATCAATCAGACCTCTCCTGCAGAAACACTATTTGGGCAGTTCCTGTGAATGTCCTGAGATTTTGTGAACAGTTCCACACCCACATCATGTGAAAACATAAGAAGACACTGATGTTTTCAAATGTTAGAAATCTTCCTAAGTTATTTCTCTGTCTTCACTTGTCTATCGAATCATTTGTTCCTCTCTTCTGTCAACCGATGAAATCATATTTCCTGAGTGCTAGGTTTGATGCTGTAGGAGTAGAAGAGAATTATATGCCTTGGTCCTGATATTAAAGAGCTGGGAATCTGTAGGAGAGGCTAGAACCATGCCAAAAAACAATGGGAATACAGTTCAAGACAGTAGATTATTCAGCGTAACACCAAAGGGTACTAAGGAGTTCATAGGGAGAAACAACTGTAGGTGGGAAAAATACAAATTATTTATAACACCTGCCCTCCACTCTGGCTGTCTCTACTTTTGTGAGAGTCAGCAAATCCACTAGGAGGGAGAGTGATTTGTTTCACTTGGGTCCTGGGATTTTTTAAATTTAGGGAGTATGAGCAAACGTGCTCCGGACAATTTTAAGAGAAGAGGGAGTGTGAACGAGGCTACTCCTTAGCTCTCAACATTCCTACCCAACTCCCTGTGTACAATATGCAACATTCCCTCTCCCTGCCAACTTCCACTCACCCAGACTCAAGGGAGAAGGAAGGGGAGATGCCGTGTCACATACAAAGAGTTGTACAGTGTTAGCTGAGCTTGAAAATAGCCCGTAAGGATTTGAGTGACTTGAGTCAGAACACTGTTTTCTGCCATTAAAAAATACAAATCATAGGATTTTACTTTTCTCTCAGGTTGTTTTCCAAAATGGCTGTGTGCGCCGCATGATGGTTACCTGCAGTCCCCACCCCCCCCTCCCCTTGTTGGAGCACCATTCGGAAGCCAAGGCAAACTTGACTGCTCCTCTTGGAGTCTCCTGGGCTTACGCTTTCTGCAAAAGGTGCCTCTAGGAGGGAAAGGGAGTGACTGGCATTGTTCTGCACACAGTCGGGACAGGACAAAGACTTCAGGACAACACTTCATAACGTGTTGATGTATTTCTTAGTAGAAACTTCTTGTTCTTCAGTTGTCCAATTACACCTCTTTTTAATAGCTTGAATTGCCATTTTATCTATAAAATCTAAGTCACTAACTACAAGGATTATTCGATGGCAAGGAAAGGAAGGGAAAGATTGTCCCAAAAAATGGGGAGGGAGATGACTCAGAAGATACCAGAAGAAGTGACGATGCCTTAATTTTTAGTGGAGAATGTCATAATAATGACCAAAATTACCACTCTGATTTATTTCCATAATTCATATCTTTTTATTTCAGACTCCTGCCCAGGAATCTCCAATGCTTAATCCTTTCTGAACACTGGCAAAGAGACAGGTTATTATTTCTAGTGAGCAGAATCCAAATAAAAGATTAAGAGAGAAGGAGAGCAATTGCCAAAGGTCAGAAAGACTGGCTGAGCCAAAAGGGGAAGGCGACTGGTGCTCAGCCCACGCCCTCTAGAGGGGCTTATAGAAGTTTCCAAATAAGTTTGTGATGTGCCTCCCTACAATGTGCTACAATTCAGGCAGGGGATCATGCTATCCCTACTTAGAAGATAATAAAGTTAAGAGAAATGAAATGGATGGATCCACACATATGTAGGCTATCCCATAAATGTGTACATTATTGTATGAAATAACTAATGAATAACTCATAGAAAAGGGATTTTAAGGGTGGAGACAATTGTGAGGCACAAACCGGTTCATGAAATAATTCATGTGGTCCTTTTCCCAGGTCAGCAGTGAACAGCATATGTATCTTGTCTTCTGAGTATTTTCTCTGTCTGTGGGCAAATCCCTGAATATAAGCCAGGGGTTTCTATGAGGAATTGTTTTAGTCTTTAGTCTTAGATGGATGCCATGATTCAGTGCCTAATGCCTATATTCTTTTATTCATTGATTCCTTTCATTCTTGAGTGAGTGACTACCAAGTTCTAATGTCCGCGTCAAGTGCCAGGATCTTAGCATCTGCCTTCCTTGAGCCCCTACCCCTGCTAGAGGGAGACCTGAAATAAGCTGCATCTGTGTTCCTGGGAGAGCCTAGTGATCGAAGGAAGAGCTCATCTGCAGGAGCATTTTTACCTAATCACTCACTAATGGGAACATGAATTCTGGACTCTGCTTTCCATGCAGCTCCCTGATTTGTAACCCCCAATGCAACCTTCCTCTATCACTGTGTGTGTCTGGAGGGGTTTAAAATGGAGACAAAAGAACCCTTTAGATAGTAGCAGAGGTGGGACTCTACTTCAAGTATGATTCCTAAATACATAGTTCTTGGCCAATCCTTTGTCTCTCTATCCAATGTCTATCTACTTCTCTATCCATTTATCATCTTCGGACATATTTTAAAAGTCACCAAATCTGTAACAAGTCCCTATTTCTAATTAAAGGGAGGCTGTCAATCATACAACAGGTATTTATTGATTGTCCACTATTTGCCAAATGCTGGGATTTCACAGTCTTCTCTACTAACTTGTATTTGTTTTTGTCTGTTTTTGTTTAAATATTGGCCAGGTAGGCAATACAAAGTCTGAGCTCCAATCCTGATATCAAGTATGCCAATAATTATCTGTGTGACCTTGGATAATTTACTTCTCTGGGTCTCGGTTTCTTCTTCTTCAAGATGAAGAGAACATCATACTACTAAGGGCTGAGTTGTATCCCCCCAAAATTCATATGTTGAAACCCTAACCCCCAATATCTTGGAATGTGACCATATTTGGAAATAGGGACTTTATAGAGATGATTAAGTTAAAATGAGGTCATTAAGGTAGGACTTAATCCAAACTGACTGGTGTCCTTATAAGAAGAGATTAGCACCCAGACAGGCAGAGAAAAGACTAGATGAGACACAAGAAGGTGCCATCTACAAGCCAAAGAGAAAGGCCTTAGGAAAAACCAACTCTGCCAATACCTGATCTTAGACTTCTAGCCTCCAGAACTATGAGGAAATACATTTCTGTTGGTGAAGCCTCCTAATATCTGGCAGTTTGTTATGGTAGCCCCAGAAAACTAATAGTACAGATACCTACCTAAGGTCCCTTTCAGTTCTCCCATCCCGAGATCATCTCTCCCTTCTAGGGAAGTAAGCAGTATAAAATACTCTAAGGAACAATATAAGTGTTTTTATAATGTATTGCATCTCCTTAGTTCTCAATTAACTGATTAACACTAGCACACCGAGTCCTAGATAAAGAATTTTTAAAAATTCTTTTTGAAGGATTAATTGCTCTGTGGTGAGAACAACCTTGAGGTACACGGATTTTAAACTGTTTGTTTCTCCGTAAGCAACTGTATTAAACGGTCCCTGAAATTTTCCTTCAGTAGATTTCTGGAGTGAAATTTAGCAGAGCGGCAGGTTCCTATTAGAGCCCATGCAAGCGACTGAGGGGAGAGCAAGTGTCCAGGGTGCACCCTTGCAGCCAAAAGGGAACGAGTGTGGTCCTCCCGGACCTCCAGGGAGGTTCATATGCCCTGAAAACACTGATCAGTCATACCTAGTTGAGGTTTGCGGTTGTTTGGGGGGTGGCTGGCTTGCTTTTTAACACCAGATTTGTCTCCCATGTTGCAGAGTGGTTCCACTGATAAGGCCTCAGGAATTGAACTTAATATACCTCCATCCTTACACTTAGCGTCAACTTGCAGAGTTCTGAATGTTTGGACTTGCTGGTTTTGACAGGCCGACAAACTTAAACAAAAGTGAAAAAACTAACTCTGAGACAAAGACCTATAAATCTGAAGGAAAGGGAGGGTGGCCTGGGTAAGGGTTGTAGGGGTGACATTTTTCTTTTATTAACTGCGAGACAGGAAATGAGGCTTAAAGTATTGAAGGAATGATGAAGGAGAGGGGAAGAGGGATCAGGTAAATGGATTGCAAAAACAACCACAGCAAAGGTTAAAGGGTGCGTGCTGAGAAATTGGTTTTAGCAACTGATTCTGTTACACTGAAACGGGAGCCAATAATCTGAGATCTCCCGATATTAACTCGGAACGATCTTATTTGCTATGCTATCTCAAGCCAAACCATCAGAAAACAGGATTTTCTTCTCATCTCTCAAATCTACATTAATATCTTTGGATGATCTTGGGCAAATGACCTTGGTACGTGTATTACTTGGCGATCATTCCCGAAAACCATCCCTTCATTATTCCTTTGTAGCAGGCCTTCCCAAATGTCAGGACCAGCCCTCCCGGGAGAGCAGGAGGTGCAGGAAACCAGCAGGAGCCGCGCTGTACCCTCTGCCATGTGAGAGCGGTTGCATGCCTCTGCGATTGTCCTGACAGCAAGACTCCCGGATTTCCGGGGAAAGGGCGTTCCAGAAAGGACCGTGGGTTTGGGTTATGTCGCTCCGGTAATAAGACCAGCTCTATTAGCTGGTCATTTAAAAACTTCCACCGAACTTGATTGCCTTCCAGTGAAATACTTCGTTTAATTTCCCCATAATCCATCCCCTCTCCTGCCCATCACACCTTTAATAACCCTACGTCATATGCTCATTAATCTTCCTCCCTCCACATTGTAGGGTTTTACATTTTAATATTAGAGCCAGTCATCTTGTTAGTTTGATTTATTGTTTTCCTCTTTGGAAAAGCCCACACTCTCTTTCTATGTACTATAAATAACAAAGCGGGACTCCGGATTGAATAACGGAGCTGTAATTCAGGTTTGGGACTTAGCTGCCATTCCTAAGGCCTCAAGCCGCACCCCTGGGGATCGCGATGTCAGTAGAGGCTGGTGATTGAATTATAGCCCTGCAGTCAATCAGGGATGGTACGCTATTCGAAGTGTTTCTACAAACGACAAGTTATTAATTTTTTGAAACGAAAGTTAAAACTACAGTAGATCAGATGTTAGTTTAATGAGGATAGCTTTTTTTTCCTACTTAATGAGGTAGGAGCCTTTTTTTTCTATTTCTCAAATAAATCATGAGCGATAAAAAAGAGAAAGCTCTTGGGTAATCAAGCTTTATTGTTTTGTTACTATTCTTTATAACATTGCACAGCCTTGCAAAACACATTCAGTTTTTAGAGTAGTGAAAAAAGTACAAAGAATGAAACAAAAAGAAGGAAGGAAAGAAGGGATGGAAGGAGGGAACTTATTTGAATGTTCTCTTAAAGTTCCAATCAGCTCATAATTGAATTTCATAATTTTAGACACTGTCGAAGAGCTATGAATATGAACACATGGCAAATGACAAAGTAAAATCAAACAACTAAATTATAAGCCTTAAGATGTCAGGTCAAATAGGGCCATATATCTTGGTTATTAATGTCTCAGGAAAATAGACCATAGTTGCAGAATATTGTAAAATCCTGGGGAACTCCCAAAAGCTATCTTTGAACACTTCTTTCTTAAACACTAACAGAATGTTCCATTTTCATTTCTCAAACATGAAGATTTCTGATGGTAAATGTTATAAGAAAAGATTATGTCAGAAAAATGACACAATCAGCTTCCATCTGCAGAAAAAGCCTCATAACCAAATCACTCACATGAAAATGGATCCTCATCTTTGGGCAGGGACCCGTAATCATTGACCTTTTTGAGAATCAAGGAAAACTATACACCTTGTCCCAGAAAAAAAAAATGATATCAATAAACAATACCTCTCCCTCTCTCTTTCACACACACACACACACACACACACACACACACACACACACACACATTTTTCACATTTCAGGGGATTCATGGCCTCAGGATAGAAACCCTTGTCCAGTGGGGTAAACTGTGTTTTAAAAAGAAAACAAATCTTTCTCTAGTTTATACACAGATTACATCTAATTTTGTGGGGGCTTTTTGTGTTTTTGTTTTTGTTTTTAATTATTTATTTATTTGACAGAGAGAGACACAGCAAGAGAGGGAACACGAGCAGGGGGAGTGGGAGAGGGAGAAGCAGGCTTCCTGATGAGCAGGGAGCCCGATGCGGGGCTCGATCCCAGGACCCTGGGATCATGACCTGAGCCAAAGGCAGACCCTTAAAGACTGAGCCACCCAGGCGCCCTACATCTAATTTTGATCAATTAACCAAATATTTAATGCTTGACTTGAAAATCAGAATCAAGCTCAATTCCATGGGGAGCTAAACTTTATTGTCTATTATGTTCTAAAAAATTATATCATTTCAGAGAACCAAAATGCTTGATATGAGGCCTGTTTTTTGGATGCTGTTCTTAATCTATGTTATGAAAGGGTTCTTGATAGGGAAGGGAAACATAATAATCTAAGAATAAGTGTCTTTTTATTGCCAGTGTTCTAGTGAAATAAATCATAGAAATAATTATTATTATATTCACAATGAAACAATAGATGTAATTGGAAATATTCTCTAGGTCCAAATTTGTCATCAGGAAATGAGCATACTTATAACTCAATCCAATAATGTAAGCACTTTAGATAACAAGCCTTTGATAAGACCTCATATTGTATAGTGCACATTATAAGCTTATTAACTCATACTTACATGTCCAGAGGCAAAAAGAAATGCAGGCGAAACCATAATGTTTCTTTCATGAACATTGCCTTTCCCCCAGCAATTCGTTTGAGCTACACTACTTTTCTTTCGTTGCCTCAAAAGCTTCCAACCATTAGTAAAAATACCTAATTTTATCTTTATTCTTTTGTTTCATTGCCCTTTCCAACGTACGTGTGTGTGTACAGATCACAAAGGTGCTGAGGGTGGTATAGGCTGAGGCGGTTCTTCTGTGGCCTTAGTTAAGTAACATAAGAAGCAGTTCACGAGCCAGGGAGTAAGTCGTGGGTGTGACCAGATGACTGCTTGGAGTCCAGTCCCCACATCAGCCGAGGTCTTCGAGACACGCAGTGACAGAAGGCCTTGATGCTTTTCCTCAGCTATGACTCATAGGGCAGCAGTGCCCAGGGGTTACTTCATCAAGTTTCCCTTCCTCGCCCGGGGTCAGAGTCATTTTAAGTTTCATTCAAAATGGAGGAGTTTTTAGAGGCAACGAACTCTGCCAAACCAACTATCACAGTGAATTGAGAGTTCTCTCAGTTTAAAATAAATCGGAAAACACTTCATTCCTGTGGCAAAAACGTCCCCATCCAGTAAATGTCAAAGATAATCTGCACTCACCCTGAGTGAGCCAAGTTGAAGCCCTTACATTTCGCCTGATATTAAGGCATCTTGGAATTCCCAGTCTGCATACCCAAATGACCCAAAGTTTTTCTCCTGCCTTCCAGTGATTAAAACCCGGTCTGTTAAAAAAAAAAAAAAAATGCACATGAAAACAATCAAACAAGAATTCAGGCAGTAAGTTGGGACATTTTATCCTTGATTCTAGGCTCCAAGGAATAGTCCCACATTTACCACTGTTGCAAGTGAGCAGCCCTGGTGAGAATCATAGTATCAGGATGGTGGCTAGATCTATCATGGTCCTTGGAAATTTACGGGAATTCCTTGAGACCTGTGTTTAAAGAGCATGCATCAGAATTGCCCTTTTTTCTTCAAAGCGATTCTTTGCCCCTGGAATTGCCTTTTGCCATTCTATTCAATTTAGCCCAAGTTTTCATTTTGAAAGTATCACATACATATTGGCATTGACTACGTCTCTAGGCAAACTCTGGGAAGTATCTATCAAAATCCTTTATAGGAGGTTCAGCGTCAATTCCACCCCACATCACCTTAGTGCTTACTCTCCACAAAGCCCCACATATAGCATTTCTGTATATGTTTCCTTATGAAAGCTTAACAAATCTAGTAGCTGTATTAATTTCTTTAAAGATATGGAAACTCACAGAGAGGAAGTTGAAACTTTTGTACTGGTTTGGCAGATAAGAAAGAGCTTATAATGTGAACTCTTCCATGCTCTCTAGTTCTTTTTCGATTTATCCTTCTAACTGCACTATTTCCTCCCGTACTCTGGAACAGTCCAAGTGGAAAATTAAATCCAGAGCCATTTTCACCTGAAATCATAGTTTGATACTGGATTGCTCTTTTTTTTTTTTTTTTTTTTTCCAAATTACATTATAGACTTATCTTTCTAGCAATGTGGAAACCTCTCCAAGTATTGCACAAATAAAAATGCTAGTTAAAATATATAATCGTGATTTTAATGCCGGAATTTACTCTCCGGTTGGCCAGAGAGTAGGAGCATTCCTCAGATGACAGAAACGATGAGAAAGCACAAATCTTCAGGGGTAAGTAAACACTGGAACCAGCATTTGCCTGGGAGATACATGCCAATTATTAGGGTTCTCAGAAGGGCAGACTTCAGGTCACAGACACCAACTTAAAAGCCAGGATCTCTGGGAAGCAGTTTTATCAGTGGGGGTAGTAAGAGAAACCCCACCTCAGGGAGGGAGACGATGCCAGTATATGCCTCCCACTCCCTTTCCACTGGGAATTCCTAACCTCGAGCCACACTCACTGAGGACTGATGTAGGGGGCCTGATTTTATACCACTGATGTGGTCAACAAACAAACAAAATTACCCTAAACCAAGACTATAGTTTAAAACAGTCTCAGGTGACTGTGCCCTCATGTGCTCAACAGAGGCAAAGGAAAGTCTGCTCTGGAGGAATGCACTTTAAAAATAGGCCACATAAAGGTCCAGCTCAAAAGGAGTTCACAATCGAAGGATACTGTTAGAAGCATACAATTAGAAGCATACTGTAACATACAATAATGCACACAACTACTATTGTCCTTGAGCCAAGAGACATATATAGAACATGGCACCCAGCAACTGGAAAAATACACATTTACTTGAAGGCCACAGAAAAAATTTACAAAAATTAAACAAGGAATGATCTCAACAATCATGAACAATCATGAAAAATACTTATCAAGCTTGTTGGAGGCATCTACAAATAATACTTGGAAAGAAATTTAAAGCCTTACGTGTTGGTATTAATAAAGAAAGAAGGTTGAAAATAACTAACCTAGGCAATCAATTTAAAAAGCAGGAAAAAGGAAAAACATAATAAAGCCAAAAAAAAAATAGAAGAAAGGGAAGAAATATAAGAGCAGGAATTAATGAAATATAAAACAATGACACATTGGAGAAAATCAACAGAAGAAACAACAGAAGATTTGGGGTTTTTTTTGTTAAGTCTAAAATTGATACATCTTTTGCAAGATTTACCAAGAACAAAATAGAGAAGGTACAAAAATAAAAAAGTATTAAGAAACAAAAAGAATACAATGCCTTGTTTGCACCATAGATTAAAAAGCTAATGTAAAAAAAAAGTCTTATGAACAACTTTTGGCCAATTTATAAAAATTGAAACAAGTGTTAGGCCATAAAGTAAAAATTAAAAACACATTTCAGGGGCACCTGGGTGGCTCAGTCAGTTAAGCAACTGCCTTTGGCTCAGATCATGATCCCAGGGTCCTGGGATTTGGGGCTCCCTGCTCAGCGGCGAGTCTGCTTATCCCTCTCCCTCTGCCTCTGCCCCACCCTCCCCACCCTGTCACGTGTGCTCTTTCTCCAATAAATAAATAAAATCTTAAAAAAAAAGAAAATGATATAAACAATGTATCCCAGAACTGGTATGTAAATAAGTGTTATTTACAATAACATCTAATAGTATCACTTAGGAATCAATCTAACAAACACGTACAAGACTTGACTGAAAAACTAAGCAACTTTATTGAGTGACATTAAAGATTTCTCTGTTACTGTTTATTATTGTTACATAACAAACCACCAAAATTGGGGGTCTCAAACAACAATCATTTTATTTTGCCCATTTTCCATAGGTCAAGAATTCGTTTAAAAAAAAAAAAAGGTTTGTCTCTGCTTCATGATGTCTAGACATTTAGCTAGGAAGACTTGAAGTCTAGGAGTGACCCTACCATTGAAAACTGGAATCATCTGAGGATTTGCTCACTCACATGCCTGGCCCCTGAGCTGAAAGGATTTGAAATTAGAACTGCTGATGGGTGAGGCACCAGTCAGTTAAGTGGCTGCCTTCGGCTCAGGTCATGATCCGGGGTCTTGGGATCGAGCCCCACGTCGTCGGGCTCCCTGCTCAAAAGGGAGTTTGCTTATCCCTCTGTCTGCTCCTCCCCCTGTTTGTGCGTGCACTCTCTCTCTCTCTCTACCAAATAAATAAATAAAATCTTAAAAAAAGAAAAGAACTGCCAATGGGAGAACCTACATGTATGTGCTTTCCCCATGTACTTGACTTCCCTGCAGCATGGTAGCCTCACAGTAAGGCATCATATTCCACTGGAAGAATTTTATAAAACTATCCATTCTCTCCATATTGACTTATGGATTCAATGTAATCTCAATCAAAATTACAATGAGGTGTGTGTGTGTGTGTGTGTGTGTGTGTGTGTGTGTGTGTGTGTAACTCAACAAGCTGATTCTAAAACTTACATAGATGTGCAAAAGGCCAAAACACTCTTAGGAAAGAAAAGGAAGGGGGAAGAATTGCTCTAGTAAATATAAAGACTCATAAAGTTACAGTAAACACAATACCATACAATTATCCCAAGGAAAAACAAGTAGGCGATGGAACACAAATGAGAGCCCAGAAAGAAAACCACGAATATACGGACACTTGATTTCTGGAGGAAAACTGTAGCACTGCTGGTCAGTTGGGGAAAGATCTCACTTTTTAATAAATGATTAAATGATTACTCACTGCTAATCCAGTGAGTGTGAAATAATATCTTATTGTGTTTTTAATTTGCATTTCTTAATTACTTGATGAGGTGAAAGTCACTTCAGATGTTTGTTGAACAGCTCGGTTTTCTCTTTTGGAAGTCCCCTTTCAAGTCCTTTGCTCATTTTTCTTTTGGTTGGACTGTCATAATAAATGATTCTGGGAAAACAGCTACCCATACAGAAAATTTGAAAATAGGACCCTGTAACTCACACTATACCAAAAGCTACTTCCAAAAGAATTAAAAACCTATCTATGAAATGCAAACCATAAAGGTTCGAGAAGATCATATATAAAAATCTAGAAGATAATTTTCGGTAAAAAAAGATTTTAGAAAGAGATGTTTTCATAACTTCATGGTATGATAGAACTTCTTAAGATACAAAAAGCACCAACTTTATAAAGAGAAAATTGATAAATTTGATAACATTATAATCAAGAAAGTAGTTCATCATAAGATATTCTAAGTGAAGCTGAAAAGTCACAGAGTAGAAAAGATATTTTCAACTTCTATTAACAACAATGAACCTGTATCCTGAATATACAAAGAACTTCTACAAATCATTAATGAAGGGACGGTCCAACCAAAAGAAAAATGAGCAAAGGACTTGAAAAGGGACTTCCAAAAGAGAAAACCGAGATGTTCAACAAACATCTGAAGTGACTTTCACCTCACCAAGTAATCAAGAAATGCAAATTAAAAACACAATAAGATATTATTTCACACTCACTGGATTAGCAGAAATTAAGATCTCTGACAATACTAAGTATTGGCAAAAATATGTAGCAATGAAGACTCTAAGAAATGGCTGGTAGAGGACAAATTGTTACAAGCACTTTGAAAAAAAATGGGGATTACATAGAAAAGCTCAACATGCATATATACCATATAAGCCAGCAATTCTCCTCATAGGTTTTACCATGAGACACACAAGAAGATATTCAGAGCATCACTGGCTGTCAGAGCCCAAAAATAAAAAAGGAACCCACAAATGTCTATCAATAGTAGAGTAAATAAATTATAGTCTATTCATAAAAGAGAATATCATACAGCAATAAAAATGAACAAACTGTGGCTATATGCTTTAATATGAATGATACCAGTGTAATTCTGAGTGGAAAAAAAAAGACTCACAGAAGAATGTTTACAGTATACAGTAGAATTCCATTTATTTAAAATGCAAAAACAAAGCAAAACCAGTACATTATTTAGGTATATCCATATGTATTGAAACTACAAAGAAAAGCAAGGGAATGATTCATTTAAAATAGAGGTTAGAATTACCATTGATGAAAGGGAAGAAGATGGCATCAGAGAGGCACCCAGAAAGTTTTAAATGGGCTGACAATATTGTATTTCTTGAGCTAAGTGGTGGATAAATGAGTATTCATGTTATTAGTCTTCAGAATGCATATATATCTCATGCAAACTCTTTTATGGATGACGTATTTCACAATTAAAAATTTTAATTATATTATATACAACTACTACTACTATATATACTATACTATGAAGCTATTATCTGGTCTATGGCCACACAGAACAGACCTTGAACAGTTTAGAAGCCACCCCTGCAGTTCCATAGTTAGAAAGATATTTAAAAGTATACCCTAAGAGATATACTTCAGTTAATGACTTCAACAAAGTGGGAGAGAAATGTCCAGATTATAGAAATTTCAGCAAAAAGCTTGTTTTATAGGTATATATAGTTTTTTAAAAGCTGTAGCTGTCTACAAAACTCCTATCATTCCTAAGCATGTGGAGAGCACAGGGACAAAGCCCAGAGACAGTCAAGGCTCTGGGGAGGGGTGAGAGCAGTGTGGTGAAGGAGAGGGGTCCTCTTTTATATCCCAGCCCTACAGTGATCTGCCCTATGTGAGCAAATTAGAAACAGCAGTTGTATCCATTGCAGAAATACAGCTCGTGATGACACTTTAAAAGTATGCACTCTGAGCAACTGAAGCAGTGACAGTGAGAATTGCCACAATTCAGATATTCATCTCATTACGAGGATGGACTGCTCAGATGGGATGCAGAGCATCCTGGGACACTGAAGACAAGAAACGATGCAGAACAAGATGATGAAAGGAGAGGGTGGTTTGAACAAAACCCAGGCATGTACCATTCCCTTAACCACACCTGACAGAGGGCCGTGCTGATGGCCTAGGGACGGGGAATTGGAAACAATACCAGATACACCGCGGTACATCAGTATTGGTTTGTTAAGTGAATGTTCTCATAAGTGAGTCTTTGACTGCTTTGCAAGCTGCAGAGCTTACTCAGCAGTAAGCGTTCAATCATTTTCAGACCCCTTTGTTAGATTCATAAATTTTCAAGTAAAGAAACCCCTCCAGTGATTTCTACAGAGGTACTTAAACAGGGTGACTCCAACTGAGGGCTGTAATTAGAATTCTGGATGACAACAAAGGATACACAGCAACCTTCCTTATAGAACAGTGCTTGCTTGACCCAAACTCCTTCCTACTTGGGCAGAGTTGCACATAACAGAGTTGCACTTAAGAATTATTTTTAATAGTCTCTTTCCCTAGGTAACTAATTACCTTCCTTTTGCTAGTCTTTCTGCTTCTCTACTAATGACCACTAAAATCTGGCAGATTCAAAATTTTGAAAGTCATCCAACTATTTAACTCAGCCCTAGATTTTTTCAGAGAAACAGAAACTTCCAGATGTAGATCATTTATTTAAGTTACATATCATTCCTCTAAATTGACATGCAGCCAACTCACAATTATCCCCAATAACAGAGACCAGGTATAGCAGGCATAACTTAATTCCATTGATAACTAAGAAAGTTTATTTGCCTTCTCCTTTATCAGACTTTTGCCAGAGTTACTAGCCAGTTTCTGAAAGGATGGTTCAAATTTCATCTTCTTTTACTTATCTTACTGTCCTTCTACTGAGAGAGCTAAGGAGTTGCCAGAGTCAGGCAAGAAAAGGAGGTCTAGGGGTGCCTGGGTGGCTCAGTCAGTTATGCGTCTGACTTAATCTTCGCTCAGGTCTTGATCTCAGTGTCATGAGTTCAAGCCCCATGTTGGGCTCCACACTGGGCCTGGAGACGAAGGAGGTCCAAAGAGAAGAAGAAAATCATATAGTTCCTTAACAGGATAAACACCTCTGAGTTGAAGTTGAATATGTTTTCTCCTTGGTGGGTAAGGTTAACTGAGAAACTGTGTGGTTTTACTCTGGATATTATGCCTAGGGTGACCAGATGTCCCACCACTGCCACTCCTGTCAATACCATGTCTATCAAGGGGCACCTGGGTGACTAAGTTGGTGAAACATCCGACTCTTGGTTTTAGCTCAGGTCATGATCTCCAGGTCGTGACATCAAGCCCTGCATCAGGATCTGCACTCAGTGGGGAGTCTACTTGAAATTCTCTTTCCCTCTCCCCCTGCATGCTCTCTCTCTCTCTCTTTCTCTCTCTCTCTCTCAAATAAATCAATAAATTTTTAAGAAAAATAATGTTTATCAACATGTCTTTTGTTTTATTCTTGTTCCCTTCTTTTTTTACCCTTTTCTTAGTTCACCACCAGCTAGCCCTCTTTTTTTCTAGGGCCTCCTTTTCCTGAAATCTTTATTATAGCAGAAAGCATGTAAGTTCCACAGGAGTAGTATGGACCCCAAAGACTAGTTGAGGGCCCCCACGAATGGGGAGCATCTCCTAGCCACCTCCTTTTCCACTTTCCCTGAGAAGTGGTGCCAGGGAAGAAAACTAACTTCTGCTCTGCACCAGCCATATGCCAGACATTGGTGGCTACCCTACATCCATCTCCTACTCAGTCTTGCCTTCAGCTAAATGCAGTATTGGTTTATTATGTCTATTTTACAACAGCTTCAAAAGATTAAGTTTTATTCTTCTACTAAGTAGCAGAGGCAAGATAGAGATCCAAACTCTTACTGTTTTTACCACAAAAATGCTACCGGGCATAAGCTACCGTTTCTTTTGCTGTATTCTCACTAACTTTCAATCTATAATTTCATCAATGTATTATATTTCCTACATTAATTCCCATGTTTACAGAGAAAATTTACAAATTTGAGAACATTAAAATCTTAATTATAAAATTAAATAGAAGGAAATTATCGCTTGAAGATTTTATTTTTATTTATTTTTAATTTTTATTTATTTATTTGAGACAGAGAATGAGAGAGAGAGCACATGAGAGGGGGGAGGGTCAGAGGGAGAAGCAGACTCCCCACCTAGCAGGGAGCCCGATGTGGGACTCGATCCAGGGACTCCAGGATCATGACCTGAGCTGAAGGCAGTCACCCAACCAACTGAGCCACCCAGGCGCCCTATTGCTTGAAGATTTTAATGGATACTGGAATCAATCTGGTTTCATTGAAATTACCTGAAGGGAATTTCAGAGAAATGTAATGATTTTGTGTATTTACTTCTAGTTAAGGATGGTAGCTTATTGCATTATCTCTGTTTCCTCCAAGACTCTATTAGACTGACAGCAAAGGCTTTTTCATAAGTTATAAACCCACAGGACCAGGGGAGTAGGGGAGAAGACAGAAGCAACAAAATTTTGGGTGCTGGAAAGAAAACAAATGAGTGCGACAGACTTAGCAGACCCAGTAAAGTTAACTGCTAAATCAGCAGCGGGGGAGCCAAGAAGAAACCATATTTATGCCATAGAACCTCCAAGAGGATGAAGAATTGGCAGCATCCAGGACTTCTGGAATAGGGGTGAAGGTAGAGCTAATAAAAGGAGTACTGACTGACAGTCCTCATAAGATTTCCAAATACCTACTCTGAAACCAAGAGCCAGGTGACTGCTGCTCCTTCCCACGGAAGAAAACAAATGTTTATCCCCCAGCGAAGGTAAAGCAGAGGCTCTCTGAACGGAAGGATGTCAGTCCCAGGTAATGATGGGGGGACATTGAAATCAGGTGGTTATGTAGAAGTATTACTAAGAGCCTCCACACTCCAGCTTTCTTTCCACATTTGCCTTCCAGAAATCCGGACTATTCCTCCAATAAGATATTAATTATAATGTCCCTCCCTAGGGAATCTGAACACCTTAAGAGAAAGAAAAAAGGTCCAAAGCTATTGACATTGTAGCTGCCCCAGTGAAACAATCCAAACAGATCACCCTGATAGCCCACAGTTGGCTTCAGCAACACGTTCAGAGGCTGCAATTAGCTCTGTAGCACTATACCCTTAAACATGAGCAAAGACATGATTTGCCAAACATTAAGAAATGCATTTAATGTGAAAAAGAGGAGGTCCAAATAAATCAACATTTAAAAATCACATGGAGGTAAAAACAATGGAAGGAAATCTCATAAAAGGTATTGTTCACAGTCTTAGAAAGATAAGATACTGCATCCACTAAACAAGAATGGTATAACGTTAAAAATCGAAGAATATAAAAAAGCTCAAAGGATATAAAAGAAAAAAAAGTCAGGGAAGGGTTGAAAAATAAAGTTAACAAAAATTACAGAAGGAGCCCAAAGGACAAAGAGAAGAGAAGGGGGTCAGAAAGATAAGAAATTAGAAGTAATCCCACACCTGAATAATAACAGTTCCAGAGAAAGTAAGAACTGTTCCAGAGAAAACGAAGAAAATTTAAAAAGCAAATCAAAGAAGTAGTTTAAGAAAATAGTACAGACCAATGAATAAAGTTCCAATAGAAAGGATTCTCCACGTGCTTATAACAGTGGATGAAATCACACACATGCCGCAAGGCACCGTGTGACAGTCCTGTGATGCATCCCTCAAATCTCTCTTCAGGAAGGAAGGACTTATTCCTCTTGCTGCCAGGAGTGCCTTCAGCTAGGGAGTGCCTCAGCAGAAGAGAACTGCCTTCTCTGAGGTCCTGTCTCCTTCCAGGGTGGCCCATAGCCAGTCAACACAGGGATGTAAAGGACCACCCTCCTTGCCCCACCCAGGACAACTCTAAAAGGCCATCCCATTTGTAAAGCCACTATAGACCCTCTGCTGAGGCTTCTCTGAGGTCACATCACAATGCATCTTCTCCCTCCCCCTCTGACTTCCCTTCCTCCCCTCCATAAGTGTTGGTTTCAAGAGCACTCCCAAATAAACCTTCCCCCATACTAATTTCCATCTCAGAGTCTGCTTCCTGGAAATCCAGCCTGTAATACACATCACTGTGAATTTTCAAAATAACTGAGATTTTTTTTAAAAGAAGAAAAAGAAAAAAAAAAGAATATATCCTAAAAGCTCTCTAATTGGGGTTAAAGAGGAAAAGCAGGTTTCATACAAAGAATCAAGTATAAAAATGGCTTTGAATTCTGAATAAATGCTGAAAACTAGTGGATGCTGGAGAAAAATTTTAAATTAAGAGAGAGAAGGAAAAAAACCCACTTCAAACCTGAAATTTTATACCCAGCCAAAATCTAAATGAAGTGTGATGACAGAATAAAGACATACATAGTCTCATAAAATTTACCGCTTATGGACTTTTTCTCATGAAAAATTGGAGCATGTGCATAAGTAAAATGAAGGAATAAGCCAAGAAAGGGAAGAAAATATGGAATCCAGGAAACAGGGGTCCCAACCTGGGAAAGTGGCAAAGAGAATCCCCCGGGATGACAGGATGGTGGTGAAGGAGATCCCCAAATGACAGGTGGCTGGAGAGAAGCCTAAAGATCAACCAAACTCAACAGGGCAGGTCAGAAGACTGCTGAGATTGGTTTGGTCGGATAAAGCAGACAGACTATCAGGTATGTTTGAATCTACCTAGAGGAAATGTACACTGCTGAAGGAGTTGGGGGATAAATTAGTGGTGTGCATATGGAAAACTAAGAAATGAAGAAAAAAAAGCCATATACAGGTTCCAAGGAAACCAAAGATTTGGAAGAAAGGAAAAGTAATAATAAAACCTTGCATAGTTTTCAATTGTATTGATGTAATAAAAATGTAAATAAAAATATTTACTGACAGGAGCACCTGGCTGGCTCAGGTAGAGCATGGAACTCTTTATGTCAGGGTTGTGAGTTCAAGTCTCACATTGGGTGTAGAGATTAATTAAACATAAAATCTTTAAAAAAAATAGTTACTGACAGACCTAATTTAATCAAAATCAGAGCTAACTATACTGGGAGGACAGCAAGTGTGTGTGTGTGTGTGTGTGTGTGTATGAGAGAGAGAGAGAGAATGTGTTAGGAAGTGGGGGGAAGGGTATGTGAAAAGAGATCAAAACCCTCATTTTTTCATAATGGGAAGGTAATAGATATGTCTAAAACTGGAAAATCAAGTGGGAACACTAGAGCATATTATACAGAAATAGAAAAATACAGACAAAAAATTCATTTACAAGTTGAATGTGACTGCTCTCTGGGAGCAGGAAGTGATATGTGGGTGAGGTGGTAATGCCCATTAATAAAAGTAAAACCCAAATTTAAAAAAGAAGAATTCTTTGGTTTTGAATTTATTTGTTAGCTTTATTCTACCAAGAAACCTCACTATGTCACCACAGGTTTCATTTGAGTCCCCTTGATTTGGGAGTTTGTGCGGGTGCTACTTCATCCTTCTGGGGATTTTTACTGGGTCAATGAAAATGGCAGAAAGAAATCATTTGCAAACTAGTTTGTAGGATTAAGTGCTTCTTTTACATAGACTCTTATTATCTTTCCCCAGATCTCATTTGGCCAAGCAGGTCTTCAGAGTATACACTTTGAAGCACAAGATGGTATTTTTGTGTACCTACAATGTACTTAAGTTATGGTAATTTTTAATCAAGGATGAAAAGCTGACCACGTCTGGTTTTGGAATTAGTGCCACAGAAAGAAAATCTCTCTTCAAAGGCAACCTAATCTGCATGCTCACCTCCCGAGCACAATAGAAAACACAGGCTGCTTCTAGGTAAAATCCCATGGGCTCACTTGGGTGGCTTTGGGGGTGACAATGGGACACTGAAGCAGAAGGGGCATGTCAAAATGAAACTCACACCTCCTCCCCAATACTACACAATGGGGTCTCACTACACCTTCCCCACCCTCAGTATAGAGAAGGCAGTGAATCAGGCCCTGGGGTGAATGGACCTGGTAGAAACTCTCCTGAGATAGGAGAGATCTTGGCCTCAGCTTGTCGAAGAAACCCTAGTGAGTCACTGGAGGGTCTTCACCAAATGCCCCATGGCTTAGCACCAGTGCCAAGCATGGTGTCTGGCATACAGAAGACGCTTGATAAAAACATGTTGGGTGATGGGATGGCAGGTACAAGCGTAAGTGCTAGGCCACCTTTTAGAGACTTAAGAAAAAAGTTGGCAGACTAGTCAAAGTTGGTTTTGTAAAATCCACAGCCATTTGAGAAGAAAACTCTCTCCCAGCATCACGAGCAGCAACACAAGCCATTTTTTCTTTTCTAAAGCTGGAATGGCCTAAGAAAAGAAGGGCTCCTCCAAAGAAGACATCCAAATGGCCAACAGACACATGAAAAAGTGCTCAACATCGCTCGGCATCAGGGAAATCCAAATCAAAACCTCAATGAGATACCACCTCACACCCGTCAGAATGGCTAAAATTAACAAGTCAGGAAACGACAGATGTTGGCAGGGATGCGGAGAAAGGGGAACCCTCCTACACTGTTGGTGGGAATGCAAGCTGGTGCAACCACTCTGGAAAACAGTATGGAGGTTCCTCAAACAGTTGAAAATAGAGCTACCATACGATCCAGCAATTGCATTACTGGGTATTTACCACAAAGATACAAATGTAGGGATCCGAAGGGGTACGTGCACCCCAATGTTTATAGCAGCAATGCCCACGATAGCCAAACTGTGGAAAGAGCCAAGATGTCCATCGACAGATGAATGGATAAAGAAGAGGTGGTATATATACACAATGGAATATTATGCAGCCATCAAAAGGAATGAGATCTTGCCATTTGCAACGACGTGGATGGAACTGGAGGGTGTTATGCTGAGTGAAATAAGTCAATCAGAGAAAGACATGTATCATATGACCTCGCTGATATGAGGAATTTTTAACCTCAGGAAACAAACTGAGGGTTGCTGGAGTGGTGGGCGGGTGGGAGGGATGGGGTGGCTGGGTGATAGACATTGGGGAGAGTATGTGCTATGGTGAGCACTGTGAATTGTGCAAGATTGTTGAATCA
>NW_027397068.1:7519246-7613816 GCF_003265705.2 Callorhinus ursinus
GAGGGGGAGACGAACCGTGAGAGACGATGGACTCTGAAAAACAAACTGAGGGTTCTAGAGGGGAGGGGGGTGGGGGGATGGGTTAGCCTGGTGATGGGTATTAAAGAGGGCACGTTCCGTGTGGAGCACTGGGTGTTATGCACAAACAATGAATCATGGAACACTACATCAAAAACTAATGATGCAATGTGGGGTGATTAACATAACAATAAAAAATTTAAAAAGAAGAAAAGAAAAGAAGCGCTCCTCAAAGTATAGGAAGCCATCAGAAGCTGGGATAACTAGCTTGTGGAAGGGTGACAGATGGAAGTGAAAGCTCACAGGTGAAGGGAGAGCTTAGCTGAAACTAAAGATGACAACAGAGCACCATCTTGGAGAACAAGTATACTCTTGATTGCCATGGGTATTGGAAGAGGTATCAAGGAGCAATGGCCAATGCCTGGTGAGCATAGGTACTGACTATGTTTCAGGTACTGTCCAAAGAGCTGTAGGTGTGTTTCTGTATTTCATCATCACCACAGTAAGGATGTGTTACATAACCCCAAGGGCCATCTTTCACACTGTGAAATGCGAGGGCTCCTCAAAGCACAATGTCCTGGGGGCTTATTGCAGAAAATTCAGGGATGGGTGTTTGGTCCCAGAAAAGTCGCCACCCTTCACCAAGAGGTAGAGTTTGTGGCAACCACCGACCCCTGAGGGTTGTAGACTACAACGTGGGTGCTGTACTCTGGGGCTATTGCACACGAAGATCATTTTATTGGACTCATTTTACAGTGAAGAAATTGAAGCCCAAACAGAGTACGTAGCTTGCCCTCAGCCACCCAGCTGGTGAAGTGGTGGAGCTTGTATCCAAATTCAGGTAGCCCCATCCTATTAGATTTGCGTTTTAACAACCACACATTACTCCTTTTTAAAAAGGGGAGGGGGTGAGAAAGGAGAAAAATAACAGGAATCAAGGTAATATAGTGGAAAGATGACAAAGGAAAAGGAAAGAAAATGGAGGGAAAAGCATTTGCTTCAGGTACCAACCACAGATGTGGTTCCATAGGTTGCGCTGGAGAAAAGATAATTTTCCTCATGAGGGATTGCTTTCTCCTCTTGTGAGTACTGTTCTGCCCCAGGATAAGACCTTCACGGAGGGGAAATTTGTCAGGAGGCACCTTCTCATGTAGTGAAAGTGGGGTTTGGTTTCTCCTGTTTTTAAGGGACAGCATTGCTATCGGAGACCCCATCTCCCGGCCTGCTGTATGGGATGGGCCTCTGCACTCCACCTCAACTTCATGGTCTCCTGCTCCCACAGAAGGCTCGCACACCTGCAGGGTAGGAAATGTGATACCATCCTTCCCCCAGCCCCTGCCCCCCGCCCACCCCAGCGGAGAGTGGGAAACAGAGATCCATCAACCTGAAAGAGAGTTTGTGGGCGGAGGGGATGGACCATAGTGGGAGGAAGCGACTGAAAGGTCCCCCGAATGCCCCGCGTGCCTGTCAATCACACCTCATCCTACAGGGAGGTTGCTGCCAGGATCACGAAATGGCTTTGCCTGTGCGCTTTGCTTTTGTGGCAGAAACATGACTTGCTTTGTAAAGTAAGAAATAAGGCTCATTTTCCTTTATGTTTGAATAACTTTGCGTATTCTGAATAATACCTATTAATATATAGCAGTGTCCGTCTTAGGTGGACAGGCTTGGAGTTCATTGGAGGTTCTGCTCCCTCACTACCTTCCGCCACCCCAAGGAGCGAGATGAGAAGGGGCCATGCTAGAGCAAAAGAACAAGGGAAATAACAACACGATTAGCCAACTGCAAAGGACTCCTTCCAAATCAGGAAATAGCCAGTGGTGTGTTTTTCGTGCTCACGAACATTTCTTGGTTCTGGACATGAGACTGCCCTGGCACAAAATTGGTGTCCTTCACATCACACAGGTGAGAATATGACCTTTGCTTTGGCCATTGTCTCTAGGATAGCGCTCTTCTCACCATGAAGGGGGAATGTTCTACTTGCCAAAAAACAGTTTACGTCACATCGAGAAAAGCACCATAATAGTTAACCCACCAAGATGTTTACTGAGTAACTGGAATGTGCAACATGCTCACACTTAATGCCAGAGATACACTCCAGCCTTCACAGAGCTCGCAGTCTAACTAGGAGGATATGTCCCCAGATACACCAAATAATAATAAACAAACAACAACAACAATAGCTAAAATTTACTGAGAGTATGTTCCAGGCACTACGTTTACATACATTACTCTCAATTAATCTTATTTAATTCCTACAACAGCCTTGAAAATACAATTTTCCCCTGAAATGCAATTACTATTTCCATTTTACAGAAGAGGAAATCAAACCACAGAGAGTTAAGTGACTTGCTCAAAGTCACACAACTAAGAAATGCCAGAGCTGGGATCAAACCCAGGCAGGCTGGCTCCAGACTTTCATCTACAGTTTATACTTAACTCTGCAGCCTCTCCAGAGGTTGGAATGAGTATTTTGGGTGAAAAAAAATTATGATAAAATAGTGAATTGCAGTTTAAATCTCTTTTTGTTACCATTTTATTGTCAAAGATGGCAGAGAAGATTCCACAAGGTCAAAATGCAAGCCCTACAGCTATACAGGAATCCCTGATTACCTACAGTCTATTCATTCTATAAGAAGGCTCCCATCCTTCAGGCTTGCTTGAACAGCTGGAGGTTGGAGGTTGGCCTCCATGACTTGCGTTCTCAGGAGTTCCTGAAGACTCCTTCCTTGTGGCCAGGGTCTGATAGCCTTCAACTGTCACCAAGAGTCCCCACTGATTCATTCACTCCCCACTCAGTGACCAAGGATTGGAAATCAGATGGCAAATAGGACTTCTTGCCAAGTCTCTGCACATGGACAACAAGTAGCCCATAAGGGAAGAGCAGAGCAAACTACATAATTCGCAGGGCCCAGGGCAGAATAAAGTGGGGGATCTCCTGCTCTAAAATCTGTTAACAGTACTTAAAATTTTAAGTTATTAGTATCAATTTTACTGTTAATCTTCATATTGTAGAATGCCAGTTTTAAATGCAAATATAAGAGCATTTAACTCCTATGTAGAATTGCCAAAATTACTCAATTTGTATTTGTAGCGCGTGTATGCACATATACGTAATTCTTACCAGATCAGTGGAAACCCTGCACAAAACTAACTCAACTCTTTTCATTTCACTTCTTTATACATGCACATTCTGCCTAAACTGTCTCCCTACAAATTACTGATGAGTATGGAAGATGAAAAGGAAAGGAACTCTGGGTTGCTCTTTCTCCTTCCTATTGTGTCACCATTCGCAGTGTAATACAGGAAAATAACAGTGGTAAGAAAGGATATGATAGAGTTCCTCCTTGGTTGTTCACGTTTCTTAGAATGCTCCGGTCTTTTCCCATGGACAAAGTTCTGGTTCACACAGTACGTATGGCAATTTAGAGCTATCACTGTCCTCACTTACTCATTCATAGACATAATCTTTACCTTGTACTCGCTTTGAGTCACAGTGAACTCCCATGCGTCGTGGGTCTGTCAGCATTTGGTGCTTACAGGATATCACAAATACTATGTGAGAAGGGGGGTGGAAAGGGATGGCATGGCAGACATGCCACATTGTGCTAATCTCCTCTGTTGACAGGCAGCCTTCACTGACTATCAGACTTCACTTAAAAAGCACAAGTTCAAAGATAAAATTATTGAGAATTTCAAGTCTGTGGCAACACAGTATTATAAGCCAAGCATGGGCCCTTCTGAGCATGGAACCCTGTGTAACCACAGAGGTCTCATACCCAAGAAGCAGCCTTGGGCAAGGGTTATATAACTTTAGTGTTGGCAGCTAGAAAGGGGATCAGCCTTGGTGTGAGAAAGTTTCCAGCTCCCTAGGCACAAATAGAAATAATTCTACTGAGGATGTAGCTGCCCAAGTCAGGAGGAGGGCACCAGTAGGTGTGTGTGTAAGAAAAACCTAAAATGGATATGGACTTCAGGTTACTATGATTTGCTTTGTCAAAAACACATTTTGTTTGCCTTTATATTTGTATAAATTCCTTTCTGATTATATGTATGCGTATATAGTGGCCCAGGTGGAACTCAGTGGCATCTGAGTGAAGAAACATTTCCAAGGTTTCATCAGTGAGAGCTTAGCTCATTTCAATGAGGTAACACAGGTTTTCAGGCCATGGGCTTGTCTAAAATCACAGGTCCCCAGAAACTGAGAAGGAATCTTCATTGGACCCACATTATGCTTTTTCAAATGTATCCATTTCCACCTGCCTCCCAAACCCTTGGTCAGTTACTCACTAGAGAGTCCCAGCTGACAACCTCATCTCTGAATTTCACCAGTTATCTCAGACTCTCTTAAAATAAGAATGGGCTTGGGCAGGGCCTCTGTGGCACTTCTGGGGGGCGGGGGCATTGGAGCCTTAAGCCCAAGGCCAAGTCAATCAGATGCATAGAGGTTCTGGCTCCTCGCACCACGCCTGGCCCCTGATTAAGCACTGTACTGTGGGGCAATGTGTGCCACTGAGTTTGACTTCCCAGCAGATACCCAGAGGGGCTAACACAACCCAGAAGGGAGGAAAAGCCAATTCCCTATGGTGCAAATTTTGATCAATTAGAGACAAAAGACAGGAAGGGCCAGCAGATAAATTCTTTTTCTGAACTGAAAGAACTGTTCCAGGGTAAATATTTCCAAGAAGTTTATTCAGAAATGAACTCACAGGACAAGCCGCCACGGTGTGTTTTCTTGTGACCAGCTTTGCTAATATACCTTGTATTTGCTTTCCCTCCTTCCCTGCTTTGTTTCCCTTTGCCCTTGACCTGTAGTAAAGCATTACCTAAGCTTTGCCTGGTCTCTATTTATAGGAAACCAAGATCAAAACACTAATCAACAGCAAAATCCACCTCTCAGCTATCACCTGGTACAGGAGTCCTCTAGCTAAGTGATTGGCATAGAAGATGGGTATTGGAGAATTCAAAACGAAACAACAACTGAACCCTTTAACTTTATATCTTTTGAATCATCTCCTTTATAGTGTTATGGATGACCTACTCTGAGCCAAGTACTAGAGATATAGGGAACAAGAGAATTGTAACTCTTGTGAAAGCTCACAAGAATTTTGTCTAGTGGGAAAGATGAAAGAAGGAAAGAGGAAAGAAGGAAAGAAGAAAAGAAGAAAGAAAGAAAAAGAAGAAAGAAAGAAAAAAAGAAAGAAAGAAAGAAAGAAAGAAAGAAAGAAAGAAAGAAAGAAAGAAAGAAAGAAAGGAAGGAAGGAAGGAAGGAAGGAAGGAAGGAAGGAAGGAAGGAAGGAAGGAAGGAAGGAAAGAAAGAAGGAAGGAAGATGGAAGGAAAGAAGGAAGGAACCTAACAAAGGAAGTTTTGTGATACATGTCATGAAGACATAAATGGTGCCTAGATGGAGACATTGGAAGGCATGGGTGTGGACTGTCCATGGTAAATGGTCAGAGGAGGCTCCTCTGAAGAGGCAATGTTTAAACTGAGACTGAACAGGTAAGAGGAAACCTGTGAGCAAAGATCCAAGGATGGGGAACATTCCGGAAGAGGATGTGCCAAGCCTCAGAGGCAGAAACAAAGTTAAAAGTGCCAAGAAACTAAAAGAAGATCCACAGGGTTGAAAGAGAGCAAGAGAGCAGCAAAGGCACCAGACAGGTCTGGGGAGCTGGCTCAGCGAAACTCAGGCTGGGCCGTGTCAGCTGTGATAAGGGGTTTGGAATTTTATCTCACTTCCCTTGTTTTTGAAAATACCATCAAACATCAGGATTTACGTTGTATTTTAACCCCGAATCATCTTCAGTGAGATACTTAATCTACAAAGTGTTAAATTTAAGGAGACACACGGTTAGTACAATGTGACTGGTGAGGGTGGCTGAAAGCAGGCATAATGAGAAAAAAAAAACTGAACAGAAGTCATCATTCTATTTCTTTTGTGACAGTTTGAAAATGTAAGCTATTCATTAACACTGAAAGTGAAAGGCTTTCCCGACCACACCCCATGATCCTGTGCCCCCATGGTCCAAACATTTCCATCTCCCAGCAACGAAAACCCTTCCTTTCTAAAATGGCCGCTCATCTTCACCATCGATGGCCACTAAACGAACTGAGTGTGACTCAAATGAAGCAGGCCTTCTCAAAGTCTTCAAACAACCACACAGTCTGAGCTCTAATCCCTTGGATTAGAGACTCTAAATCCAGCCTTTTGATTTGGACTCTGCCTCCACACTTACTTGAGAATGCAGGATGAGAGGAACCATTTAGAAATGTCAATCCCCACTGAAACATAAACCTGACAGCCTCCTCATCTGTCTGGTCCTTTCAGTTAGCATTTCTCCTCTAGCAATGCCACTTGGAAAATGCTGTACAGGACAGCACCCCTCCTTCAGTAAACCTCCCCTAGATTAATTGGCACTACTACAGCCGTTCACAGCTGTATACAAGATGTTGAGGAGTGCAGCGGAGAGAGGGGCGATTATGGTTGCCTGCACACTGTCATTGCTTAGTAAGAACAGACTCCCCTCCTTCAGAAATGGCATGATAATGAAATGTAATAGCAGAGCCTCTTGGCAATCAATGCCATGGTGGGAAATAAGTGCATATCTCAGTGACAATAACAACGATGAAATGTGAAACAACAAAGCCCTTTCTCTCTTGGCCAGAACTCTTGAGAGCAGCTCATTACTCTAACCTTTCCACCTTCACTGGATGCACAATTAGAAACATGCATTTCCACGGGCATTAAATCCACTTGCTTGCTCACTCTGCCCTCATTAGAACACTCAGCGGGGCCCAATTAGCCGGATGGCCATAAACAGATGTTTGTGACTGGGGAAAACAGAAAGAGAAACTTTTTTGAGCCCAAAGAGTATGGAGAAAATCTGGCACACCCCATCTTATTAATTACCTGAAATCCAGAGTTTTACTTTTGACAAGAACCTACAATCTTTGTTTTGATAGGAAAACCTTATGGCCAGAAACATGGAGCTCTATTATAGCAATATTTCATGTGGGTCATGGAATATTTGTAAAAATTTAGTCAACCTTTTAAAATTGAGAGGTTTTGCAGATTGTCTGCATCCCTTGAAAAGATGTCAGAAGGTTTGCCACAGTGGGCTAGGCCACTTTCCCACTTGGCCACCAATGGTCGCAGGTGACTGGTGTCTGCCCCTCGATATGTACTCCACACCCTCACCATCCCCACCACCCTGCTCACCTCCTGGACCTGGCCCACTTCTCTTGTTCGTGTCGCCTGCTTTGTACCCTTGGGAGTAGAATCACAGCTCTACAACCTTCTAGCTTGGGCAAATTAACTTCTTGGTGCCTCAGTTTTGTTTTGTTTTCTTTCTGTTAATATAAAAAGGAGCTACACGGGCAAAATGGGTGAAGGGGAGTGGGAGGTGCCGACTTCCAGTTATGGAATGAGTGAGTCATGGAGATAAAATGTACAGCATAGGGAATACTGTCAATGACATTGTAATAGTGCTGTATGGTGACAGATGGTGGCTATACTTGTGGTGAGCAGAGCATCACATACAGGGAGGTTGAATCACTATATTGTACAGCTGAAACCAATATAACATTGTGTGTCAACTGTACTTCAATATAAGTAAGTGAATGAATGAATGAGTGAATAATAAAATGAGGTTATAATATTCACCTACCAGGTAGCTGTGAGAATTAAATAAGAACATATACATTGTTAAGAACTGTGCCTGACACGTAAGTACTCAGTCAGTTTGGCTGTTACTTGGTTGTCACTGTCGTCATCAGCATCAGCACCATCACCACTTGTTCTGGGGAACATAACCCAGTCTGCTTTCTTCATTCCTCCAGTGGAGAAGGCACTGCAATGTAGTGACCGCCAACAGCACCGTCTATCACAAAGATGGTCTGAGAACAATTTTTATCCTGAATACCACACCAATAGTTTGTATTTTAATTCTACTGTGAGGTGAGCACTTGACTACACACAGGGCAAAAAATACAAAAGTAAATAATAATCATTGTCCTGACCCTGATATCCTGACAATGTACGAGGCAGGCACCGGGAGTATGTGAGTATGCATAGCACATATGGAGGAAGTGAACAAGCACATTACTGAATGAGGAACAATAGCAAAGCAATGGCCTCGGGGCCACCTGGCAGATTGTTTTTGAGGCTGTCTCAGGCTCAGACCTTGATGTATCTCTGCCCAGTACCCAAGTAAGAAAAGTACTGTGTGAGCAGGAATCAGGCTTTGCTCCAGGAGAGGCCATTCACCTTCCTGGGCCGGCCTGCCTCAACACCGTGCCTTCCAGGTAGTCCTCACAGGCTCTGCAGCAAGAGGGGATGATGAAGAAGCAGCTCACTAAAATGCAACTCACCAGAGGAGTGCTCTCCTATGCCTCAGTTAATTCCGATGATTGGTTCATATCACACTAATTAAGGTTTCAGGTATGATACCACTCTTCCTCTAAGGGGCATCTGCAAATGCGTGGGTGTTTTTTGGTCGTCACAGTGGTGGGAGCATGCTATCGACAGTCAGCGGGCAGGAGCCGAGGATGTTAAATGTCCTATTAATGCTCAGGAAAGTCAGGCACGACTAATGTCCGTACCGAAATGCCAAAGGCAACCCCACTGGAAAACACCAAATGACTCATTATTATTCCCATTCAAATAGCGCACGAGCAAAATCTGCCCGGAAGCATAACAAATGCATGCTGATAAACCATGGTTAGTTAATACTTGACCCCAGCCCCAAACACCATTGTCAGAAAGTAGT
This sequence comes from Callorhinus ursinus, assembly GCF_003265705.2. Classification (NCBI taxonomy): domain Eukaryota; kingdom Metazoa; phylum Chordata; class Mammalia; order Carnivora; family Otariidae; genus Callorhinus; species Callorhinus ursinus. The sequence goes on from NW_027397068.1 coordinate 7,528,031, forward strand.
TCAGCTAAATTTTCAGTTGAAGAGTATAGGTGGTGGCAACGGTGGCATCTATTCAAGATGACCCTCTATAAGTTCATTTGAATAAGCACCCATGATTTCAAGGTTTCTCTTAGCAACTCCAATTCCCCCTTTACATGGACATGTGACCAAAACCTTACTATGTATTAACTCCTACTCTGGGTCCTGGAATAGATGAGACTGATGTTCTTATCAGGCTCCCATTCTAGAAAGGGAAGACAAACAACAAACGTAAACTATGAAAAATAGAACTTCAGGTGAAGAGAAGGGCCACGAGTGCAATAAATCTTTCTAGCTGCGCTAGGATACTGCGGGATAGGGAGCCTTACATGAAACAGTCAGAAACAGCCTCCCTGAGAAGGTGTCACTAAAGCTGATCTCCGGGTGACAAGAAGGAACTCACTGTGTGAAGACAAGTGGTGGGCAGAGCATCCCAGACAGAGATAATAGCAAGAACAAAGGTCTTTTGGGTGAGATGAAGCAGACATGTTTCAGGAAGTAAAAGAATCCAGTGTGGTTGAGCAGGGGGGAAGGGAGTACAAGAGAGAGTTGAGAGGTAAGTTGGGAACTGTTCAAAAAGATCATCATATACCATAGAGAGATGTCTGCATTTTCCTCAAGATGCAGTGGGAAGCCACGTGAGAAATGTTTGCAGTGTGAGCCAGTGGATTGTAGGGCATGAGAGCAGAAGCAGCGATACCAGCTAAAAAGCTTTTGAACAACATTTTAGATGAAATGACTCCTAAAATCTATTTCATCTTTAAAATTCTATCTTTGGTCCAGTGGTATCATAAGAGGTGATGACCACAAGACAGAGCCTAGAAAACAAAGAGTCTTGGTGTAACACGACCACCGGAGGCCCATTTGCCGGCAGGATCTTGCTTCCACCAAAGACAACAGTTGTCCAGGGAGACCGCAGGGCCCTGCCGTCCTGTGCCCTCATCCTCTACAAGCTTGTCAGAGACCGTAACGCTTTAAAACCGGAAGGCCTCTACATTTTATGTTTTAACATTTCTAATTGCTTACAATGGGACACAAAATGTAGAAGACACTGATTTTTTTCCATTGTGATTGTTACGCAGTTTGGTTTTTTCAAAGTTTCCCCTTCATGGTAACTTTGAACAAGACTAGGTTTTCTAAAATGCACTGTCCCCCTCCCCCAATAGCAGATGATCCACCTTCACCAAGAAACAGCATCTGGCAACCATTATTGCCCTGGGTTTGCAGCTGTTCCTAGAGGAGGTAAAAGGACTGTGAGGGAGGATGTAGAAATCAATTTTTAACTCTTATTTTAATTAATGGTTGCTTTGGTTTAATACTCGGTTACTTTTCATAAACATCTTGCATTAGGTAGGCAGCAGATCTTTCCCTGATTAAAGGGCCTAACTTCTTAATGTATGCTTCCACCCGAATGACCGGCTGCCATGCCAAACAGAACTTGGCTTCCTCAGGGTACCTGCCTAAGCTTTGAACATTCTTCCATGTGGACATTTGCTTATCCTGGAGGGAGACATTCAAACCCCTCCACGCAGGTCCCATGAGCTCCCATCACATAACAAAGCAGACTTCCCTGGGGCAACTGCCTCCTGTAGGATGATCACTGGTGCTCGCCACATAGTTATGCTATTGGTAGGAAACCCTAAAGAAATTCTTTAATGTTCACATTTGCTTTAGGGGCGCCTGGGTGGCTCAGTCGGTTAAGCATCTGCTTTTGGCTCAGGTCATGATCCCAGGGTCCTGGGATCGAGCCCCATGTCGGGCTCCCTGCTCAGCGGGGAGCCTGCTTCTCCCTCTGCTGCTCCCCTTGCTCGTGCTCTCTTGTTCTCTCTGTCAAATAAATAAATAAAATCTTTAAAAAAAAAAAGAAAAGAGATAAGACTAAATTTTGACTTCTGCCCCCATTCAAAAATACATATTGACGTTTTACATATAGTCCCTCAAGAGAGAGCTGAATCCTGGAACAAAATAAAAACAGGAAAGGAAACATCTATAGCACCTCCAGCAGCAACTTCCTGTCCCCACATCCATCGTGACACCCTGTTCCCCGCTTTCCCAACTGTGCTTAGAGCTAATGGTGACCTTATGACCCAGTCTGGCCAAAGGGACATGAAGAAAAATGTGCCATGATGTTTTCACTTTCCTAATAAAAAGTAACAGATGCAGCTAGCCTTCCCGGTCCTGCCCTCCTGCTTCATGCTTGCAACCCCAAGATGGATGTAGCTTCAACTGCCTTGTGGCCATGAGGGAAAGAACTGCTTTCCCTCAGAGGACACCGAGATGCCAGCGTAAAACCCTAATAACATGAGGCAGCTGATAGAGGATCAGCAATTGCCTGCCTCCACCCTCGTGTAGGAAAATAAAGTCCTATTTGATGTGAGCTGTTTTAGTAGGTTTTCGCATCTGACGTACTTTGGTTCCACATCATCAGCCATGGATCCCAGGAAGATCCAGAGCCCCTTTCTTCTCAGGATCCAGCCTGACATCTCCACAGAATGTTATAACTTATAGACCAACACTTACTGTTTCTTGGCCCTAAACACGGATATTGTCTGTGACAAGTTTTGGTTAGACATTGCGTTTGTCAGGGTCCAGTCAGGAAACTAGAACCCATGTAGGGGAGTTTGTAGGGAGGATTAACATCAGGATGTAGTTCTAAAGGCACTGGAATTGCTGAAAAGCCCAGCACATATGGTGAGAAAACCTGGTCAGCACCCAAGCAGGACACCACCACAAGCCCCAGGGCTGGAGGGACCCAGGAAAGGGAGCCAGGGCTGCTCAACAGAAAACAGCACCATGGAGGAAGCTCCCTGTGGAAGATGAGACCACGAAGGGGCTATGTATCAGAAAGGAGCTGGAACCACAAACAGGACACAAGCAGGGCCTCAGAGGTCATCTGAAAGGAAGAGCGAGAATAACTGCCCTGACTTCACCCTTCCTCCTACATCTCAGTCACGCTCCAGTGCCTTCCATCGGCTGAACTGCCCTGACGTCAGTTGATAAGGGAGCCTGAGAAAGGTAGTTTTTAGGAACCAGCCCCTCAGAGGACAGAGCAGAGCGGGAAGAGCCGAGCATGAATCTGCAAGCAAACAGCTAATGACCAGCACCACCTTTTGCTGCTATTGGTAGTGAAGGATGCATAATAATACCTGGCCGACTTCTTTACCCAAAGACTTCTCCAGCGAACTTAAAATCGTAAAATGCTCATTACCCAGGATGCCAGGAGTGGGTGTTTCCCTGTGAGAAAGACATGCACTTTTCTTAATATTTTTTGGTGGAAAAGCACAAGGAAGTGCATTCTAAGCACCTGAAGGATGCTTGAATCGTGGAACAAAGCAAAAAAGAGCAAATGACCTAGGAGTATAATTGCCATCATAATAGCCGCTTTGATTATACTGAAATCATAAGGAAAGAATTCCTCCCTCAGCCTGATTCCATGATTATGCTCTTCTCTGAACACAAGAAAGACCGGATCCCTCTGCTTTTTGCCTCAGTGAAGAAGGAAGAGCTTACATAAAGTAAGATTATATTGACAAGTGTCTTGAAATCCATGAAGCGCTATAGAAGTAATACTAGATAGATAAATACATACATAGATTCATAGATATACGTAGATAGAGGTAGAGATGTAGAGGTAGTCTGTCCTTCCATTTAATTTTGTGATCTTACATCTAACACCTCTGAAAAAATGGCCATTCCACCTCAGTTTGAATCTTCCCAGTTACAGAATGCTCAGGGCTTTGTGAGGCAGCACATGCTGCAGCCACGTGCCTCTGATCACTAGAAAGCCCAGAGTCTTCCTCACGTTCTCCTCTACGCTTTACTGCTACTCTTGCCCTCCTTCCTCCACTTTATCCCTCATTGAAGTAGGTGAAACCAGCTACTACGCCGCCTGGGCTCCAAGCTAAAGTAGCTCATCCTCCTCAAACAGAGCCTCTCCTCAACCAAAGAACCTCTCAGACCTTCTTCTTAACAATGCCCTTCTTAAAATCTGGCACCTAGAGCTAGACTCAATTCTGTAGTTGTTGGGTGGTCAGTACAGAGCGAGACTCACTTTGCATCTGGATACCTATCTTTAGACTATCAGACTGTATTGACTCTTTTATCATACACACGGTTCTTTCCCACGGGAACTGAGGTCATGCTCACAAGCACTCAAGAGTGCTTGAAAATAGATAGCATTCAGCAAGCACAGTCTGTTATTGCTGTCATTTTCCTATTATTTTATGGGTTATCTTGGCCTATTATTATTTTTATTATTGACTGTTCTCACCATCGGTTAAGTGTCTGCCTCTTGGTTTCCGCTCAGGTCATGATCTCATGGTCTTGAGATCAAGCCCTGCATCAAGCTCCATGCTCAGCGGGAGTCTCCTTGAGATTCTCTCTCTCCTTCTGCCCTTCCCACTCGGGCAGTCTCTCTCACGCTCTCTCTCTCTGAGATAAATAAATCTTTAAAAGAAAAAAAAAACAAGATTATATACCTGATATATTACTGGGATAATCCTAACAAGATGAAGCTACTTAACTTACCATGTACTGGAAAGTAATTTTTAAAATGATCATCCATGTTGATAGAAATTTCTAGGTGTTTTTCCCAAACTGCTAACAAAATTTTTTTTCCTAGGCAAATGCTTGGTGGCCTTACAAGATACAAGTTTTTAGTTTGAAATTCCAGGATGGATTTCATTAGTTGGTTGCGATTTGGCCACACTCATAGCAAGATATATAAGTGGAAAAAAATGCAGTTGCAATATATACTTGGAGTTGGTGCTGAATATAGGTTTATTGTTTATTTCCAAGCTCTTCAAGGCACAGACGTGTAGCAATTTGGCCAGAGCACAAAGAGAGGAAATTATAATATCCCAATTCCCTGGCTATCTTCTGATTTCAAAATGAAGCAGCAAATGGCGAGGGTTCTTTTTATAATTATAGAAAGTTTTATTTAATTATCCTGGCCTTGTTTTTATTAGATAAAAAAAGAATTGAATTGCACCATTTTATGATAGTAATATTTACCTGCCATTTCTCAGAAGAAATAACAGGCTCATGAGCCTCTTTGGGGTTCAGTCTGAGTTATCATATTTCTATCTCTTAAACCTGAGGTGAGGAAGACAACAGCAAAGGATATTTACATCCTCAGTCTCTTCGGGTAGGTTCACATCACACTCAGACTAGCAAAAAAAAAAATTTATAAAAATAATGTTTATGGATAATTTTACACTTCCATGATCCAAACTTAGCATAAGAGGAAAATTAACAACAGCTACCTTGTAACAAGCACTTCTGGATGTCTCACTTAATCCTCACAAAAACCCAATGAAGTAGATATTATGACCACCTTAGCATATAGGCTAGGAAGCCAATGCTTGGCGAAGCTCAGTAACTCTTCATGGGCTCATGGTTAGTCTGTGATGTAACCCGCCCAACCTAATGTCAAAGCCTCCGGAACTTGATAATGCATCTAGTTAGTATGGAGAGGAGAGATCACGGGTGTGAGGGGGGATCTAGGAGAAGCTGTTATGTGACTTCATAAAGGCAGAGTGAAGGAAGTTTTCTTGAGGCTTTACACGTTCTGGTGGGACTGGGGACCACTCTCCACATCCCAGCAGGAGACATTATTATTGGAAAATCTTGCCCACCACTTGATGCTAAGACAAAGGAGGTGTCATTGACAAAACTTGCCCTGAAATTGAGTTTGATGTTGAAAGTCTGTCATTAAGGACTCGGCTCACTGGCTGTTGTAGTCATTGGGTTTAGATTTACTCCACACTTAGGAGTTACATTTTTATTTCAAGGAAAGTCCCGTCTGCATTCTGAAGAGAACTCATTCTGAGTTCACAGACCATACCTGCAAATACAAAATCCAGTTACTATCGGTCCTGATATATTTTTACTCAGTTTCCTGCAAGAATCTCTCAGCAACACACCTACCAAGTGCCAAATGCAGACATACATGGCTTCCCCAGCCACAGCTGATTCCTACTATACCTCAGTTTACCTCACATTTGGCTCATGTTACTGACAGAAAAACCACTCCCCACTTTAATGTGGAACACGGTCAGACACAACCTCGTGATTTCCAGATGAGCTCATACGTTGCTCTCTAGCCCAAATCAGCACTTTCCCCATACCTCTCCTGTAAGCCAGACTTCCATTTGGCTTTGACTGTGAAGAATAATTAAGGTTTGGGAAAGGCAAGATGGTCCTGCCGACTCACCGCTCTGGAGAGCAAGGGTTCCCCAAGCTAGGAGCACAGCCCAGAGGAGCAGGAGGTGTCAAGCCAGCAACACCCAGAGAGGCAGGCAGCTGCCTGGCCAGTGGCTTCTAGTCCCTTTTGTCTATAAGCCGCGGTTGTAGATTCCATGCAATACCATGGCAATCCAGTGCATACAGGGCCATATACACGTTTGTGGGTATGTACATGCACACACACACACACACACACACACGCTGAAACCCCACTTGTATTTGCTATCCTGTTTCATTTGTTAAAACGCGTTGGCCATTGTATTAGTTTATTATGGCTGCTATAACAAATGGCCAAAAACTTAGTGGTTCAATGCCACATGACTGTAGTATCTTATAGCTCTGAAAATCAGAATTCCAAAATCAGGTCTCAGTGGGCTAAAGTCAGCAGGGCTGGTTCTCCCCGGAGGCTCTGAAAGGAGAATCCATTTCCTTGCCTTTTCCAGCTTGCAGAGGTCACCTGCATTCCTTGACTCATGGCCCCTTCCTCACAAAATTCCAACAACTTCTTGGTTCTGCTGTCACATCTACTTCTTCTTTGATCCTCTTGCCTCCCTCTAAAAAGAATGCCTGTAATTACACTGGACCCACCCAGCTAATCCAGAATAATCACCCCATCTGAAGATCCTTAATCACATCCACAAAGACCTTTTTGCCACACAAGGTAACATATACAGATTCTGGGGATTGGGATGTGGGACATCTTTGGGGGGGGCATCATTATTCAACTTACCACAGCCATGAACAATAAACTGATTTTTCATTAATGCTCTCACACTGCAGTGTGAAAATCAGCTCTCTAACGTATGTCAGCAGGCATCTGGGGTGGAGGAGATCAGTGAGAGTGTCACCTGCATATAAGAACAAAGGTGAGGGGCGCCTGGGTGGCTCAGTCGGTTAAGCGTCTGCCTTCAGCTCAGGTCATGATCCCAGGGTCCTGGGATGGAGTCCCACATCAGACTCCTTGCTCAGCAGAGAGCCTGTTCCGCCCTCTCCCCCTGCCTGCAGCTCCCCCTGCTTGTTCTCTCTCTCTCTCTCATTCTGTCAAATAAATAAATAAAATATTTTTAAAATATATTTTTAAAAAAAGGCGAATAGGCATGTAGTAAGCATCCCAGACCCAGTGTTACAAATTATACCCAGTCTATCCTTCCTTCTCCAGCCATCGCTCACTGTGAATTAGGCACTATAGTTCCCATTTTAAAGATTTGAAGACAGCCTCAGAAAGGCTAGATAATTGCCCTAAGACCACACAGCCAGAATGGGGCAGAGCCCATTTTCAAACCTGAGTTTCTGTGCCTACTATGCCCATGTAAGTTCCACCACTCCTTGTGGTGGTCTCTCTCATGAGTGCCTTACCCTGCCTTCCAAAGCCCGGCCTCAAGTCTTCACGCCAACCCACCAGCTCACCATGTATGGAAGCCATCTTCCCTGCTGGGGCTGCTTTCCTGGGAATTCTGGAGGTCTGACGCTGCCACTCTCTTTTTCCGTAGACCTCTCTATTTGAACATTAATTCTCTGTCTCTTTGACTCCAACACAAGTGTAGTTCCTGCACGTTTTTATATAAGTTAGAGTCAACTAGCTTTTAATTCAGTCTCAGTAACCCCCAAAACCAGCAAAGCTAAAATTTAAGGCAGGAATGAGGCAAAGTTGAGCAAGAATTTAATATGTGAGCTATGGAATTTTATCTCTAGGTTTATTTCTAGGCTTTCAAATGGACTTGGAGAAGAACACTCTGGCAATCCTTTTGAAAAACTTCTAAAGATTATTGACTGCTGAATAAAGTCAAGCTAGGAGATGATGAATAAAATGGCATGTGGTGCCTTCAACTACATGTCAGTTCACCTTGTGGACTTGTGGCTTGAGTGTCGAAGTGGAACTCAGGAACGCTGTGCTCTAGCCCCAGTTGGCCACGGAGCAGCTGTGTGACCTTAGACTTAGGGATTTAAACTCTCCGGCCTTCAGAGAGGAGATACGGCACAGAGGGTACAGCTGTGCTTTTTGCAGCCAGACCCAATTTGAGTCCCCAACCCCAAAGGGGCCCTGTTCAAATGTATTCATTAGCCAATAAACTGATTCCCATGGAAAAACATTTCCCCCTGTCATTTTCCTGTGGCTCCCTGATATAAAGAGAAATCTAAAGCAGAGCATATGTCAAAGAGGTCGTCATGCTTTAAAAGTGTGATGGAGTCCCCTCTGGAGACTGCTGTCCTGGCACTGAGTCTACCCACCCCCCACCAGATTACCATTCCTCAGAGTCCTTTATCAAATCAACACCCCCGTAGGGAAGTCTATTTCTCACTCTCTCTTTCTCATTCTTGAAACAGAATGCTGCTTCATGAGATGAAAACTGTTTGTTTCCAAAAATTTGAATTCAAATTGAAAAAACTGTACGTGTCGAAAAACAAAGATATGCTGTAGGAGAGCACAAAGAAGCCCAAGAAGCCAGGAGCAGGACACACATGATTTATGTGCATAAGCTCTGGTGCATAGTAGGTGCTCAACAGATTGCTGTTAAATGAGCGAGCTTACAATATGATAGGGGCCCCACCAGCCAAGAGATCAAAGGTTCCCAGCTAGAAAAACTCACGGACATATGGAAGAGGAGGAGAGTGGTTAGGGGGCCCTGATAGAATTTCACCAGGAAGTACATGGCCTTTCGGGCAGTTTTTGAAAAGAAGTTAAGAATAATGAAGAAACTAGAAGCAGTTCTGCCAGCTTCTGTGCACCCCAATCATCTTCCCCTGACAGGCAAGGCAGAGAGTGGGAAGGAGAGAAAGACAGAATATACTCATCAAAGTAGCACCCTAGAGCACTTGGTGTCCTACAACATGGTGCAAAGGTTTTAGGTTCTTAAAATAAATGGAGTAGAAAAGCATTCAACCTCGTCTCCATACTGCTTTTCTCGCCTGTGCCTCCAACAAAGTGTGTGGATAACCTGACCACGAAAAAGAAAGAAACTAAGTTAAGCTATTGGAGAAGCCAGAAGGGTTAACCAATAAGGAGAGGGAGCCTTGCTTAAGTCTTGTTTTAGAAGGAAAGAGAGTTGAGAACAGAAAGGGGGAAAAAAAGAGAGAGAGAGAGAGAGAAAGAAGAGAGTGTTATTTCATCCTAGAAACAAAACTCATAGAAATGGGATAAAGAGGGGAAAACTGAGTGATAGCTTGGAAATTTGCTAATAATGAGAAGTCTATTTCCCTAGGGGCAAGACATCATCTCAGAGCAGATTGGACCATGCTTGGGATGCTGTTTTGTACAGAACTCGTTCTTCCCTCAGCTCGTTTCAATGACAATGAGCATTTCTAGTTGAGTGCGAGAAGACATGAAGGGCATCTTTTATTTTCCTAAGAGGAAATTGAACCTATGCATTGTAAGACTTCAGCATGTGCCTGTGTATGAAAAAATATGAGCCAAACGCTTTTGAAGAGAAACAGAAATATGCTGCCCTTGTGACAGAGAAGTGTCCAAGAACAAAGACAGAGGTACTCTGGCATGCCATTCCTACCCTACGGATTCTTTGTTGTGATACATTTTATGACCAACTTTAAAGACATTGACCTGTTGATCTCGTTCTGGTTTTCATTCGCTACATCCTTCTTAACATAAGAAAAAGTCCCTTAGGATAAGCAGTATTTTCATTTCTTAAAAAAAAAAAAAAACAAAAAACCTACACAGAGCCACAGTTTCCTAACAGTCCTTCCCCTGCCATGTGTATAAAAAGGGAGAAAAGGCATCAATGCAATGACGTTGAGAGTGTGGCAAGGGTCCCACCCATGTTTTGTCCCGCAGGCAGAATCAGAGATCAAATCCATCGAGACACCTCAAGCAGCTTTCCCAGATGCCCTCCACCGGGCTGAAGGCTGAATTATGCTAAGAAGTCACTCTTCCAGTGAACAAAATTTCTAATTAACACTGAAAGTGCGTGGTCGCTTAGTTTGTGGTGAAGACAGGCCATCTCTTCATTCTTCTTAGCTGGAGCTAGACTGGGCTATGAGAGGAGGACAGGGTCATTGCTCACGGTGGGGCGTGTTTTCTCCCGCACAAACATGTAATTAGGCTGTCTTAACCTCCCGGTTTAGCAATAAACACCACTTCACAGACTAATTTACAGTCAAGAGTCATAGAAGGCTATGGAATGAACTCTCGGTGCCACACGCCCTGCAGTTCAGTGAAAAGAGAGCAGCTTCACTATTTCAAGTCAGCAAAAATCCTTTTGCACTTACCACAAAAGAAAATGAGATTGAAAATAAGGGCTATGCATTCAAAACATTGAACACACCAGCTAATAAAAAATACATTTGTGACTGGTCGTAAAAATAGAGAATGTAATGGGCTATACCCTAGAAATATCTTTTAGTTACAATATTTGGGAAGACAGAGGTCTCCATAATATTGACTTTGCTAACACGTCTGCATTTTTCTGTCTACCATAATTACACGTCAGTTAGCGACACCTCACTTCTGTAGCTGCCAACAGGCCTTGATTCAAGCAGTGGGAGGTTTGCTGGCTACAGCCCTGCACCAGATAATATTTGCCTGGCAAATACCATTCATGGGCTTGGGCCGGGGGGGGGGGGGGGGGGTGGGGAGTGCTCTTATAAGGAGACAGCTCCTTCATGGCTGCGTTATTCTTCCCATTGACACCCCCAGGACTGGGGGGATTTTCTGGAGGGATGTGGGAATTCTTCAGTTGCCTACTTTGCATTCTTTAAGCGTGGAACACAACACAGACCCAGAGGTCACAGAAGCAGAGACACCCTTCTGTGGGAATTGTGTTTTCTTCTGCCCAAAGCCGACCATCTAGAGACAGAGAGGCCGTGATTTGACACTGATTGGACATCAGGAACAACCAGAGAAGGACTGTGGGCTGGGGATGTTTTAGACATGATGTATGTAGTGTGAGTGAGGGAGAAAGGATCAGACACAGAAACAGAAAAGAGAAGCCTGTAGAGCGGTCAACAGGACGAGAGATGAGACAATCGGATAAATGGTTTTACCCACAGTCAAATCTGAATTATTTGTAGAGTATTTTTCTCTGGTTCTCTACTCAAAGTATGAAGAAATAAAGTAGGTCATTGGGTCACTTTTTTTTCCAAGTCCTCTTTCTTCATCCAGTCTTCTGTTCAGAGATTTTCAAGGACAAGTACTGTGCTTTTACTACCATTAGCGCATAGGATCTAAAAGTTGCCCATGGTAGGTACACAATCCTTGTCTACTGAGTGAGTGAGTGAGTGGGTGAAAGAATGAATGAATGAATGAATGAAATACCCTGTTGAAAGACTGAGTAATAAACAGGCTAATCTTAAATTTTCAAGATGCACGGTAAAAACAAAATCCCATTTTTATGCTCTTACTAATGAAGGAAATATGATTGGTAAATTAATTCCAATAAGAATAATTCAGGTAATGGGACGCCTAGGTGGCTCAGTCAGTTAAGCATCTGCCTTTGGCTCAGGTCATGATCCCAGGTGTCCTTGAATCGAGTCCCACATCGGGCTCCCTGCTCAGCGGGGAGCCTACTTCTCCCTCTGCCTGCAGCTCCCCCTGCTTGTGCTCTCTCCCTTTCTCTCTCTGACAAATAAATAAATCAAATTTTAAAAAAAGAATAAGTCAGATAAGATAATTCTTATTTTTCCTAGACAAATACTACATAAGGACATTTAAAATATTATTGATTATGAATAACATTCAAGAAAAGCTGTTTTTACTTCAAAAATGTGATTCACCTCTCAAGTAACGTTTTTATGAAATAAACAAGACAACTTTAAACGGCAAACAACAACCCTTATTTTGGTAACTACTCTGAGACTGCTGTGCAGGGTAAGGACTTCAGTTTTCCTAAGCACTTACTTAAAATTTTTGGAATTAGCAGTAATTCAACATTTAAGAAAAAACTCAAATGATACCAATTTCAATTTCCTCAAATTGGCCCATACTCAGATCTCATTCAAAATCTCAGTACTAATTCTATAAATTCCTGATGATGTGTATGAACAAAAATTATAGTTGATTCTTGAGGGAAGCAGAGCTGTGGTTGATATTGTATAACTTTTTAAAGTCATACTCATTATGTAGATAATTCTACTTAAGTGTGTTAATTTCCTTATTATGCTTTAGGGGCCTCTTTAAAAATTAGGCTTCCTCATCTTTTAACAAATTTTAAATGACTGAACAGTAGCAGGGACCGTGGTTCAGAAATCAAAGATTTTAATAAAACACATGATTCAACAGTAACTAGATATTTTGTGTTTTCTGGTTGTTACAGTTCCTTTCTTTTTTATTTTCAAGTCCTGCTTTGACTACTGGTGGTACTGCAGTTGATGGGATTTATCTGAAGATTAGTTATTGCTACTGAAAAACTTTTTAAACAGGTTCAACAAATGAGTTCCACTGTCAAAATGATATGTATTTTTATACCTACTTCATACGGTCAAAAAGACTATAATTTATAGTCAGGACTCCCAATAATTTTTTTTGAGATTTTATTTATTTATTTGACAGAGAGAGAGACAGCGAGAGAGGGAACACAAGCAGGGGGAGAGGGAGAGCGAGAAGCAGACTCCCGGCCGAGCAGGGAGCCCAACGTGGGGCTTGATCCCAGGACCCTGGGATCATGACCTGAGCCAAAGACAGACACTTAACGACTGAGCCACCCAGGTGCTCCTTCCCAATAATTTTTTATAAAATTTTTCTTTTGTCCTTAAGAAGAAAATTGCATAGGTGTTTTTCTTGAAGTTTCTAGAGAAAACGACTGGAATGAAATACATCAAAATACTCTAAAAAGCAAGAAAGGAGGGGCACCTGGGTGGCTCAGTCGTTAAGTGTTTGTCTTTGGCTCAGGTCATGATCCCAGGGTCCTGGGATCGAGCCCCCCATCAGGCTCCCTGCTCCACGGAAAGTCTGCTTCTCCCTCTCCCACTCCCCCCACTTGTGTTCCCTCTCTTGCTTTCTCTCTGTCAAATAAATAAATAAAATCTTTAAAAATAAATAAGTATATAAAAATAAAATAAAAAGCAAGAAAGAACAATCATTTCAGTAGAATGATCATTTTAACATGGATACCCAAGATCAAACCCCAAATAAGAGATACGTGAATGCCCTGGTGACATCACATACCCTATTCAGTTGCGCGTGCATGTTCACGCGTGTGCACATGGACATCTTAGTCACAACTTCTTAATAAGTAAAAGTCAGGAAGGCGTTTTAAAAACTTGTCAAGAATCATTCACACACCCTCCCTAGGGTGAAACATGGCAATGATTTGAAAGTGAACGTAAGCACTGCACACAACTTTGGGGAAATGCTCGTAACCCTAACCCACTGGTTCTCAGAGACCTTCAACTTCAGGCACTGGCTCTGGAGCAGAGGTGAGAGCCAAGGGACTGAACAGTCAGGTCCAAGTGCAAGGACAGCTCCTATTGTGTAAGAAAAGAGGAGAATTTATCAAGGCAAGGAGCACCTTAGTAGCTTAATTATGAGTCTTTTAATGTCTTTTCATAATCAGTTAATAAATACCTTCACAATAAAATTGAATCTAAGCTTTTAATAGGCCATGTTGGCTTGATCCTAAACAAAGGAATTAGCAGCTCCAGGCATTGTGCAATAACTGCTCACCGTTTGGTGCCAGGAGAAACAAAGCATTTCAAGTGCATTTTTTGTGCCTCACCATAATAAACGCTTGTAATATTCCCCCAATTTCTGGAGTGTAGGACGCAGATCTTATTTATCACAGTATGAGACACACCTGGCACGCGGATCAGGAAACAACTGTTTTACTTCATTTCTGTCATCACCTTCCAACAGATTTCTTTCACATTCCAATTTGGATGGGAGGACTTGACTTTCTCTCCATAAGTTCTCCATTAACAGCTTCACAGCAGAAGGCGCCATTGGTCCGTTTCCTCTTGCAGCAATTAATTACCCAGCGCGGCGTGTTTTGACTCCGAGGGCCGCGAACGCCCTAAGTCGCTGGCGTTCCCTGGGCTCTGCGAGCCAGGAGAGCAAGGACGTCTGTATCGCGAGCACCGCGTCCCCTGGTCTCCTGGCCGCGTGGGGAATTGTCAGAATTCCTCAGCCGGGGATGACGAACACGGTGTCAAGTCGGGAGCACAAATTACCAACTTCAGCTCCCTTCAGTCACTTTTATTAATCTGTGTTTTATTTGAGGGAGGCCTTTTGGAGGGTTGTGTCACTTCGGGCGGGAGGTCGGCAGATGAAAGGCACTTGGGCTTTCTCGGTTCCTTCGGAGTGGCAGGCGTATGGGTCTGCGAGTCTTGAGCTCCGTGAGCCCCGCGAACAGCTATGCACTAATAAACCTTGAAAAGCTTGAATTACACTGTAACCCACAAAAATTTTCAAATTAAAAAGGCATATTTAGAGGCCCCCGTGGATAGTGATTTTATTTAGTTTAATTCCCTCTTGTGGCCAATTAGATAGACACCCCTGCACACAGGCACACACTCCGAGGGGGGAAATGGGGCGGGGGGGGGGGGGGGGGGGGGGGAGAAGTTTAACTTTGGTTTTGAGGGGGAAAAGAAGGGGGGCAGTATATCATTCCTACCTAGACAGAAATTATTTTCCCGGCTGTTGTTCTGTAAAGAACAGGGCTGTTAGAAATCAATGAAAAGTGTACGCAAGATGGATTTTTATTTGGATTAGTCTTTTGGAGCTGTACTGTGTACTCCAATGTCTTCCTTATTCAGCCCCAGTGAATTGCCAAACTGAAGAACAAAACCTCCACCACGGCCACAGAGCATATTCCTTCAGTTCTCTTCAATTATCTTTTGGTCAAAATGACTTCCCTTTCTAAGAAGGCTCTGAGTGCCTGGCTAATGGTAGGTGTATTTGTTTTTTTAATTAAGTGATCTGCACGATGTAAATGCGTTATTTTTTTATCATTTATGCATGGAACTCAGGTCAACACAAGAGATATATCTGCTCCAAAAATTGCGCCTAGTGTCTCTCCTTGCTCGCCGCTGCTCTTTCCATCAGAGTTGCAAAATATGCCTCCTTCTCATCTGGTGGCAAGCTCCATATGCACCATATGAAAAAGGAGTTAATAAAATGCACGTTGGAAATATAAAACAAGGTCAGGGGCGACAGTTTGGCTGAAGGCCTTTCTTTAAGTGTGGAAAACAAAAGAACAGGATTGTTTTAGCAGTTGCAGCTGTCGGGAGAGCAACTTGGGTTGGGGAGTGGCAGCCGAAGTCTCGGCTACCTGTTTCATGTGTCCATCAGAATCACTGTTCTCTCCCTGACACAAAGACTGCACAGTAGGTGCCCCAGGTTTCGGAAAGTCTCGACAGGAAAAAAGAAGGGAAAAAAAGCCCCATCTTGCTCCCAAAGGGAGCTCTGGGGAGTGAAGGGATGAAGCGGTGGAAGGTGTGGGGTCAGGCTGAGGGTTGGGAGCCTGCATGTGACTCCAGATTCTAAAACCCCCACGGCTCTGTGTCCTCCTCGGAGCCAGCAGGGATGAATGGTGTTACTGTGTGCGAAAGCCACCCGGATTGGATGCAAGTCAGTGGTAGGTTTTTAAAAAATAAGTACTTACGATTCTGTGGTCAGGTCCATCCAAGCCAGAGGAAAAAAACAACATTGTCAGTCAAGCAATTGCTTGTTCCACGAGACCTCAAACACAACACTTGACGGGTTTGTTTTCTTAGTGAATTGACTGGTTACTTTGGCATCACTTGAGAGCCATGAGGAAAACAGTGAAACTCAATCCTAAGAACTTTATCAATTTAAAATGAAGATAAAAGGGAAAACACTTAATAATTATGTCACGGGACAAGAGATTAGCCAACAAAACACATTAATATGTGAACATAAGTAAGTTATCAGAGGAGCTGTGACCCAGTAAAAGAGAAGACTTTATAGTCTTGATAAAGAATGAGAAAACGAGGTCATCCGAACAGGACAAGCCAGGGTCCCAAAAAGGGATGGGCACTGTGGTGGGGGCAGGGGAGAAGTCAGGACCCTGAAAACATAGATGGGCAACTAAGAGACATCATTCCCCTCCCTGGTCGTTAATTCTATCTTTGGTCCCCATCTGCGGTTGTGAAAAGGGAACAAGAGTTTCACCTTCCCAGATTCAGTAACACTTGGCATAGTGCCTGGCACATAGTAAGTCCACCGAGGTTCAAATACGTGTTTTCTCTTCCCTTTCCTGCCTCCAGCCATCCCTAGAAACACCTTAGCCTAAGTAAACCATCACTCAGCATGGTGCATTCCAGACCAAATTGTTATCTTAGGGAAATCTTACCTGTTAATAGGATTTCCCTATACTAGATGTAGTGGAAGAATCTAGGCCAATGGGCCCGGAAAAAATTCCACACGGTGGGAAGAGCCTTTCACCCCGCCTTCTATCTTCCTTCCACATTGACCTTCATAGTTCAGACATGACTTGTTGTAGCAAACAAAATTCATACCAAAACCACTTCCTCTAGATACTCTGCACTGCAAGTGTGCCCCAGACACCAGCAGTATCACCCAGGAGCTCGTTACAAACGCACATACCCACCCCCACAACCACCTATTGAATCAGATTCTGCACGCGTTCCCAGGTCATCGCTATGCACATTAAAGTTGGGAGGTGTTTTTTTTTTTTTTTTAAATACTAATACTGGGACCAAATCCTAGGCCAATTATGTCAGAATCCTGGAGTTGAAAGCCAGGCATCGAGATTTTTTAAACTTCTCCAGATGATTCTAGTGTGCAGCCAAATTTCAGAGCCACTGATCAAGTCCCATTAGGAAAAATAAACCTTAAAAAATAAGAAAATATTTAAACAAGGAATACAGGGTAGACGAGACTACCCTTGAAATAGACCCACTGAAAAAAGAAGTTTTCAAATTTATGCTCATAAATGTACACATCTACATTTCTAAAATCCTAGTCATAAAAGAAGGAGAACTGGCAAACATCTTCATATTTCAACTTTGGCCATTATACACCTCTTGGGTAACAAGGTACCCGGGTGGGCAGAACATTTATTGACATAAGTCACCGTGTTTATTGATGCTGCTCGTTTTCCACTGATTTTAGAACTCTGTAGGGGAGGTGTTGTGACTTTGAAAAGGCCATTTTTTTAATAATCAAATAGTTTTATTTAAAGGTTTATGTAACACGCTATATTATTAAACAGTAAATAAAAACCACTGATAAATCCCGGGTCCCCAACAGGTAGTTTGGCACATCCTTAATTATCTGGTTTATGAGCAAATTGCCAGCTCCGCTTTGGTTTTCAGCTTGTTAGATGCATGTGTGTGCACACTTCTTACCTGGCAACCTCTCAGCCGATTCAGCCTTTAAATGATGTTTGCCAAAACGTGTTGCGTGGGGGCAGGGGGGAGGGAGGAGTTGTCTGTAAGTCAAAGGGCTCAGCTTTGGGGTTGGAGTTTTGCTTTCTTGTTTTTGTTTGCAGTGAAGACTTAATTTGGTGATTTTTTTTTTTTTAATTGTGAACACTCATAGCCTATGGGCCTGGAAAAGGTTACCAACAAAAGCCGACTGCATCAAAATAAATGTACTTATTGTGCCACTGGTTTTTGTTAAATCTAAAATGCCTCTCTCACAGCACCCCTCTCTGTGTTCTGTTCTACTTCCCCTGCTGGCTCACCCTTGCCTTCCAGTGATTAGACCTTCCAAAGAGGAATATTCTTCTCTATGCCTGCGTCATTCGAACTTAAGCTGAATAACATTCTTCAATGGCATTAGGTGACTTTTGTTCATATCTTTATTGTTTTACAAGTGTCTGCACTCAGTGAGTCTCCCAAGTGTTTACAATCATCTCTAACCCCAAAACTCCATGAAATCAATGTTTTCCTCGAGCCTTGAAGGCCCTTAGCATCCTGAGGGTTCTGCCTGATGGGCTCCCCCTGGTGGCTGCACCACACCTCTCCTCGGCCAGTCCGATGGGAGGATCCCTCCTCGGATTCACTAAAGACCTCAGAAAAAAGGAGTGTGAGGCAGACAAAAAGAGGAAAATCCCTGGCGTGTCCAGCCTCTTTGGGAGTTGGTCCTTGTTACAAACTGTCAAGAATTTGCTTCCTCACTATGAGCGATCTCATCTTCTTTGAGTAAAGTTCTGGGTCTTAGCACCCTTTACTGCCCAGACCCCAGAGCACACATGGAATGTGCATTTATGGATGCCCCCTTTCCCAGGCCACAGGCTCAGGCTGTTTCAACTAGGCATACCCAGAATTACAAACCATTGCAAACCGCTGCACCCGGTATTGATTAGACAATGTCTGGAGTTGGCAAACATTATTAATATATAGAATGCTATAGAGATTGATTGCTCCACTTTCATTTTTCTTCTTCCTGCGGGCCCCCTACAGGAGAAAGCCCTGCAGCTGTTCTGAATCCCATTGCCAGAAGCATATTATAGCTCGTTTTGATGTTTCACCGGCAAGTTCTGGGCCTCATACGGGCACAAGCCAATGAGAACATCCCACGTTCCAACGAGAGGCCGAGACACAATCACCCTGTCAGGTGTTGTTAGTAAGTCGGGATCATAAAAGATAATAAACTCTCTCCCATCTTTTATGACAGCACACCGAGATCAAACGCTTCCTGTAGCAGAGCACAAAGCCCCTAGGACCAGTTCTCCCTGACAGATGTTCATCTGCTATCTTGGTATTGACGTGTTACTTAACTTATTGATCCACAGAGGGAAGGAAATAGAAACACCCCAGGAATCTGGTATTGTACAAGCTGCTTTCCAGGGCTGTGAGCTCTAGAAAGAAAGTAGAGACTTTGATGTCATGTTTTAGGAGCTGTTTGCATATTGTTTTCTTTCCCCCAATGTTTAAAGAAACAAACAAACAAACAAAAATAGGTCAAAGACAAAGGAATTAGGTTAAAAAAATACAACCTTTAATTGTTTTTCTTTTATTCAATGAACAATATACTTAGCAGTGACCAACATGGTTTATCATCCCTTATAAAGTTGGGGGTGCTCACCTGGTGCCCTCCATCCCATTTACACAAAAGCCTGGCTCACCCTAGACTTCATGGGATGATGAAGAATGGAGTACACTAAAAGCTCATAGCGCAATGCTACATCATTCAGTCTCTCTGCTCTGATCCCTTGGGCACATGACTTCTGGACTACTCACATTAAAGCAGACCTCTGATTGCATGTCCCCAGGTTGACAGAATCTTGGAATTTGGCCCTGCCTGCCAAAGGGAGGACACATGCCAATTGGTTTTCAAGGCACCTCCAGCCTCACCAGTGTCCCAACACAACCAGATTGACTACTCATTCTTCATTCTCACCTCTGACTTTGCTCATGAAGTCCTTGCCCATCTCTACAAATAAAAAGTCTTGAAGATCAGGCAAAATTAATCTCTCCTTCCTCTGATTACTTCTAGCCTTCTAGCTTTATTTCCCCAGAGGCTAATTGTATATATGGTTCTCTCCCTGGGCTTTAAGAAATTTAAGTAAACAGGGCGCCTGGGTGGCTCAGTTGGTTAAGCGACTGCCTTCGGCTCAGGTCATGGTCCCGGAGTCCTGGGATCGAGTCCCACATCTGGCTCCCGGCTCAGCGGGGAGCCTGCTTCTCCCTCTGACTCTCTCCCCTCTCATGCTGTCTCTCTCTCTCTCTCTCTCTCAAATAAATAAATAAATAAAATTTAAAAAAAAAGAAATTTAAGTAAACAACCAGATATGATGCATCTTTTTGCCTTACTCATCTCTTTTCTTTCTACGAGTGATTGATAACTACTGTTCAGTGAATGAATGAATGAATGAATGAATGAATGAAATATCCTGCTCATTTAGGAATCCCCTGCCCCAAAGCCTTCTGTGATTTTGTGTGGACTAAGAATAAACCTCAAACCCCTTGAAATTCCCTCCAAATTTGGCCCCAACATGTATTCAGAATTTATCCTAGACAGCCCAGACAAAAATCCTCCGGCAAACCAGCCCACTTACTGTTTCCCCACATTCTGCTAGCAGCCTAGACTGCCTGCCCTCTCCACTCCCCTTCTCACACATCTCCTTGTGGTTATAGACTCAGGTAGAGCCAACCCCTTTCCTCCCCATGCAGTTTTTACCAGTGCTCCTGACCTTCAGAGGTCTCTGAGGTCATACAACGGTTCATCTCTGTCCCACACATCGTCAACTAATCCTTGCAAAGCTTAATCACCATCACAAGCCAGTATTTGAAATTTGCATTTTTTAAATTTTGAAGGACTGGATGACATTCTCTTCATCTTTAAATTTGCCACAGCCCCTAGCCTTATATCATGTCTTGTTCATAATCAAATAGTATATCACTTTACTTTGAAAGACACTAAAGCAGAGTGGTTAAATTGTAGATTAAATCAAGCCAAAGGTTATTCCAAACCAAATGACTTCTCAGCAATGAATAATCAGTACTTCTCTTTTCTGATCTATATAGTGTTTTTCAAAATTTAATTGTGACTCATTGTAAGACATCACAACCTCTCAATTCAATATTTACCCATACTTTGCATGATACAATCTAAAATTTTCTGTTTTATTTCATTTTTTTTAAAGTACTGATCATGGCCCCCTAATGATTCTGTGACCTACAAATGAGACACAATCAACTAATGAGTCAGTGTTCAAAAACATAATCTACAGGTTCCTAGACATTTCTAGTTACTGGTTAGTCTCTAAAATCTTACAAGGATAGAGAAGTCTAGATTCTAGAAGTCTAGAAGGGGAAATTAATTTTCCTCTGTTTTATTTGTGTCACACCAAATCTCTTGCTTCTCTCAGTTTCTTGCAAATGTGCATCACCGGTCACTTGCAAAGAATTGTTTTAACTTACCCAAGAGAGTACTTTCATTATTGCTTTCTCTTACCAGTGGTTCTCAGTCAGGTATGATTTTGCCCCAGAGGATTTTTGGCAATGTGTGGAGACATTTTTTTAGTTGTCACAATTGGGAGAGAAGGGTGGAATGCTACTGGTGTCTAATGGGTAGAGGTCAAGGATGTAGCTAAACCTCCTACACTGCTCCCCCTATGCGCGCGCGCGCACACACACACACACACACACACACACACACACATACACACACACATGTGTCTAGCCCTAGAACCATCTAGCCCAAATGTCAATAGTCCCATTGTTGAAACACCCTGCTCTTAACATCTTTACACATCTTTTTTCTCTATTAATTAGCTCTATATAATATTAAACTCCAACTATGTGCACAAAAAATGGAGGAAAATCCACAACTATCACTCGGAGATCTTGCCCCACATCATCTCTGCCTGTGGAACTTCAAATTAGACTCTATCAGGCAAGCTGAGACCTGCCTCTGGAAGGTCCCCATAATCTCCAACCGATCATGCTTATGGGGGGCCTACAACCTTGTAGCTTCACCACTTGCACCACGCAAATTTTGGGGCTCCCAGATGTCAACTTAACAGTGGGGCTTAACTTCATCCACCAGAAACCAATCAGGGAAATGCAGATGCTCTTCCAACATCTGTAAGAAATGTAATATTTGGATCCCTAATTTGAAACATATCACTAAGCTGAAAACATGTCCTTTTAAAATGTTCTTTGCTGCAAAGTCCTTGGGTGATCTGTTCAGTCATTGTCACTGTGTCAAGGTGTTGCCAGTTGTTTAGGGGTCCTCTACCCCCGCCACGGTCACCCAAAAGAAGCCAATGGTGCATTTCTATGTATGTGTGTACTGGGAGTCTCAGCTGGCATCCAAACTGGGACATCTTCAGACTCGGGGGTTCTGCAGGGCTGGAACCTCAAGTTCTCAAGGGTGCTCTCTACATGACAGACCAAGACACTTCCTCAACAAGAACTCCAGAGTTTCTCTCACAGCTTACCAAATGATTTCCTTATGGCCAGTCTCTCTATTCTAATCCATATTCAACCACCAGACTGATTTTTCTACACTACTTTATCATGTGACTTCTTTACCCAAAAACCTCCCGTGCCTTCGCCTTTTCACAGGAGGACTCCAAACATCCTTGGCATTTGATGTCTTTCCCTAGCATTGTCTCCAAACTTACCTCGTGTGGCATACCCTCTTCACTTAGCGTTTTCCTCTCGTCTGACTGGGTGTGCCGAAGCTCGTTTCTGATCTTGGCCTCCATGCATACTGTTTTCTGCACCTAGAAAGCCTCTGGTGTCAATCAGAGTCCTAGCAGGTGGCAGGATGATGGCACTTGGAAGCCTTAGCCAAGGAAAGGACTCTTTCCAGAGGTGTGGTCAGTGTTTAGGGAATTACAACAAGGAAGATCTGTAAACTCCTCCACTTGCACAGCAAGAGGAGAGAAGAGTACCTGGAAGAGGGGCTGCCCAGACAAGAGCTGTGGCCGAAGGTGGAGAGGACCTCACAGCTGCGCCAAAGTCACAGCCAAGCAGGGAGGGGCCAGCAGAGAAACCGCTGCACACTCTCCACTCACCGGCTGCTGCCTACCATAGGCTGAACCAACAGGAGGTCAGAGTGCAAGCGAGCCGAAGGAACCGGTAATACCGTCCATGGAAGAAAGCCCTCCAAGACTCAGAGCAGGGCAGAAAATGTGTGTGTGTGTGTGTGTGTGTGTGTGTGTGAATAACATACACATAAAACTTTCGTCTCTCAACCAAATTGCCACCTTCACATTTGAGCTCTCTCCTCCCTCTGAGCTCCTTCAAAATGCACTGATGTGGCTCCCATTTAATATCATAATTTGTTTTCTTATTGCTTCATTGTTACTTAACATATTCCATTCTACAGCTTTTCTCCCTGGTTGCAACTGTGAACAAATTGAAAGGGAAAAGACTATTTCCTATGACTTTGCTTCCCCCTGTGGCTAAACCAGCGCTGTGAAGGTTGAGATGCTGGACAGTATGTACTGAATGAATAGGGGGAATAAGGAGGAGTCAGGAGGGATGTTCTTTAATGGATGCTGGAAAATAATTACTCATTGTCCAAAATTATATATGGAAGACAAAATATAGATCTATTTACAGCTTAAATTGTCAGAGAAGTTGCCAACTTCTCTGAGGCATACCTCCCCCATTTTTCTTTTGCCTTCAAAGCTAATCCACTTCAAAAATAAAGCTAACAATTCTCAAAAATAGAGCAGACATGTGGTCTGAGCTAATGAAGTCCTGTGCCTCTTCCTGCCCATTTCAAGTCCTGCTCAATGGGATATACAATGTCGTCTAGCACAAGAAGGGAACCAAATGAGGTTTGAGTTATAATGATGCAGAGAATAGAAAAGTGTATAAGATGTAAGGGTCCAAGGAATTAAATAATATAAATCCTGTGGCTATGAGAATAAGCAAAACTGGGGCGCCTGGGTGGCTCAGTTGTTAAGCATCTGCCTTCGGCTCAGGTCATGATCCCGGGGTCCTGGAATCGAGCCCCGCATCGGGCTCCCTGCTCGGCGGGAAGCCTGCTTCTCCCTCACCCTCTCCCCATACTTGTGTTCCCTCTCTCGCTGTCTCTCTCTCTGTCAAATAAATAAATAAATCTTTAAAAAAAAGAATAAGCAAAACCATTAAAAGATTCCAGTTTATTTCTATGGCTGTAGGGTCCTCCAATTGTCTTCAAAGCCTGTCTAATTTTTTTCTCATTTTGAAGAGGATTCTTTATTTCTGCACCAATTTACTCTCTGCAATACTTAGAAAATCATGAATGTTTGTTTTAGTAATGGTGCAGTTTCAGGAAATTTGAGTAGAAATACATGTGGCATTCTATAATGAAGTGCTTTTCAGGAAAGATTTAGCAGTTTCCATGTAATAGCATAGAGCAAAATCTATTACTCAAGAGATTTCAAATGAATAAGTTCCTTTAATAAGGTTTATGTTTTGGCTGTGTGAACAGTGGAGAAAATGTCACTGAAAACTTTGCATGGAAAAGTATTTGCATAGTCAGAGAATCAGAAAATAGAACTGAAACAGTTATCAACACTGTTGTTAGTTAATTTCCTGTAGTAATATATCTTGAGAAGATTGAGTGTTTGATGGAGAAAGACCATGCCCAGGCAGAGAACATGAAGAAACAGAGTGCTTGCTGGCACCTGGGTTAGGAAGAGTAAAGGATTGGAGGTGGGGGACCAGCTGGGAAGCCGAGCATGGGAAGGGAGATGGGTGTGAGCAAAAAGGAGGATTCTCCAACAGGGCAACTTCGTGGCATCTTGAGCAAGTCTTCCCAGCTTGACACTTCGATTTCCAAAAATAATCCTTTGATTGTCAAAGAATTATATTTTTTTTCCTTTGGAATCTAGTGACTTCTAAAAATTTTGCTTAAGCTTTTTATCCACAAGTTTATAAGAGGCAGAAATGTTAAAAAAAAAATTTTTTTTAACCTAAGATAGGTGTTTAGGTGCCAGCCAGAGAGCAAGGAACTTACCCTCCAGAACAAAACAAAGAGATCAGTGAAGAAAGTCGGTTCATTTTTTTTTTTTTTGGATAGCCATGATTCTCACCAGAGTCCAAGCTTTCAACAAATCATAATAGTGGAGAAGAAAGCCCAAGATTTCCTTCTGTCATTCTGCTGCATCCACCTTCAACTCAACTCAGTCCCACGTGGGCACAAGTGCAAATAAATGTTTCAGCGAGAAAGAAGTTTTCACCATTCTGGTCAGCTAGGATTTTCCAACATTATGATTTTCGAAGCAAATTTTTACAAAATATATATCTTAGAATTCTCTGAACTTGGAAAAAAGTGTTTTATTCACTTAGGAATTTTTCTGATGCTTTTTGGATATCAGTGAAATTTTTTAAAACTATTTGTAGGTTTCCAAACCTGGAACAGCATGCAGAGTGATCCCGAATAAGGAATACAATCTTGGGCTTATTTAAGTCTACTTGTTTTGGAAAAAATGAAGGGCACCTTTATAAATACGGAGTGTCTTCAAAATGTCATTCCTCGTTTCTCTATAAAAATTCTTCCTAGAACTACAGGCCTTTCTACTGAACTGCAAGGCCAGGAAAATCACACTGTTCAGTCTGACAGCTCAGCCCTGCCCCATCAAAGAAAAGTCACAGGAGACAAATTTGGATCTTTTTCCTGACAACAGCCCGAATCCACCCTCAGAACTGTGCTGAAAGTAAAAAAAAAAAAAAAAAAGAAAAAGAAGAAAATGTTTACTAAGCTCTGTTGTCGTCACAATAGAACTCACCCGCATTTTCTCGCCTAACCTCATGATGGTCCTGAGAGGTTTTCTATACTCATATATGTTTTCTATACTCATCCCCTGCCCCTAACGTCCAGATTATTCTAACCTCCCACATAATAAAGCAAAAGATGAAGTTTAAACCTTATTTCCTTATCTGTGCCACTCTATGTGCGTCTTCCCAGAAACTGACCATACTTAAATGTGGGGCGGAACCAGTGGTAATCTCCCACCTCCAGCCTCCTCCTTCAAAGCCCAACAGCCTCATAACAGAAAGATCAATCTCTAAAGAGCATATATCTTGGTATTCTAATCCCCAGAGTTTCCTCTGTGGCAGAGAAGTAGATGGGAGAATAAGGAATTCTGTTACCTTTCATGGGTAACGTGAGTCCCCAAGTTTCTTCCTGGAATTTTAGAAAGCCAGCCCCAAGTTTTTGAAAGCATAAAATGAAAAGGAGTGCCTGGTCTGGGGAAGAGGTTGGAAAAGAAAGGCCAGGGAGGCTACACGCTTATCTGCTATTCAACCCATTCACTGTAGAAAATGACAATTCTCTCTTCCTTCTCCCCTCTGCCTCCCTCCTGCTCCGCCAGCCCCCCCCCCCACACACCACACATTGCAAGCTATGTTCCATCATGAGTTCTCCCAGCCCAGAGCAAAGCAAATCAAGCAGAACCATATAATTTACTGCCCCAAACTGGAATTACCCCCACCCACTTAAAAAATCTGGCTTCATTTCAGGCTAACAACAGCCCAGCTCTGGCAGGGCTCAGTCAACGTGGGTGATCTGTGACATGTGGCAGAAATATAGAACTCATCAGATTTAATAAACCAAAGTTCCACACACGACCGGAGGCCTCTCTCAACAAAGGCCTGGAGGAGTTACTGCATGCAGTCCCCAGGCTCTCTGGGGAAACCACCCCCTCGGAGTCCAAAGCTCCCTCTTCACTCAGAAGTCAGGAAAGACCAACGGGCTGTCCCCAGCAGACAGGGAGGTGGTGGAGTCAAGAACAAATGCAGATGAAACCCGTGTCGTGTTTTGAGGCAGGAGGACTGGAGGGAGCCGCCGTCCCTGGGGCCACCGTGGGGGATGGGTTACTTGACATCTCCGGGCTCTCGGGGGGCTGTCTGCATTCCTGGTGCAGGCGCAGGCCAGAGGTGCCCTCTGTTGTCTCCCAGCCACAGTACACCAGGACACGTCCAAGCTGGTCTCCTGCGCCCAGGCCCGAGAAGTGGGGAGTGACTGCCAGTCTGGTGTCTAGGACAGTGACACGTAAGCCACCGCCCAAATCTTCCCCGGTTAGCCGAGGGTTCCCTGAGTGCCCACCCGGCTGAAGTACATGTTTCAGCTAACCGTTTGGAGGCAATCCCTGCGAGCCCGGGAGCAGCAGGGGGACCCTGACAACCTCTCAGAGCCTCTCAGCCATTCCAATCGGCAGAATGCAAAGGTAGAAGGAGACAGCCAGAAGCTTCGCAGGGAAGGAGGGACAGAAGAAACGCTCAGATCTTTGACACTCTAGTCCAGAATGGTCACCGAGTCCCTCAGGCCATGGCCCAGCAGGACCCCACTGTCCACTTCTGGGGCCACTTGTGCCTCTGGAAACAGGAATAAGCACCGATGAATCCCCTACCACCACACCAGTTCTGAAAATTACCACCACCCTCATGTCACAGAGTGGCAAATCCAGGTCACAGAGGACACAGAAGTGTCATATAAGTGCTAGAGCCCGGATTCAAACCCAGGTCAGCTTAGCTCCTCCATCTTCCCACCACATCAGATAGACTCAGATGTTGTTGAGCAGTGGACTAAACTCCCCCACTGTGGAAGGTCAGCCAACAAAAGCCTACCCAAAGCCTGTAAAAATGGAGTCGAGCCCAGTGCAGTCAGACACCATGGGGGTGGGGCGGGCATGTTGCACGCACTTTTGTGGCACTGTCACTCTCTTATTTTGAGGACTTGTGCCAGCTGGCTAAACATCCCCAGAAGGTCCTGACTCAAGCACGCCTGGGGCACTCAGTGGCCTTCACAGTGAGTCAGAACTGTGGGGGAGGGGCGCCTGGGTGGCTCAGTGGGTTCAGCGTCTGCCTTCAGCTCAGCTCATGATCCTGGGGTCCTGGGATCGAGCCCCGCATCGGGCTCCCTGCTCAGCGGGGAGCCTGCTTCTCCCTCTTTCTCTCCCCCCACCCCTGCTGGTGCTCTCTCTCAAATAAATAAATGAAATCTTAAAAAAAAAACAAAAAAAAACTGGGGGAATCCAAAGGACCCTGGACTCACAGTCAGAACCCTGTGTTCTTATCCAGACTATGTGACTCATTAGCTACAACCTTTGGGGCTCATTTTCTCTGTGTCCCAGTTTCCTCTTTAATATAATAGATGTGCTATTTTATAAAGTTATTATATATGTAAATACATATATACACACACACATATACTGTTGATAAAGTTACCTGGATTAAATGAGATTAGTTATTTGTATTCACATGTGTTTATACACACACACACACACACACACACACACACACACACACACACTAGCTGACTGCAATACATAAAAGTTAGGTATTAATATATAACCAGAGCAAACGATGAAAACGGTGACATGTTCTGTGAATTACCATAGAGGAGGGGCAAATATTACTGTTCTTAAGGAATCCATGATATTAGTGGCTTGCCTCTCTCTTGGAGGTTATAGTTTGGGGAGAAGATGTGGCAGGAAGTGGTTTCTGTAAGACAGCGTATGCAATCACTGCTCAGAATGCCTGCCCACAGACCTCCAGCTGCCAGCCAGAATCCTCTGAAGACAAGGTGGTCCTTCCTGTAGGAGGTATCACTCCTTCAGACCTGGGCTCCAACCTCCTTGCTGCCATGGTCTGTGGTTCTGGCCCACTCGGTCACAAAAGTCAGGCTAGGTCCAGAGGCTTAGGAGGAGCCTCACACCCACTTGCTGCAAGTTCTGGGTCCTGTGTCTCCTGTGACTGTCAGAACCCAGAAATGTTACATGCTGTCACCTGCCCACTATCCCTCATAACTGACTGCACAGACTGCTGCTTCCTATATTTGCAGAAGAAACAGACGTTCTGCAAACTGAATTCATTGAAGAAGGATGGAGGACACACATGTGCTCCTAACCTCATATTCTGATTTTTCTAGAGAAAAGTCTTTGCTCACTAAGACAAAGTTTTTAAAGACATTATTAATAGATGATACAAATCTCCTTTTAAAAAAGTCTTCCAGTTCCTCTAAGATGCACAGCTTCCTCTAACACTTTGTACCAGTGACAAACAATCTGAGGGTTACCATAATCACTCCTCTCATAAGCAAACTACTCTTCACACTTTGCAAGCATATCTGCTCCGAGAACATCTAAACTTATACCTGGTGAATTTGAGTATTATCATTCCCATCAATGAAGTTATCCAGAAGAATTTTAGCTTATCCCCTGCTGCATGAAATCACTGTGATCTGAGTGGCACAAATATAGTTTAGCAACAGAAAAACTCAACTGTTGTTCTACCAACAAGATTATAAGAACAACTAATTAAAGTTAGCTTTTATTCGGGGCACCTGGATGGATCAGTCAGTTGAACATCTGCCTTCGGCTCAGCTCATGATCCCAGGGTCCTGGGATCGAGCCCTGCATCGGGCTTCCTGCTCTGCAGGGAGCCTGCTTCTCCCTCTCCCACTCCCCCTGCTTGTGTTCCCTCTCTCGCTGTGTCTCTCTCTCTGTCAAATAAATAAATAAAATCTTTAAAAAAAAATAAAGTTAGCTTTTATTCATATGTTCAATTGAAAGAGTACACTTTAGAAAGTGTGGCAGTTGTTCTATATATTATTTCAGCTATCATCTCCTAATTTGGGGTGTGTGTGTCTGTTTGTGTGTGTGTGTTTAACAACTACTATGTTGAATCAGTTTTTAAGGTGACATAGTTGAGTGGTTGAGAGCTTGTCCTCTAGCATCGGTCAGACCCACTTTTAGTCAAAGCTTGGTCACTGACAAGATGATGACGTTGGGCAAGATACCCAAAACCTCTGAGCCTGTAAAATGAAGATAATAATAACAAAGTCAGATATATATATATAAATAGGTGATGTTTATATTTTTATATTCCCACCTAATGTACTTGTTTGGTAAATTGGTAATTTTATAGCTAAAGTTTAAGTGAAAATGTCCCTGCCTAATCCTTCCTCACATCACTTTTTTGGAACTTTTGAGGTTCTAGAGGGTTCTTAGTGACCAATTATCTTTATTTGCTAGAGTTTTTACCCAACCCCAAATGACTATCCCCAGGCAGGAGATGGTACCAAAGTCTGAGAACGCAGATGGCATGAGATCCACCTTGGCCACATTTGCTGCCCCATCAACCAAATGTGCTAGACTCTGTCTCCTGTCTGTTCATGACACAAATATAAAAATAAAACTACTGTTGTGGTGATCTGCTTCCTGCTGCATCACTTCTTCTGTCTTGTCAGATTTCCCCTCTTTAGGATACAACTGACTCCATATAGCCAAAAACAAACAAAACATCACACACGCGCACACACACGCGCACACACACACACACACTTTGGTTACACAGGAAGAAGTTAAACTGAAACTGAAATATTCAGCAAGAATTCATTTTCTACACACTTGGGGTTTTCAAAAGGAAATGCCACTCTAACCTTAGCTGTCAACACATCAACAAAACTGTTCCCAAACTCTAAGGCAGTGTTCTCTGGCCCTCCAGAGAACACCGAGGCGCCAGACCTTTCTCCATGTCCATTTCCTTCATCCCCTAGCACAGCGTTCCGATCTTCTTCTCTGGACCTCCACTGTTCTCAATGCTGGCTGCTCTTCTCCTTCAGTCAGAATCTTTATCTTCAGCCCCGATGTCCCCACTTAAAATGCAAAGTCCAGAAGTCTCCCCCAACCACCGCCAAAATAGGTAAGTGTTCAAGCATTACATTCAAAATAGGTAAGCAACTTCAATAATAAAATCTCAAAATTGCAGAAACCCACGGTTGAAGGGGGCATATTGTCAGCTTAGGTACTAATACCCCATTACTGGTATCTGCCAGGTGTTTTGAGTTGAGAAGGACTCAGAGACCAAGTTAAGGCTCAGTGAGAAACAGCTACAATTGATGTGGGACATGGCCCCGCAGAAGTCTTACACTTGCCAACCTTGAGGTAGCATATAATAGAATCATATTAATTAACCATTGGGTGATTTCAGATTTTTAAATATTGGTCAGCAGGATTATAGACATAACGGTTCACACAGAGAGGAGTCAAGTCTATCACTTCCTATTGTTTCATCACTGAGCTCTGCCTTAAGTAACTAAATTTTATGTTCTTCCTTGTTTATAATGAAAATCAGAAGCCCGGATATAACTAGTGAGGAGAGATACTTTCTGGGTGTGGCCACTTTGTTGGTAGTTACAATCAATAGGAGCGGCCCCTAAACTTCCACATGATCAGGGGAGACCAGTGACAGGGGGAGGCTGAGGCCAGGGGCAGCTCCCTGCCTAGGACCCACAAAAACAGGAGCACCTGGAACAAGACACATGCTTCTAGCAAATGGTCAGAGTAAAGGCAGTGATAATAACTAGCAGCTACTCCTGGTTTTGACTGCTTGCTTCATTCCAGCCCCCAATAGACACACTCCACGTATGCTATGTCCATAACAATACCCCTAAAATGTTGAGGTGAGGAAACTTGCCCAAGGTCAAAGAAACTAACCACATTTCAAAACAAAGTCTATTTGAAACACCAAACTAGGGCACCTGGGTGGCTCAGTTGGTTAAGCATCTGCCTTCGGCTCAGGTCATGACCTCTGGGTCCTGGGATGGAGCCCCGCACTGGGCTTTGCACTCAGCAGGGAGTTTGCCTCTCCCTCTCCTTCTGCTCTCCTCTCTCTCGCTCCCTCTCTCTCTCTCTCTCTCTCAAATAAAAATAAATAAATCTTTTTTAAAAACCCTATATTTTGTACCAGATTATTAAATAGTTGACATAGAAAGGGTCAAACTGTGGACATAACCTGGAACAGACTCTGGGTAAGACTAACTAAATGATACAAACATGTAAAGCGCTAACCTTTTGCTGTGATTGTAAGTGACCTGTATACCTAGAAGTCTTTTTGTTTTGTTTTCTGTTTCTGTTTCCTTTTTTTTTTTTAAGATTTTATTTATTTATCTGAGACAGAGAGTGAGCACAAGCAGGGGGAGTGGCACACAGAGGGAGAAGCACTCTCCACTGAGCAGGGAGCCCCACACAGGACTTGATCCCAGGATCATGACCTGAGCCAAAGGCAGATGCCCAACAGACTGAGCCACCCAGGTGCCCCTGTTTCACTTTCTTTTCTATTTTCTGTTCTCTCACAAGGCTTTTTAGAAAATTTACTAATCATATTTTGTCATTCTAAGTAATTTTTTTAATCTACCAATGAACATTTTTAGAATGGGTGAGTCCCTCATCCTTTTTTCTATTCCTGAAGAATAGAAAGAAAACACACACACACACACACACACACACACACACACACACACACACCCTAGTTCTTGACTACCATCCAAGTCTATCAGACAGGGTTCTGGCTGCAAGTGACCAAATCACTTTAAGCAAGAAAAGATCACTTATTGGCTGACATAACAGAGAAAACCAAACTCCTCACATAGCTTGATTCGAGACTCAAACAATGTCCAGCACCACCTCTATCACATGGACTAGGGGAAGAGAAAGGACAACCCTCGGAGGGAACTTGAGGCAGTGGTGATCCTGGCGGGTTTACAGATACCAGAAATCAGGATCTACCACAGAGGAGCCCTGATAACCCCTTCATGGCAGCACTCAAGAGCAAAATCACTGTGGGTACCTGAGAAGATTTTCAGCATCTCTCCAGGACACCCTCAGAAACCTCATGGCAGGCACATCAGGATTAAAATCAGCAAATGCTGCCTACCTGAGATACAGTCCAGAGCCTCCCGCTGGGGGAGGAGAATATCTCCTTTAGTGGACATGAATTATATGGCTCAGAAATGAGCTGCAATCCCAGAGAGAAGTTCTAACCCCAAAATGAAGATCTATGTTGTTTTAGGCCTGTGGGAGGAAACTGGACACTGAGAGTTATCACTGAAAAATGCACTGTGGCCTTAGCAGACCAGTCACATGAATGCCCATGCAGTCTTTTCACAAAACAACAAAATGAAACAAAACAAAAAGAGAGGACACTGTTGAAATATTCTCCGGGGGGGGGGGGGGATGTATCAGGAAACTCAGGAGGCAAGGTTTAAGGAAGTCCTAAGCCTAAAAACAGAAAGTCCCATTTCTCCTCAACAAGAATCTGCTATTGTCACAAATGACAAACAGAAGCGAGTGAAATAGTTCTCTTATTCGCAAGAAACGATCCAAGATGGCAATGAATAGAGTTGGTGGTCATAATGATCACCAATATAAACAGTTTTGGAAAGTTTTATAAAACGCCTCTCAGTCCCCTTGATGTAACAGGGAGGTTATAATTTTGAGAAATGGACACCCCTGTGAAGCCCACACCAACTGCTTGTCACTAAAGAAAGCAGCAGAACAGCATGTTTGGGAGCAATGGCCTCAAGTGGGATGAGAAGTGTTCCTCAGGAGCTCAGATTTAAAGGTAAGGGCAGGAAAATCTCTATGGGCATGTGGTAAAAATAAAGAGAAAGTGAAACAATTGTGGATTATAATATTCATGGGTGAAATATGAGAAGGCCTATGTGTTCTTTTCCATTTGCAGCCTAGGGGGAAAACAAAAAAACAAAAAAATTTAATAGCTACGTCTCTAATCACCTTCAGCAAACCAGTCGATCTCCCCACATCTTAATTGCCTCATCTACATAAAATTAGATTCAAAACCCTTCTTCTGAAAAAGATGCACTGCAAGCTTTTATAATTGAGAAATCTGAGTTAAGAGTCCACTGTCATCCACATTACTTAAATGATTTTGGTCAGATTTGGGAGACATTTTCAAGATGCTTGCTTTTCTATTAATAATAAATACTTGATTATGAGATTCTGAATTCCATTTCTGAATTAAGAGGGAAACAGGACTAGGAAATGGAGTAGAAATAACACTGAGAAAGTAAATGAATAAACATTCTGACACTTGTCTTATAACCACAGAAATGCTGGTACTTTTAAGTTTATCAGATGGCTCTTGGGAGAATCCAATAAAAACATTTGCAAATAAATCTCCTCTCTAGAATATCATGAACAGAAACACAGATCTGAAAACTGTCTTGTGCCAGAAAGCAAATCTTATCAGCAGACCTCATGAGTCTCATCCTGGAGACAGAGGATTCCAGTCTGTTCATGTTGCCCCTCATGAGATATGGGGCCTCCTCTATCCTTAGGTGGGTTTCTACCTTGGTTCTAAAGTAATTTTGGAAAGAAAAGTTCAAAGACCTCCAGAGATAAGACCAACAGAATGGATGAAGAATTCAACTAAAGTTGTGAATGCATCCTCTCTGCAGTGAAGACCATAAATACATCATTTAAGTTTTAACAAGGGTTATTATTTACCATGGTTGGGGAGGTCAGCCTAACCTTAAAATTATTATAAGCTTTTAAACAAATGCAATGTTATGCCACAGAATAAGGATGAAAGGAAAGCAGTCTCTATCAGAGCAGGGATTAGCAATCTTGTCAAAATCAGGGACCAGTTTTTATTCATCAGCTCTCTTACAGTGGGAGGGTGTCAGTGCGAGGGAAGAGACATGTCTCAGCTGCCTTCATACTGGTGGAGATTTTGTTATTTGGGCCAAATGTGACCTCAGTGCTGGAAGAAATGCCCCGCAAGCCTCCACCTCCAGCCTGTGCCATCTGTCCAGGGGCCTGGGATGGAAGTCTGAGAGAGGCCAAGGCTGAGGACCACAAAACAGGCCTTTCAGCCACTCTGTCCTGCCCATCCACACAGCCCTGAGAGGCACACTGTGCCCAAGTGTGAAAACCCTTTAGCTCAAAGGGCCTGGAACTGCTCTAACAAAAGAGAAGACTCATTTGATTTTTTTTTTTGGTTTTGTTTTTTAAAGATTTTATTTATTTATTTGACAGAGAGAGAGAGAGCACAAGCAGGGGGAGCGGTGGGCAGAGGGAGAGGGAGAAGCAGGCTCCCTTAGCAGGGAGCCTGACGTGGGATTCCATCCCAGGACCCTGGGATCACGACCCAAGCCGAAGGCAGATGCCCAACAACTGAGCCACCCAGGTGCCCGAGAAGACTCATTTGTTACTGCCTTCACTGTTAGTATTCAGAGCACCAAAGCACACTCCAAAATCAGTTTGCTTGTCACCCTGTTAAGCAGAATATGCCTGACCATCCCTAGGGTAGCAATGTACTTAGCAGATATATTTTAACACTCATATTTTATACCTTATGGATTACAAATGAGTAGACTCTAGATGAATGGGCTTTAAAATCATTAATGAAAGTTCTCCTACTATCTTCTTTCAAGGAGTTAAGAATTAAAATGCTATTACATATTACATATGTATTTATGTGCATAATATTACATAATTACATATTACATAATATTACATAGTACACATGATTTACATACTAAATATGTAAGAGAAGTTGTAGCTACTTTACATTTCTAAAAGATCAAAAAATTTTTTAAGTCCTCATGTTTATTTATAGAAACTTTAAATTATTTTTTAAAGGTACATTCAGCTTTGAAGAAATGTTGAGTAAATAATAACAATTTTAAAATGTAATTAAAGCTTTTAGGTGGAGGACCGACACAAATTTGTCATCACCAGATATGATTTTCAGGGTAATAGAATGAGCAGCAAACACAGACTTCTGTCTGGCTCACCCCCAATCCCATACCTGGCAGCGCTTTGTGCCGCGCAAACATCACAACGCACCCTGGCCAGGTTTTTGCAGCATCTTTGCTTCCCAGAAATAAATCCTGCATCTGTCTAACAGAAGCCCTTTTTAACCTCATTACAAGTGGACTCCGAAAGTAAAACACGAAAGTTTATTGAACTTTATTCACATACATTCCTTCATCAAATATTTATTGAAGTTCTTCCATATGTTAGACTCTGGGGCCGAGGGAGGGAGGGGGGAGACATTAGCAGAGCTAAATGAGACAATTCCTCCATGCCAGGGCTCACGGTATTATAGGGCAGTGATACCTACGCGTCACACACAGCCTTTCCTCCCTGCCCTCCCTCCTCACCTAGATGGAGGCCCTGCTCAGTCTCCCTCAGAACTCTATGGGCCAGGCAGGGGAAGGGGAGGGGACAAGTTCCCTCTTTTCTTCTTCGCCCATTTGGGCTTGGGTGGCTCATCTCTGTGGGAAATGCCTTTGCCTGTGAAGGACTGAGGGGAGCTCGGGGCTGCTCCTACTCAAGAAATGACAAATCATTATGTGTTCAGGGAAAGGAGGTAAAGTCATCCATAACCCACCTGTCCAGCCTTAAGTGCCACCAAGTTTCTCATACATCTACTCTTATACGGATGTGCTGCAGTCTGCCTTCATTCCAGGCATTTCTTCCTGATCCTTTCCTACTTGCCTAAGTCCCATTCATCTTTTAAGGACCATTTTCAACACTTCCTCCTCTGTCATATATTTCTTGAGCTATACCCCTAACTCCCACCTACTGTGATATACTTTCCCTTCTCTAAATCCCTATAACTGAGCTTGTATGACCACAAGGAATTCATCATGCTCCAATGTGTATTATAACAATTTGGGGACTTCTGATTCCCCCGACCTCATTAGACTACAAAATGCTTGAAAACAAGCTCTGTGTTGGATTTGTCTTTCTCTCTGTGGTCAAAGTACAGACCAGGCCAGCTTGCATTTTTAAATTCATTTCCTTAACAAACATTTATTGAGCATAAACTATGTGCCTGAACCTGGATTAGGGATTCAATAGTGAGTATATTTGCTTCCCTGCCGCCAGGAAATTTATACTCTATTAACCAAGTAGTTGATGTTTAATACATGTTGAATTAATCAGAAGAGCACCTCCTATACTCAAAAATCTCTCTCTCCTCCTTAACTCCATTGCTCTCCACTTAACCTTCTAAACTTGATTTCCAAAAACAGTAACTAAAGGAAAGACAGTGACTAATGGAAATAAAGACTGAAAATGAAGACAAATAATTAAGAAAAGAGGTAGTTTTTTTCATTGAGTAGCTTCAACTTTCTCAATTGGTGGTTAAGGAACATGTTTATATTTTATGGTTTGACTTTTATGAACCCCTAAAGGCAAGGAAGGTATACACCCCTAGTGTCTTGTTTAGACTTTGTCTGAACAAATGATGCTCTCTTCATCATGGAAATAATAGTAATAACAAGTGAATGGCCTTTGCTGGCAATTTCCCCACTCACATGTATAAAGAGAACTTAGAATTATGCAATGACTAACATCTGACAATAACCAGATTGGAATTAATCCCGGGGAGATGAACAAGGCTGTAGACTAGAAGACATCTTCAAAGATGAACGCACTCCCTCCCTGCTCCTTCTCCTCCGCACTGCTCTTCCTCTGAGGCTGGACCCCAAGTAAGTGTCAGTGTTCATTAGGGCTACACATAGTGCACCCACTGGTCCTGAGTTATCTTGTCTGTGCCCCACTGCTTCAACCATGAACCTGAGACTCCTGACGCTGTGCCTTCAGATCTCACTTCTCTTGAACTCCAGATTCATAGAGCCAACTGATGCAGACCTTTCTTCCTGGATGTCCCATGGGCCCATCATCCTCCAAAAGTAGAATGCGTTGTGACCTTCTTCTTCCCTCACCATGTTCCTCCTCAACTCATCTCTGTCCGGGCACATTCCTTTGCAAGGACTGCCCCCTGGAGCAGAATGTCCACCCCTCTTCAACTCCTGGAAAATATACCCCATTCTCCCAGTTTCAACTAAAGCAGCCCCTTCTCTAGGATGGCTGCCCCGAGCCAGGAGGCAGACCTACATGGTCCTTCTCTCTACTGCCAGAGGACCATGTCCCAATTTCTGTTATAGCTCTTATCACACTGTTTTTGCAATGTTATGTTGACTGACTAGCTTGTGATTCCTTGGAGCCCTGGCTACACTTTGGAATCACCTGGAGAAATTTTAAAACTACTAATGCTGGATTCCACTCCCTCCACAAACACAGCCCACCCTCTGAGTATCTAATTTAATTGGCCTGAGGTGCAACCTGGGCACTGGAATTTCTATAATCTCCCAAATGATTCTTGTGCCAAGCTAAAATTAAGACCTTGAGGAGAGTAATTTCTTGATTATCTTTATGTGCTACAAATGTCAGGTGTTTTATAAGTATCTGTTGAATGAATGAATGAATGAATGAGTAAGTACAACATCTATCCAGCCACATGAATTGAAAGCCATGGAATCTCAAATCTCATCCATCACTAAAACCTGTCAATTCTACTTCTCAGAAATCACTTTTATCCACCTTCTCGTATACACATAGAATTTTTACCCTATTTCAGGTCTTCACTTTGGCCTACTAGACCATGACATCTTCCTCCTCATTGTCTCCTTATCTTAGAGTGTCCACAGGGGCCCTCTAAACTGCTGCTAGAGTTATCTAATATTCCAACCACATGCCCTCCCTTCTTAAATGGATTTGTGTTGCCTACACAATAAAATCTAAATTTGCCAAATGGGCACCTTACTTTTCCTCCTCCTCTGTCTGGCATACTTCTACTCATCCTTCATGACCCATCTCAAACATCAACTCTTCTACCAAGCTACCCCTCCCCTTAAGTCTCCCAGGAGAAGTTATCATGTCCCTGCTGTCCCTCCCCATGATTCAATGCCTGTCTCTGTCTCTTTTACAGCTTTTCCGATTGTGTGTTGACATTACTTGTTTACGTGTGTGTCCCTCATATGAACTCCTTGGGGGCAGAGGCTGTGCCCTGTCATCTTTGTGTCCCTACTGCCCAGCATAGGGCTAGTTGGTAGCTAACTAAATGTATGCTAATGAGAGGAAGAGAGAGAAAATGCACCCCTGAAACAAATAATACATTATATGTTAATTTAAAAAAAGAGAGAGAAAAGCAGAGAATGTTATTTATATGAAGAGGAAGGAGCAGCCTAAGAGGCTAAGGATAGAGATGGAAGCTCCTGGGGAAAACCTAGATTCGTACTCTCAGGAATGTGTTCCTAGTCACAGGAAGCCCTGAGCAATGGTGTCAGAAGTTAGAACACCTGGGTCAGGCTTACGGTCCACTTACTTCCACAGCCTTTGTCCACAGTCCTCTTGTCAGCCCAGTGCTCCCTATGCTGATGGTCACCAGGGCAAAATGACTCCAACCTGAATATATCTACCATTAGAAGTGACTCTCAACCACAGGAGGTTCTGGGAAAGCTTGTGGCCTCCTTTATCCAGGATGATGTCTACACATTTAAAATTACCTTATCATTCTAAAGGAACAAGAATTTACAGCTTGGATTCTTTTATTCTCATTTCCAAATTGGCCACGCATCCTGTGATTTGCTGCATGAACTCTGAACTGTGGGAATGCTCTCTCCCCAAAGAACAACCAGAGATGACTATTCTTTAGGGACTGACACAGTCACAGTCATGATCGATCTGAACATTTGCAGATGCATGTTTTATTAGTGGGGGATGGGAGGAGTTACAACCTTCCTCTCTGGACCAAGGAAGGGTGGATCAACTCGCCTATAGCATTGGCAACTGGGCTACACAACACACCCCTCTCCATTGCTATACTTCTCACCCCGGTTAGTCAGGGGGTTAATTATGAAACCAGTGTCTGTGATGATTACACGTTAAGTGTGAACTATACTGTCAGTGATAATTATGGGTTATTGAGGTGGTTATTTGTGTTTGATTGACAGAATGCATGCACCTCTGTGGAAAGCACAGTATTTCTTATTTCCTGGCACTACTGCTCTACATGAAAAAGAACTATTTTTCTGAGGGAACATAAGAAAATAAGCACAATAAAAGTTTTGTATCTCTGAGGATAAGGGGGAATCCTTCCATAAGGACTTCCCTGAGGCAGGCGGTTTCGAGAAGGGAGAGGAAGGGGGGGGGTGTGGAAAGGCAAGGATGACCATGGGTTTAAAGCCAACAGTCTATGATTTTACCCAGAGCTGCCCTAACTCTGCCCCAGCTTTAGAAGGAGAAAACACATTCTCAGAATACCCCAACAGTGCTTTGAGAAACCAACTGTTACCCTCTGAACATAAGTAATAAGTATTAGGAGTCTTTTTCCTTGGCATTATCAAGCAGTAATTGTGCATCACAGCTGAAGGACTACTTCTTTATATCAAATATTCATTAGATACTGTTCAGATCTATGCATACACACACAAACACATACACACACAAACTGTCTTGTTCTGCCTCAGAAATTGCTTCCCACTTCCCTCTAATCTTCAAATTAATAAGAAAAATTGCATTGTCACTGATAGGCAGGGCTGCGGGGCTGTGGGGTTGGCTCCAAAAAGAATGCCCAGAAGGAAAGGAAACACGTCTCACTAGAAGATGGAGTGGTCTGTGCAGGTACTTCCTGGTAGCACAGCTTGAAGGTCCTGGATTGAAACTGTCAACTATTTGACAATTTCCAATTTCAACCTTCTCCCTCATCTTTGAAGAGCAACCTTGAATGCCACTAAATGGTTCTAACATGACTTTGTGGTTTTCTAATTTTAACCTAAAACTTAAAATTGAGCATTAGCACAAATCTCACCTAGATTATAATTCTGTGTTAGTTCTACAAAAGCCAGAATTGCCCTCCCCCCATGCAAACAGCCTAGAGGTTTGCACAATGTTCTATGCTGCAAGTTAGCATCACTTGGCTAAATGTTCTGACATCCATATCGCAGAAAAAATGTGTGTTTGTTTGTGGTTAATGTTCTCATTACAGTTTGCCATTGAATCACGGAGAAGGGGCTCAGTAGATCAAAACAGCAAAAAAAAGTTTTTACAAAAAAATTTACACCTTCTTCATAGATTATACCCCCCAAAAAAGAAAACTTATAAAACCACTAAGCTTGCACCTACAAATCAGTAGCTCTTAAAATTATGTTCTTGCCAAAAGACATATAAAAAGTAAGGAATTATACACGATAGGACATGATTTAAGCCATAAAAATGGAACACCTTGGCACATTTAAAAGGAAAGCCTAAGACCAAAGTCCAAGGCTTCCCACAATCCATGTGGGGCCCAGATCACCATAAGCAGCGTTACGGACTTTACTTTTTTTTTTCCTGTAAGTTTTCAAAAGTTTCTCCCTGAAGTAGAAATCCCTTCCTCCTGTTTTACTCTGTGATCCATTCAGTTAATATAGCAGCCCCATACTCAGACACACATATATTTATAGGCATTTATCTTTCAGATTCATAGTTGAGAATTCAAAGTTCTAGAACCTTCCATGATTCTTGGAACCTATTTGAAGTTACCCCACATATTCTTGGAAATTGCCTGCCTTTGAAGTCTTGAATGGGTAACCTGAGAATACAAAACAGAAGTCTGCCCCTTAAAACACAGGGCTCTGTTAAAGGCGCAAATCCACTTAACATTAGAACCAGGGGGGTAAGCCATTAATGAGAAGAGTCCAGCTGACATAAAAAAGGAAACAGCCTCATAATCCAGTTAACTTCACAGCAAGTTACACATGAAATATTATTTTTAAGAAGGCATTTTGAAACCAGAAGCAAATTCTAAATTCCCTGAATTCTAGGATTCCAAATTTATCAGCTAGAATAATATCTCCATGTAAAAAAGCTTTCTAACTCTTACTAATAGAAACAAATTCTAAATGCCAATAGCAGTAATAAGTAAATTCTTACACTTGCTAAAAGCAAAGCATTAACTTCTTTTTTTCATTTTTTTAAATGTTAGAGACTAAAACTTTTCACCATTGCTCAAGTTCTTCTGACACTGTCAATCCCTTTCCAGCCTAGCATTTTCTAAAGTGGATTAAAAAAGGGAGGGGGTGGCTCTTTATGAAATGCAAGTCTTCGTTACTCTGACACCCGGATCGAAACCTGATTTTATGTCTGAAATGACACACATTTTTTTTCAGTTCATTTCATTCCTTATAGAAATGTCCATTCAATGTAATGAAAAGTAAGAGGACAGCAGAAGAATGACTTGGTTTTCTGAGCAGAAACCAATATTGGGACTTCTCTGATACTCCTTCTCTCTGGAAGTCTATTTATTCTCCACTAACTGGAAACCATTCATGAGCATTGCATCTGTGATGCTCTCTTATGCCTTTTCAATGTTGCAACATATTAACACACAAGCTGCAAATCCAACCAGAAAGGAATGCCTCCCTGGACCTGTGGCTGCTTTCATATTCAGGGACTAATTTCAACTGATCAGGGGTAGGGGTAGGGGTGTCTATATAAGTAACATATTCCCAGACCAAAAATCAATCCAAACCAAAACAAAATTTAAAAACCTGCCTTGAGCAGATTTTCTTTTCTGAAAAGATTCTATGAGGTGCCAAGAGAATGACTTTAAGAAATGTTTTTGGAAGTTTCTTAACCCCAAAATGTTTTCAAGGTGTCAGTTTGGGTTGATCCCCAATGGTGGCAATCCATAGATTAGTCAGATGTCAGGTTTTAAAATGTGTGGCATTTTTAAGAGGGTTTGTGTCCTTTCTCTTCCTTTAAACATATGCCAAAAATAAAAACTAGTTCAAGTCCATCATTATACTTTTCAATTACAGGTCTTGCATCTTTGTCCTTCTCTCTCTATCAGCACCTCAAAAATGCAATCAGCAGGAGGCAGGGGTGAGGAGGAATGATCCAATATTATGGAGCACCACTCAGGGGATGTCTTACCTTAGCCTCCCAAATCTTTAGCTCCTCCCAATAGTTCTAAAAATTTGCAGTTTGATGTGGCAGTGCTCTCTGGGTAGATCTATTAGAATGCCACTCCTCTAAGACAATGAAAAATAATCTCTCCAAACATAGGAAAGGTCAATCTCGGAAATCCACAGAAAGTCCTGTCTTCTCTTGGCCAGATGAGGACCCACTGTTTGGCTGAATGGAAGCAGAACTGAAAATAATGAGAATTGGAAGTTCTACTCTGTGGGGTGAGTCAGTTCTGACACAACATGAACTTTCTGGGAAAATACAAGTGCAAGTTAAACTTTGTTAGAAGTAGTGGTTAGGGGCACTTGGGTGGCTAGGTCGGTTGGGAGCTGCCTTTGGCTCGGGTCATGATCTCAGGGTCCTGGGATGGAGCTCCGTGTCAGGCTCCCTGCTCAATGGGGAGTCTGCTTCTCCCTCTCCCTCTGCCCCTCCTGCTCATGCTCTCTCTCTCTAATAAATAAATAAAATCTTTAAAAAAAAAAGAAGTAGTGGTTAGGCTTACAGAGTAGAAAACAGGCCTAAGTGACAGAAATGCAATGCCCTCATCTCTGCCTGTGACATTCAGTGCTATCTTTAAATAGTTAATTTTTTCTTACACCTAATCAATAAATTCAATCCAAAATATCCTTGGAAATTCACAATGAGATGAGGAATAAATGGTTCCTAAACCTCCATTATCTTATTTTATCTGTTAAGTTACTGTTACAAAGAATCCATTATATGCAGAATATTAAGCTAGGTTTCATGAAGGACACAAAAATATACAAGACCTAATCTATTTTGAAAACTGATGGCATGACAAGCACAGCAGTAAACGCTTTATGAACATCTCTTTTAATCCTCACAACAACCTGCTGAAAAGGCCAACTGTGGTCCCAGCTTCATTTCAACTGCATGAGACTCTGAACCAGGACCGGCCATCTGAGCCCTTCCCAAATCCCTGATCTACAGAAACTGTAGAGCTAATGCAGGGACTGTGGTTCTTTTAAGCCAATCACTTTTGTGGTAATTTATTATGCAGAAATACATAAATGAAACAGATATCAGTGCCTGGAGTAGGGTGTTGCTGTTACAAAAAACTAGACCACGTGGCATTGGCTCTGGGTCTGCAAAGTAGGTAGAAGAGCCCAAAGGAGGCTGTGAGTGAAAACCTAAAGGGCCCCAAGGAGAGTGTCAGCAGAATCGAAATGGTTCTTGAAGACACTGTCAGTGAAAGCCCAAAAGAATGTGAGGAAAATGTTATTGGAAGCCGGAGGAAAGGGGAGCCTTGCTACATGGAGGTGGAAAGTCTGGGTAGCACTGTCCATGGAAAGGTAACTAATGAACCTAACAATTCAGCTAAGGACACTTCAAGGCATAGAACTCTGCCTTGAAGGCTTCAGCATCTCTGTAAGTAGTCTGACTGCCCTGATGCACCACAGGGATGGGAAGCCCAAACCAGCCCATGCAGAGAGACCATATGGAGAAATGTGAAGATTACATGAGTAGTGTCTCCCCACAGCTGCTTCAGCATCCTGACGTTACAGGTGCAGCCACCATCTGATTGCTACCACGTGAAAGACAATCCAGAATCACCCCACAGAGCCATTCCCAAATTTCTGAATTGTGATAGAATAATAAAATGTTATTGTTCTTTTAAACCTTGAAGTTTTGAGGTGATTTGTCACAGAGCAGTAGAAAATTAAAATAATGGTAATATAAAATAAAAAATAAAACATTGTCTACACCTTTGCTCCTTAAAGATGAAAAAAATTGCTCCTACTATTAATACATCAACATTTTCAAATGGAAACAATGCCATTCTCCCCAATTCATTCAT
This sequence comes from Callorhinus ursinus, assembly GCF_003265705.2. Classification (NCBI taxonomy): domain Eukaryota; kingdom Metazoa; phylum Chordata; class Mammalia; order Carnivora; family Otariidae; genus Callorhinus; species Callorhinus ursinus. The sequence continues at coordinate 7,572,047 of NW_027397068.1, forward strand.
GGAGGACCATGTATCAGAAGAAAGGTTGAGGTTGGGTTTTTGGCTTCTGAGAACACAAGGATAAGTCCAGAAAGTCAATTCTTCCTAAAAGTATAGAGAAAGGCTAAATAATCAATGTAATTATAAATTGTGTTCTCTTTTGGAGGTTTTCATAGCTACTAATATTTTTCTTCACAAAGATTGTTTTTCTTTTTTCATTTGGTGTAGTATAAGTGGAAGAGACTACTTTGATTTTTAAATCCTGTTTTATTTTCCTCCTGGGCATACAGCAAGACTACATTTGCCAACCTCCCTCACTGATAGGCAGACACATGTGACTGGGCAATGCAGCATGGGCCAGAAATGATATTTGCTACTTCTAAGCCTGATCTATAAAAAAACCTCCCACCTTCTGGGCGCCTGGGTGGCTCAGTTGGTTAAGCGGCTGCCTTCACCTCAGGTCATGATCCCAGGGTCCTGGGATTGAGTCCCACATCTGGCTCCTTGCTCTGCAGGGAGCCTGCTTCTCCCTCTCCCTCTGCCAGCTATTCCACCTGCTTGTACTCTCTCTCTCTGTCAAATAAATAAATAAAATCGTTAAAAAAAAAAAAAAAAAAAAAAAAAAAAACCTCCCACCTTCTCATCTCTTATTGAAGACTAGCTGCAGAGGATCGAGAAGAAGATTCCAAAGGCCTGCGGATGCGGTACTCTTTAGATCAATAATCCATGGCTTTATGACCATGGGAAGTAGAGCCCACCACATGCTCCCTCCAGCAGCAAGAAGTAAATTTTTATTGTGTTAAGCCATTAAGACTTTGAAATTGTTAATTACAACAGTTAGCTTGTCCTAATATTTGATGACTAGAAAATTACTGAATTATATCTCTTCCTATAATAAAAATCACTAGCATGTAATGGGACAGACTGCTTTGACTTCTACAGAGTGTAACCCTGAGTTGTGTGATTTAAATACTTATGTGAACATCAAGTTGTTGGCATTAAGACTGTTTTCTTTTTAATTTCATAAAATCCCTTGTTTCATGGTGTCTACCAAATACCTTTTCTTACCCTTCCAGGAAAATAATCCCTTTCCTTTATGATATTCTGTACTCAAATTTGTTTCTTCCTGAATTGTAACTTACTTTTTAAGATGATCAATGTCATGAGATGTCATGTTTTTCCACCATCCCACAGAGTAAATATCAAATTTTATTTCAGTAACTATTGGCCAAATTTCATCAAAATTAATCTTCTCTTGAGCAGGTTTATGGTAGGACAATTAAGAAAAATGGGAAATGCTGACTGTTTTAACTTTTTAAAAAACTACCTTGTGCCCTTCAGTCAAGACAATACAAGCTTCTCTAACTAAAAGAAAAAACTCATGTCATCCAGTGTTCCTCAGCAAAAACATTCTCTCTATATATAGAGAGAGAGGGGGAAAATGTTATGTAGAAAGCTGTCTTTGAGTAAGAGGGGGAAGAATCCATACTACTACAATAGAGGTAGCAGAATTGAGTATGGGTTTTGAAACCTCTAAAGCCTGGATGCTATAGTGTCTAAGTTAAGCTCCAAGCCACAATGGAGCCTGCATCTTCCAAAACAAGGTAAGAAATCCTTTCCACTATGACATCCCACTGTCATACCACTTCAAAGTTGTGACATGGATTTGCACTGTACAACTCTTTATTTAGAATATCATTAGGAGAAATAGTCTTAATCCTTTAAACAGTGGATATCAAATCTCCTTTGGAATTTACGTGTATAGTCAGCTTTATCCCTTTCACATTAAGGATTTTTAAGATATAAGATCTAGCCAACTTCTAACTGGAAGCCAGCCTAACCATAAAAATGCATATTTCCAGAAAAGACTCCAGAATGTAATTGCTTTACTATAATAAAAAGCAGTGAGGTAGGTTATATACCCTGAGGCATTAATGTAACCTCAGCATTTTTAAGGCCCTTACCACAGTTGGTAGCTAATTGCATTTTATTGATCTGTGTATGTAGCCTAATGTTTTGGGGTGTGAAAGAGCCCTGTTTCTAGCTCTACAAAAGCAGTACTGGGAGAAAACATTTATAAAATACATATCTGATAAAGGACTTGTCTTCAAAATATACAAGGCACTCCACAGAAACAGACACATAGACAGAATTGAGAACCCAGAAATGGACCCTGAAATCTATGGTCAACTAATCTTCAACAAAGCTGGAAAGAATATCCAATGGAAAAAAGGCAGTCTCTTCAACAAATATTGTTGGGAAAATTGGACAACCACATGAAGATTGAAACTGGACCATTTCCTTACACCATACAGAAAAATAGACTCAAAATGGATGAAAAACCTAAATGTGAGGCAGGAATCCATCAAAATCCTAGAGGAGAACACAGGCAGCAACCTCTTTGACCTTGGCCTCAGCAGCTTCTTGCTAGACACATCTCCAAAGGCAAGGGAAACAAAAGCAAAAATGAACTATTGGGACTTCATCAAGATAAAAAGCTTTTGCATAGCAAAGGAAACAGTCAACAAAACCAAAGACAACTGACGGAATGGGGGTAGATATTTGCAAATGTCTTATCTGATAAAGGGCTAGAATCCAAAATCTATAAAGAACTTACCAGAGTTCTTTGAGAACTTTGATAAGAACAAATAATCTGATCAAGAAATGAGCAGAAGACATGACCAGACATTTCTTCAAAAGACATACAAATGGCCAACAGACACATGAAAAAGTGCTCGGCGTCACTCGGTTTCAGGGAAATACAAATCCAAACCACAATGAGATATCACCTCACACCTGTCAGAATGGTTAAAATTAACAAGTCGGGAAATGACAGATGTTGGCGAGGAGGCAGAGAAAGGGGAACCCTCCTACACTGTTGGTGGGAATGCAAGCTGGTGCACCCACTCCGGAAAACAGTATGGAGTTTCCTCAAAATAGAGCTACCCTACCACCCAGCAATTGCAATACTGGGTATTTACCCCAAAGATACAAATGTAGTGACCCAAAGGGGCACCTGCACCCCAATGTTTATAGCAGCTATGTCCACAATAGCCAAACTAAGGAAAGAGCCCAGATGTCCATCAACAGATGAATGGATAAAGAAGATGTGGTGTATACACACATACACACACACACACACACACACACACACACACACACACACACACACACACGTATATAATGGAATACTACTCAGCCATCAAAAAAATGAAATCTTGCTTTTTCACAACAGGTTTGCCGCCAGAACACAGGTGTCGTGAAAACCACCGCTCAACCTAAACCAAAATGGGAAAGGAAAAGACTCACATCAACCTCGTCATCATTGGACACGTAGATTCAGGCAAGTCTCCCACTACTGGTCATCTGATCTACAAATGTGGTGGGATCGACAAAAGAACTATCGAAAAATTTGAGAAGGAGGCTGCTGAGATGGGAAAGGGCTCCTTCAAGTATGCCTGGGTCTTGGATAAACTGAAAGCTGAACGTGAACGTGGTATCACCGTTGATATCTCCCTGTGGAAATTAGAGACCAGCAAGTATTATGTGACCATCATTGATGCCCCAGGACACAGAGACTTTATCAAAAACATGATTACAGGCACATCTCAGGCTGACTGTGCTGTCCTGATTGTTGCTGCTGGTGTTGGTGAATTTGAAGCCGGTATCTCCAAGAATGGGCAGACCCGTGAGCATGCCCTCTGGCTTACACACTGGGTGTAAAACAACTAATTGTTGGTGTTAACAAGATGGATTCCACTGAGCCACCCTACAGCCAGAAGAGATACGAGGAAATCGTTAAGGAAGTCAGCACGTACATTAAGAAAATTGGCTACAACCCCGACACAGTAGCATTTGTGCCAATTTCTGGTTGGAACGGTGACAACATGCTGGAGCCAAGTGCTAACATGCCTTGGTTCAAGGGATGGAAAGTCACCCATAAAGATGGGAATGCCAGTGGAACCACACTGCTTGAAGCTCTGGATTGCATCCTGCCACCAACTCGTCCAACTGACCAGCCCTTGCGTCTGCCTCTCCAGGACGTCTACAAAATTGGTGGTTTTGGTACTGTCCCTGTGGGCCGAGTTGAGACTGGTGTTCTTAAACCTGGGATGGTGGTCACCTTTGCTCCAGTCAATGTTACAACTGAAGTAAAGTCTGTTGAAATGCACCATGAAGCTTTGAGTGAGACTCTTCCTGGGGACAATGTGGGCTTCAATGTCAAGAACTTATCTGTCAAAGATGTTCGTCGTGACATTGTGGCTGGTGACAGCAAAAATGACCCACCAATGGAAGCAGCTGGCTTCACGGCTCAGGTGATTATCCTGAACCATCCAGGCCAAATCAGTGCTGGATATGCACCTGTGCTGGATTGTCACACGGCTCACATTGCTTGCAAGTTTGCTGAGCTGAAGGAGAAAATAGATCGTCGATCTGGAAAAAAGCTGGAAGATGGTCCCAAGTTCTTGAAATCTGGTGATGCTGCCATTGTTGATATGGTTCCTGGCAAGCCTATGTGTGTTGAGAGCTTCTCTGACTATCCTCCTCTGGGCCGTTTTGCTGTTCATGACATGAGACAGACGGTTGCTGTGGGTGTCATCAAAGCGGTGGACAAGAAGGCAGCTGGAGCTGGCAAGGTCACCAAGTCTGCCCAGAAAGCTCAGAAGGCTAAATGAATATTATCCCCAATACCGGCCACCCCAGTCTTAATCAGTGGTGGAAGAATGGTCTCAGAACTGTTTGTGTCAATTGGCCATTTAAGTTTAATAGTAAAAGACTGGTTAATGATAACAATACATCGTAAAACCTTCAGAAGGAAAGGAGAATGTTTTGTGGACCATGTTTTTTTTTGTGTGTGTGGCAGTTTTAAGTTATTAGTTTTTAAAATCAGTACTTTTTAATGGAAACAACTTGACCAAAAATCTGTCACAGAATTTTGAGACCCATTAAAACAAAAGTTTAGTGAGAAAAAAAAAAAATGAAATCTTGCCATTTGCAACAACGTGGTTGGAACTAGAGGGTGTTATGCTAAGCAAAATAAGTCAATCATTAAGAGAAAGACAATTATATGATCTCGCTGATATGTGGAATTTAAAAAATAAAACAGAGAATCATAGTGGAAGAGAGGAAAAAATAAAATAAGATGAAATTAGAGAGGGAGACAAACCATAAGAGACTCTTAAGCATAGGAAACAAACCGAGGGTTACTGGAGGGGAGGAGGGTGGTGGGGATGGGGTCACTGGGTGATAGACATTAAGGAGGGCACGTGATGTAATGAGTACAAGGTATTTATAATTAAGACTGATGAATCACCGACCTCTACCTCTGAAACCAATAATACATTATATGTTAATTGAATTTAAATAAAAATAAATTAATTAAAAATTTAAAAATATATACAAAGCACTCCTGAAACTCAACAATAAAATAACAACCCAATTAACAAAGGACCTAGAAACCTCCCAAAGAAGATATACAGATATACAGATGGTGCACATAAACATATGAAAAGATTCCTAACATCATCTGTCATCAAGGGACTACAAATCAAAGTAACAATGGGATACCATTATATACACATTAGGAAGGCTAAAATGCAAAAATGCAAAAATCTGGCAATACCAAATGCTAGTGTGGATGCAGAGCAATGGGAATTCTTATTCATTGCTGATGGGGAGGCAAAATGGTAAAGCCACTTTGGAAGACAATTCATTTGACAGTTTCTTAGAAACCTAGGCATAGTCTTACCAATAAGATCCAGCAATCATGGTCCTACATACCTACCCAGTTGAGCTGAAAACTTATGTCCACAGAAAAACCTGCACATCAATGTTTATAGCAGTTTTATTCATAATTGCATAAACTCAGAAGCAACCAGGATGTCCTTCAGTAGCTGAATGCATAAATAAACTCTAGTACATTCAAGACAGCTTAACAGGTGAATTCTACCGAACATTTAAAGAAGAGTTACTACCTATTCTTCTCAAACTATTCAAAGAAATAGAAGAGAAAGTAAAGCTTCCAAATTCATTCTATGAGGGCAGCATTATCCTGATATAAAATCAGATAAAGACATTACAAAAAAGGAAAACTACAGGCCAATATCTCTGATGAACATAGATGCAAAAATCCTCCACAATATATTAGCAAGCCACATCCTACAATATATTAACAAAAATCATTCACCACAATATACTGAGATTTATTCCAGAGATGCAAGGGTGGTTCAATATTTGCAAATCAATCAATGTGATATATCACATTAACAAGAGAAAAGATAAAAACCATATGATCATTTCAATAGATGCAAAAAAAAAGCATTTGATAAAGTGTAACACCTATTCACTATAAAAACCGTCAACAAAGTAGGTTTAGAGGGAACATACCCCAACATAATAAAGGCCATATATGAAACCCACAGCTGATATCATACTCAGTGGTGAAAAATTGAGAGCTTTTCTTCTAAGATCAGGAACAAGACAAGGATGTCCACTCTCACCCCTTGGGGTGTGCTAAATAATCAATGTAATTATAAATCCCATCCTATTTTGAAGGGTCTCATAGCTACAAATATTTTTCTTCACAAAGATTTTTTTTATGTAGTCAAAAGCAGCCGAGACTTTGATTTATTAAATCCTGCTTTATTTTCCTCGTGGGTGCAAGTAAAGGACAGTCTTCCTTTTGCAAAGTTTACTTGCCCTAGATTCCTTGAGAAGACTCAAATAGTTTAAATTCAATGAAAATCCTAAAGTTTGGATTATCTGTTAGTCCAGAAATGAGTGTATGTTCTAATTAAGCATGTTAATGTGTATAAAAATCAATTTATCTTTACAATAAAAACAAATCCAAAAAAACATAATAAAAAAAATCACAAGATAATTTCTATTTGGTTTTCTTACTCAAAATGCTTTTTTATCTGTTCCTACTAAAAACAAAGGGAGAAATTCTTGCTGTCAAACTAATAACTATTTAAAAAAGGGAATTAAGTAGAAGTTTGAATGAGTTCTCCTAGAATGCACGGTAGCTAATTTATTGATATATATTATTTCTTTCCATGTTTAATTATTTTTATTTCTGAACGAATTACATCTTTTGGTTTTGGTTGATATGTGTTCTAAAATATAGCCCATTTAGAGAAGATATTTGCAAATGACATATCTGATAAGGGGCTAATATCCAAAATCTATAAAGAACTTACCAAACTCAACACCCCAAAAACAAAAAATCCAGTGAAGAAATGGGCAGAATACATGAATAGACAATTTTCCAAAGAAGCATTCCAAATGGCTAACAGACACATGAAAACATGCTCAACATCACTCTTCATCAGAGAAATACAAATAGAAACTACGATGAGATACCACCTCACACCTGTCAGAATGGCTAAAATTAACAACACAAGAAACAACAGATGTTGGCGAGGATACAGAGAAAGAGGAACACTCTTACACTGTTGGTGGCAATCTAAACCAGGGCAGCCATTTTGGAGGACAGTTTGGAGGTTCCTCAAAAAGTTAAAAATAGAACTACCCTATAATCTAGCAGTTGCACTACTAGGTATTTACCCAAATGATACAAAAATACAGATTCAAAGGGGTACATGCACCCCGATGTTTTTAGCAGCATTATCAACAACCCACAAACTATGGAGAAAGCCCAAATGTCCATCAACGGATGAATGGATAAAGGAGCTGTGGTATGTATATATACAACAGTATTATTCAGCCATCAAAAAGAATGAAATCTTGCCATTTGCAACAACATAGATGGAGCTAGAGTGTATTATGCTAAGCAAAGTCAGTCAGTCAAAGAAAGACAAATACTATATGATCTCACTACCAATTTAACAAAATTACATTACAAAATTCCTGTTATTATGTATGTATTATGTATTGTTTTGTGCTTTAAAAAAAATTGAGCCCACTTTGGCTATTTTTATTCGTTAACTTTCACTGGGTATCATTTATATTGCCAGTGATTTAGGTTGTCATCAAAGTCATCAACAAGAAAGCCAAGCAAGACTCCCATGTTCTAAAGAATATAAAACATGAATCTCAGATCCAGCAAATGGTTAAACATCCTAACATTGCGAGCTGTGTGAAACCCTGGAGACAGAAAACTCTTATTACATGGTGGTGAAGCTATACCTTGGCAGCAACCTCCTGAACAGGAGCTGAGATCAAAGAAACTAAGTGAAAGAGGAGCGAAGACCTTCTCCAGGCAGATCTGGTCTGCTGTGGGGCATCCACACGGCATGGAATTATACACAGACATAATGCCATTCCTTCCTCTGAGGGAGGAAAAGCCACCAAAATTCCATGTTCGTGAAACCCTTGACATGGCCATCGCTGACAGTGAGCCCAGAACAGGTTCCATAAGGAAGTGCAGCTAAAGGGAAGATGAGGGTCCTTGAAAAACTTGTCACCAAGTGTGCCATTATGAGAAAATGAGCACCAGCCCATATATCCACATGTGAACAGAGTTGATGCGACCATGACCATCTCTTCCTTTCTTTTTCCAGGATTTAGTTTGAACACTGTTTATGTGAAAATGGTGACTATAGTTTAGAGGGAGACATTTGTATCTTCTTATGAACAAAAAACATTCAAAGTAACAGAATGTGGCACTGATGAATGTGGGAGGGATTCTTGCAAATTTTTGTGGGTTTAATGATTTGGGAGAAACTCCTATTGAGGGTAGCCTATGGTATTAGCTGATTTACAATGTGTCTATTCTCTCCACTCAGCCAGATTTTTTAAATGCCTTATAAAATGTCTTATGATTTGGGAAAGATCCTAGTTACTTATTCCCAAGATCCCTAATACACTGAACTATACATAGCTTCTTCCACATCACTGTCCCCCAACTCCCCTCTGCTCGGGATTCCAGAGGCCAGACGGCAATTCTGTAACTTAGAACCTCTTTCCATAGCACATAAAACATACTGATTGATTTCTCCTTAAATGGGAGAAATTCCATGCAAAGAGGATAATGGACTTAAAATAAGAGAGATGCTGAAGATACACATCCAAACAATCTTTCAGAGAAAAGGTTTCCAACAAGCTCCTGCATAACTGCTTATTTTTAAAGCAACAACTTACTAGCTTGTTTAATTGTTTAATGGCTGTGTCAAACTGTTCATCATTCAAAAGCATTTGGATATGTAAACACGTCATGATTTGAGGAAGCAAAGACTCCGATGCTCTTCACAGTAAGATTGGGCATAAAAAGGCGCAGAATCCACTTGGAGGACCTCCCATGCTTTGGTCTGCCTGGCCGAGGTGCCGTGCCGAGACTCACCATCACCTCTCCCTCCAAAAATCCTGTATCCCCAAGAGAGCAGAGATGAACGGGAGAACAAATAGCTCAATAAAATGTTTGGTGGGGGAAAGGATACAAATTATGTCTGAACATGCGGTCTTTTTTTCTAATGATCATATTTAGATGATTTGTTTCAATCCCTGCCCTGTGGTCCTCTCCCTGGTTATATTTCTGATTATAATACAGAGATCACCTACTACATGCATTATCTTAGTATATAGTGGTGGATACGCAAATCTATCATGTTTTAATGCCTGCGGCTCTCCTGTGAAGTATTACCAAGGATACCTGGAGTTGGCCATGCCATCATGGATGCCTCCCAAAGGTATTGCAAATTAGGTGCCCTTCGTTGGGATTATGCTTAGGGGACTCTGTCCTGCTATACAAATCACACAATTGTGAGGCCAAGAAAAATTAGAAGGGTCTTATTTTTTCAATTAGTTCATTGTTAAAAAAAACAACAAACAAAAATCATGTGACTCCTACAATATGTGATGACAAGTCTCTTCTTCCCTGCAGACTCCTAAGGAGAGCCTTCTCAGATACTCAGGGCGTTCGTCCACTTTAGGCAAATTTCACCTGCCTAAAATACAGGACAGGAGGAGAGTGCTCTGTGTGATTTATCCTGAGACCCACACCTCTAAGATACAACTCTGCAAATAATGCTATATTTACAGAAGAGTCTGGGTCGGAGCCATTTAGTGACTTTAACTGCCTTCTTTGCAACTATCGCTTGATTAGAAAGGGAGAAACTCCATCTGTCTGGTCAATTACTTAATGATGTGTACAAAGACTGCTTGTAGTCATTGCTTAGCAAGTCTCCTCTTTTAAAATGAGACAGTTTCCAAAGTAATAGCTTGTCGATGTCAAGTCAAAGCTAGGAAGAGAAACCTGAAACACATTGTCCTGTTTACTAGTGTTTTTTCTGGGAACTCAAAGAATTTAGTCCATTGTCACTTCTGAGGCTCAAGTCAAGAAAGAATCCTCTTTAGCATACAGCTGCAATATTCTAAAACACAATATTCTATTAGTATACGACATTTACTTTTCTGGGTCTATTTAGGGACTTGAAGACTGAAATTTTTCTTGTGGATCAATACAACAATATCAAAATTATTGGTAAGTATAAATGTCCATGACATTTTGTTAATCCAGCTGACTAGGACTTTATTTGAAACATAGACCAAACAGATCTCAGGAGACAGCCCTAAGAGCTATGGCATTTCCTCCAGGTGGAGAGATACTATGTCGAACTACAGTGGAAACTTAATAGTTGAGGCATAGATGAAAATGTATGATGCACACAGAGAGTCCCTTATCATATTAAGCTACCGTGTAGCGTACTAATTAAAATAATGTGTCTTTTAAAGTGTTGTGTAAGTGCAAGTAAAAATCTAAATTTAGCATTTTGTAAGTGCAGTTACATGTGATATTAATACACACTCTGTGGTCTGTTAAAACCATTCTGTGATTTTTCTCAAAATGTTATTCATTCCAAATGAGCTTGACAAAATAATCTTGGAAGGAAAAAATTCCTCATGCTTAAATATGTTTGTTGCTTTTCAATGATTACTAACTGAATTCAGAGGAACTCTTACTAAAGTAATAAAACCCTGCAAACCACCTACATTGTTGCAGCCTAGAGGTCTCCAGGGCAGGCTCTCAGGGGAGCCCAGAGATTCAGTCGGATTCAATCTCACTGTGTGAGTTCACTGATGGTTTACAGCTTTCATGCCACGGACCCCAGCCTTGAGTCCTTCCAGGCCAGTCATGCTCACAGGGGGTGATCTTACATAGACCAAGATCCCAGAGAGCACAGCTCTGTTGTTTCCTAAGCCAACCTTATGTCTAGGGGAACCTTTTCGGGCCTGAGTTAGGGACCACTGGGCCTCTCCCTCCTTCTACCATCCCTGAAGCCTTGGCCATCCATGTGGGGCCTGCGGACAGCTTTCTCCTGCTGAACCACTAGTGCCTCTCCCCTTACAGGTAATGATTGTCCAAACCTGTTCTGCTCCCTTGCCGTGTAGGAATAGACATATCATGCAAGCAGAATAGCAATCATAACTGCTATCAGGGGAGCATGAAGCCTATAGCCTGGATTCACATTTTACACATTCCTACATTCACAATATAAAATGCTATGAAGTCAATGTGAATGAATATTACCTCATTTTACAGATGAGGAGATGGCAGCCCAGAGAAGCAGAACCATGGTTCCAACCATGGAAGGGTGGGCAGAAAACAAGTGAGTAAAGTGAGTCAGGTTCCCAAGGCAACAGGGAATGGTAGGCAGTTGACTGGGCAGTGAGGCTTGGATTAAAAGGCTAGATAGTATTTGGCCTCATCATGGTCTGCTATCACATAAGAAACTTTCCAATACAGTGTAATGTAAATGGCAAGTCATGGAATGCCAGGCATAAGCTAAAGAAAACATTCCTGAGAGCTGGCTGAAAGAAAAGCCCAAGAACTTAAAGCCAAAAACCAAGTGATTTTACATAAAGACAATGTCTCAACCTGTTTCCCTGCATCCCTATCCCTCACGAGAATTGCTGCTATAAATTATGTTTTCACTGGATGTTTTATCAAGTTATTCATAGACCCTCTCTGTCCAGCTGCTGCTAAGAAGAATTAAAGTCTTCTCGGCTGGAGGTGAACTTTTTGGTCTGCCTGTTTGTAAATCTTTCAGACTTCGTATGGAGTAATACCATGAAGCTGGAGGGTCTTTCTCAGGAGCAGTTAGCACTCTGTGGAAGCCCTATATACATGGCCCCTGAACTGCTTGCTCATCAGAAATACAGTCCCAAAGTAGACGTCTGGTCCATGGAAGTAAATCACCAAACTCCCGAGTAGAGTGAGGAGCTCTGACCTGACTGATCATCCCTGCAGATTTAGAGCTATGTGAAACCTGGCCAGTGAGGAGGACAGGGTGTCACAGAAAGCACTATTTCCCACCCTAAGTTTAAGAAATCACACACACGCATCACCTACCTCTTAGCAAAGCTGCTGCCCAGTTTTGTAATCCTGTCATGTGGGGAATCTGGGAAGATGTGATCTCTGCAGTCCTGTGGTCAACTTTTTACCTTACCCTCAAACCCAGAGTTGCACAAGCATTTTGCAAGGAACACACTGTAGGGGTGCCTGGGTGGCTCAGTTGGCTAAGCGTCTGACTCTTGATTTCGCTCAGGTCACGATCTCAGGGTTGTGAGATCGAGCCCCAAGTCGACTCTGCACTGGGCATTGAGCCTGCTTGATATTCTCTCTCTCCTTCTCTCTCTGCCCCCCTCCTCCCCACTCACATGTGTTTTCTCTCTTTAAAAAAAAAAAAAAAAAAAGGAACACACTGCATTCCTCCCCCACCTGCCCCAGTCAATTATTCAAGATCCAGTCCAGGTCCCATTCTCCATGAAGCCATCTCAAACACTCCTGACCCTCTCACCAGGATGGTTGGGCGCCCTACACATTTTGTTTTCCCCTGGGCTGGAGCCCTGTCCTTTGGCTGTGGGGCATCACTGCAGAGCCTGCGCCTACACACTGTGGGGAGCTTAAAGGGGACCTCATAGTTGTTTTTTGGGTGGACTTTTGAATTATCTAGGTTTGTTAATGAGCCATTCCTCCTCCATTAGTCATTAAGAGGTTAAGCAAAACATTCTAAGCACAGAGCTCAAGTTTAAAATGTGTGAAACTTGTCCTTAAATATGCTGCTGTTAACAAATCGTGGCCAAGAAGTCAAATGAGGTTGTTTTAAAGAAGAAAAACATGTGCTTAATTAATATACCAAATTTCTACAAGCATCCCATCATGTTATTGCTCGGGACAGCCTAGGATTCAATTGTCCATAGTAGCATACAGTTAATGTAGAAAGTCTGCAAAGGATTTGATCTTAATTAATTTTAAAACTCTCCTTGGAAATCATGTTTGCACTCTATTCTTTTAACAAGTCTTTTTCTTCACGAACACCACAAAGAAGGTGTCAGAACCATTGTGTCCAAAATGCCACAATGTCTAATCTAGAAAAGTCTAAATTAATAACACTTTATTATATGAAAAAAGACAGTAGAGTGAAATATAGTTTTAATGGTTTAAAAATAAGTAAGGAAAGAAAAGAAAAAATAAAAAGGTAACAGATGTGGCCCGGAATTTTCCTCACACATCTTCTCCAGCTACTTTTGGATCCCACTAAATTTCATCCTACACTTGGAAGGTTTGTTAAAGGATACATTTGTACTTCCAAATTCACACATTAAAAAGAAACATACTAAGTTAACAGGCCTCCTTATCTGGTTGGTGTTTAATTAAGGACTTTTCATGCTTAACTTCTGGGAATGAGCAATCAGAATATAGTGAGGTTTGGGGATTTTTGTTTCTTTGCTTTGTTTTTTGGAAACCAAAGTGCACATCAGCTCCGACTTCCATTCAACACAAGAACTCCACTAAGGAAACACCAACAGTCACTGTGCTTGTTCATTATTTTTGTGCATCTAGTTTTAAGATCCTTTGGAGGGCTGAGGCATGATTAAACTTCACATAGGTTGACTAAATTAACAAACCAGCTGTTGTCTTTAAAGCATGTCAGAGATTTCAGTGGACTGGAAGAGTTGCTTTCTGCCACAGCTAATAAATTTTCAAGTTTACGTATCATCGAGTTTCAGTTAAAATTAAATCTCAAATTCACAATTGTTAGACTAAACGCACTGTGTGTATCACCTTTTGAACCACTGCCTGTGTAAGTCTAACCCAGCTGCTCCTTTATTTCTAGTTCTTCTGTGCAGCATTAATATTCCAACAGGTGTGTGGGAAGCACAAGAGACCTGTGCTCTGCTCACCTCAACCAGATTTGTGAGTTCAGCAGATAATGCTGATGGCCAAGGCAGCACCTAGACTGTTGAGAGGAGCACTTTGTTTCCAGAGCACGATTTCCCAGGCATCCTGCAGTGTGCCACTCTCCTGGCCTGATCATTTACATCTAAGCCCCAAACTAAAAACACCCTCAGGCTTATGCAGGCAACCTGCTTCACTCGAATATTAACACCCACTACCTCCACCTCAAACCAGCTCTTTGGCACAACCTGTCTGGAAAACAGCTGAAAAATATTTAGACCCAGTGCTTAAGTGGCTTAGAGGATTATTAGTGGGATACAGAATTTGGGGGCTGTAGGTGGCTGATTCAGTGACAAACTAGGTTGATAGTGAGTTGGAAATCCTGGTTGATGGTGAGCATGAAAGCCATTATTACTGCCTCACAGGTCTTCTCTGGCCTGACACTCCCTGTGGTTTCTGGCTCCTTCCCTAGGTCCCTTTACAAGAAGTCTCACAAATTTGAGATGATAAAAATGTCTCCGAGGAACTTTTGAATGGTGGTCACAAATTCCAAATGGATTTTGTTTCGCTTTCTTGTAAGTCTCCATAGTTTTCGTATGTTTCTAAACTTTCTGGTCCTGCCAGGTTGAAATGTTTGAAATCCCAAGATTCCTACCAAAGGAATGGTTTCTCCATTTATTCTGTGGCCTGGACACATAAAGGCCACTAAGAACCATGCACAGTTAAACACATACATTTAGTGGTTAAAAGCCCGGGCTGTGAAGTCAGACTCCTTTGGGCTGAAATCCCGACTGTTAATTCCAAACTGTGACGGGGTGGGTCGAGGCGGAGGGGTGGGGGCAGCAGCATGTATTGAGAAAAGCTTTTAGGTAGAGAAAAAACGGGCACTCTCCATCTGCCCTCACCATGCCACAGGCAGGGCTAACACATTGTGATCGAGCTCACCTTTGACTTTTGTCCTTTCCCACCCCTCCTATCTCAACCATGCCTCAAATATCCCCTCCTTCCTTTCCCTCCCTTCAGATCTCTAAGTTAAAAATCCCAGATGCCCTAAAACCTGATTCATCCTTCCTACTCTAGTACGAATACAGACTAAACCTTACCGGGATGAATATGCTTCGTAAGTGAAGAGCTTATTAGTCAAATAAATCATTTAACTGCTAAGTTCAAAGAGGGTTCTATTAGCCAGAGTCCTAACGGATCAGATATATACTCAAATTAAGATCATTCAAGGAGAGGGGCACTTGGGTGGTTCAGTTGGTTAGTCCAGCTTGATTTCGGTTCAGGTCATGATCTCACGCATTGTGCGATCAAGCCGCGTGTCAGGCTCAGAGCTCAGTGCAGAGTCTGCTTGAGATTCTCTCTCCTCTCCCTCTTGCCCCTCCCCCTGCATTTGTGCTCTGGCTCTTTCTCTCTCTGTCTCTCTCACTTGCTCTCTAAAATAAATAAATCTTTTTTCAAAAAAAGATGATAATTCAAGGAGAGACCATTTCCAAAGGGACTGATCACACACAGTTGTAAGTGGATGAATGGGAACAGTGCAGGGAGAGTGCAGGACTCTAGGGCGAACCGCAGCAGATCTGCCATCCCCCCCAGGCCCAAAGGGTCAGAGGGAGGAAGAGGGCACCAGAAACTAGAAGTAGAATCACAGAACACTGTCTTCTAGAGAGAAGAAAGTACCTCATGTCAAGCGGAATGTCCAGTCTGAGACAACCTAAGTGAGACGGGGCCAGGAAATAAAAACCTCGGCTTCATTCTTTCCCTGCCCTCTAATCTGCACTGGCTAAGCACAGAGAGAGCCAGAAGTTTCCAGAGTCCATCAGCGTAGTCCATGCGATTGGGCGTTGGGGAAGAGAGCAGGCTGGAGAGGGGTAGGGAAAAGAAGCAGAAGAGCACAGGAATGTATCTGTCAGAGAGGCTGTGAGACGTCTGGGGCAGGACCATTCCCCATCCGCCCCTCTCCCTCTCGTCTCTGTGCTCGTATCCCCTGACAGGCTCAGAACTCAGCAGCCTGGCACAGAGTGTCCAGTGTCTTGTGTTCGCAAAAGAATAAAGATCTACATATCCGCTTCCCACCACCATAAACCTTCTTCAAAGTTTCAAACAGAATCAGGTTTTGACCATCAGGCAGGCAAAATAACCGGGAAAAACAAGACTCCTTTGGCACACACATATCTTAAAGCCGGCATCTCTCCTGGAAAGGCATTTCTTGAACAGCCATATATCTCCAGACTTTGAGTAGAAGCAAGGAGACAAGCAGAACATAAATTTAACAAAGAAAATGAACCCGAGAGTCCGATTCAAATCTCAGGAAAAGGGTGCTTTGTATGGAACCGGAGACCATGACTCACACTTAAGGCAGGATATGGCAGTGAAGAAAGAGACCCAACTTGAACACACACACCATGTAAATCCTCCTTTACTGTCAGCTCCCATCTGAAGGTCAATTCTAAATGCATTTTGCAAACAGCATCAGGCAAAGGAACTGCATTGAAAGCAAAAGAGAGTTGGCAGTGTGCTTCTGGCAGTGGTCAATGTTATCTGTGTAGAGATGGGTCAGCAGTGTCCAAGAACCACAGTCCCACGAAGGCAGATGGAAGCAGCCTACCCTTGAGCTGCGGGAAGATAATCTTCTGAGATGTAGTTATTACACATGGCCCTTAGCTGAATATGCAGAGAGGTGAGGCTGGGACTGGGAAAATATCCTAAATTTCTTCTTCTATAGCTTCAAGACTGGCTGTCCATGAGACACAATGAAAACTCATTTGCAACCCTGGAGAACTATTCCTTTAGGATGTAGTTTTGGACTTCAGCTTGTCTAGCCCTGCATGGAAAATACAAAATTACATTAATATAACATAAATTTACAAGAAATAGAACCAGACCCATTAGGAATTTGTGACCTATATTCAGATTCTCCTCTGACACATTTTCAACATCCTTCTGTTGCAAGACAGTGCTACAAAGGGGCACACATAAAGAGCTAGAGATACAAGTCCCAGGGAGTCTTTCACTGACCTGGGGAGACTCAAACTCCACGGTTCTTTTTAAGATTTAATTATTCATCTTTTTGCTATGAGATGGAGTGGGACGCTAACTAGGCAAGTGTCATGCATCTTATGCTGTTGCTGAGAGATTGTAGCATCCTCCTATTTCTAAAGCGGAGTTTCTTTTTGGTAAGTTCCTCTCCTCTCCCTTGACAGAGGGATGAGCATGTCTGCAATTCTGAGTAAGCATCTTGTGATTCACAGTGGAGCCCTCTGTACCAAGCAACTCCATCAGAAGATGGTGAATGGTGATTTCATCAGTGTCTCACTGGAATCTCTTTTTTTTTTTTACATTTTTTATTGTTATGTTAATCACCATACATTACATCATTAGTTTTTGATGTAGTGTTCCATGATTCATTGTTTGTGCATAACACCCAGTGCTCCATGCAGAACGTGCCCTCTTTAAATACCCATCACCAGGCTAACCCCTAGAACCCTCAGTTTGTTTTTCAGAGTCCATTGTCTCTCATGGTTCGTCTCCCCCTCCGATTTACTCCCCTTCATTCTTCCCCTCCTGCTATCTTCTTCTTCTTTTTTTTTTAAACATATATTGCATTATTTGTTTCAGAGGTACCGATCTGTACTGTTGGTGGGAATGCAAGCTGGTGCAACCACTCTGGAAAACAGTATGGAGGTTCCTCAAACAATTGAAAATAGAGCTACCATACGATCCAGCAATTGCACTACTGGGTATTTACCACAAAGATACAAATGTAGGGATCCGAAGGGGTATGTGCACCCCAATGTTTATAGCAGCAATGTCCATAATAGCCAAACTGTGGAAAGAGCCAAGATGTCCATCGATGGATGAATGGATAAAGAAGAGGTGGTATATATACACAATGGAATATTATGCAGCCATCAAAAGGAATGAGATCTTGCCATTTGCAATGACGTGGATAGAACTGGAGGGTGTTATGCTGAGTGAAATAAGTCAATCAGAGAAAGACATGTATCATATGACCTCACTGATATGAGGAATTGTGGAATCTCTTCTTATAGCTTGCTGTGGTCTCTAATTTTCATAGCAAGCCTCAGGAAAGAAAAATGGCCAGATTCCAAGGACACAGAATACCATGGCTTACTTTGGGGAATTCTTCATTTCATCTTTTTGTAAGTGTTCAATATGAACCCTTCCTAGGAACATCTGTATTTCTATATGATAACAATAGCAACCCACCATATTCATCTGAGATCTTTTGAGATGAGAACACCGAGGGTTTTGTTGTAAAAACCACTGCTTTTGAGTTAGGCAGTGCCTTCTACCCCCAGTCTCGTTGGTATGCAAGCTGAAGGTGACTGAGTATGGACAGGAAGCATTGCTGAGGTTGTTTGTTAGGACTTAGAGTGTGCAAACTGAGAATGAACCAATTGTGATTACCATCCACACCATCTCTAAAAGGCAGCCATCTTTACTGACAGACCTGCACACGAAATTTTCTGACCACACAAGGATGTACAAGGCAAGATGGCAAAAATTACCTGGGGAATTCACTAGCCTAAGTCCCCTCTCAAAGAACATAATGAGAAAACCAAATTTGGGGACTTGGGAGTCATATTCACAGTGGAACAAATTATCTTTGAGGCTCTTTTATGATTGCTCTTGTACAAGTGCTTTATACATACAGCAGCGAAAACTATTGTTTCTTTCTCCCTCTCTTTCTCCTTTCCTCTCTCCCCGGTCATATGTTGTCTTTCCAGAATAGAGAAGATCTTCAAAATGTGACTGTCTAAAATAAGCATTCAAATCTTCACAAGACATGCCTAAGTTTTACTTTGGGCCTAAGTCATCAACTAAGTGCTACAGTGAAAATTGTATAATGGGCAAAGTTTTGTTTCAACAACAAAATCTGCCCTTGGGGGACTCTGAGATCAGTGGTTGAATGCACAAAACCTCAGGATTTTCTCATTTTTTTTTATTATGTTATGTTAATCATCATACATTACATCATTAGTTTTTGATGTAGTGTTCCATGATTCATTGTTTGCGTATAACACCCAGTGCTCCATGCAGTACGTGCCCTCTTTAATACCCATCACCGGGCTAACCCATCCCCCCACCCCCTCCCCTCTAGAACCCTCAGTTTGTTTCTCAGAGTCCATAGTCTCTCATGGTTTTTCTCCCCCTTCGATTTCCCCCCCTTCATTTCTCCCTACTATCTTCTTTTTTTTTTTTTTTTTAACATATACTGTATTATTTGTTTCAGAGGTACAGGTCTGTGATTCAGCAATCTTACACCATTCACAGCGCTCACTTTAGCACATAGCCTCCCCCATGTCTATCACCCAGCCACCCCATCCCTTCCACCCCCCACCACTCCTCACTGATATGAAGAATTCTTAATCTCAGGAAACAAACTGAGGGTTGCTGGAGTCTCCTCAATTTTTAAAATCTGAATTTCCCTATAGGAGCTGTGAATGTCACACATTCCTCACTTGGGCGTGACCCTGTCAAACCTCCTGATACAGAAAGAGCAATGAGAGACAAATAGCTGAGCGAAGGAAGTAACAAGAAATGAGTGTGTTCTCTAATATACAAAAGAAGGTAATTAATTCTCCCCTTTCCTATCCTTTATTAACTGTGACCTGTGCCCGCACTTCTTTGAGTTTCTCAATATCACAGGGTAGGCTTTAGCCAAACTGGAAATATCCGCCCTAATAAAGGTCCACTCTAGGCTCATGGAGAGCAGGTCTGTTTTTAATACTGAACATAGAAGACCCATAGAGATATCCACATGGGCGAATTTCCTGTTCTTGATTACGCCGTGTGGTTTGGGTTCTTCACTAAGCCTAGATTAAGAGATTTAATCCTTTTTGTTTTTAGAAGAAAGAAAGAAAAGAACAAAATCCCACTTCTCTTCCTACCTAGATTTAAGATCATAGTATATTTAAGGCATTTACAAACCAGCCCTGTATTCCATCAACTTTAGTCAGGGGTCAAATACCTTTATCTAACAATCCCTTCTACTGCCCAGGAAAGTTCTGTCCTTGGAATTTTCTTATGTTCATGAAAGGTTACTGATTTTACCTAATGTTTTGGATTAAAGAAATGAGGAAAAAGACAAACTTTTACTCTCTCTCACATTTTTAACCTACCAAAAAACCTTCCAGTGTATTATCAACAATAACACGATGAACTCCCCCATCTTTTACTTATTTTAATGACGTTCCCCTCAAGAAAAGCTCTGAGATACCTTGGCTGAAATGGAGGAAATGCTAGAGGGTCAAGACAATCTTGCTCATTTTGTTTCAGAAATTCTCACTATACTAGGCTGAAACAGAAGATTTTAAAGTACTTACAAACTTGCACACAGTAGAGTCAGAGTGACCCACTGCCTGCCCTCTCCCCCCACCCAAGTTTTGGGAAAATGTGGAACCTTCAGAGAAACTATGAGATCATACAGCAAAGAAACGGAAACACAGGAAAAGTTCTATGTGGTTTCTCAGATGGTTCCTCTAAGGATCCAGGTGACCAGAGGCTGCAGACTGGTCCCCCAGATGTCTGCTAGCATAGCCTGAAAGTGGCCCCTTGTGAGCAGGCAATGTGACTGAAGTATAATGTTTTATTCAAATGAGTCAGCGTCCTATCACTAACACTTCTGTATTTGTTTTAATGTTTATATATTTCAAATCAGCTACTGTAAGGATAATTGACACTCTAGGAAGATAAACTACATCCCCTGCCCTGGCTGATATATGGATGCCCAGGTTTAGAAGCAAGGCTTCAATGTCTGCTCTGAAGGATAGACTGGTATTTCCCAAATATGCTTAACCTCTCCCAGCTCTGCTTAAGTGTACATTTTCACTTTCTTAAGCTCCCTAGAATTCTGCTGATAAATATTTGCTTGGCCCTTCTTTAAAAATATGGCAACACTAGAAATTTAACTACCAGTCATAGGTATGTTAGTATAAGAAATTCAATCAGATTGTTTTCCTGTTAGCATCTATTTGGCATTAGCTGTCCTTAGGATATTCAATGGTAAACTTGTAATTTTACGGAAACGAAATATATGTAATCTATGTAGCCCAAGAGCCCCAAAGATAAGAGAGCTGGGGAAAAACCCAGGGTGTGCAAAAGTTGATATGAAAGTGACTCCCCAGAAAGCACGATCATTTGGAAATCTCACTGCAGTCAATCTATATCCCAAAGGATAAAGAAACCTTCTATCTCCTTCTTATTCTCCTGTACCATATGCTCCCAATTTCTACAACCTAGAACACATAGTAGTATAATAAGCACTTTGAGTTTACTAATGGCTGACATTAAGTGCATTTGATTGGGCTTGCCTAAAACCTGAAATGCCATTTATAGCATTATATCAAGAAATCAGTAAAAGTTCCAGACAACTAATTTATATGTGGCCTTTTGGAATACACTTAATTCATAAAATAGATTCTGTTATGAAAGTCCATAAACAGCTAACAAATGTCTGAGCTGGATGGATTCTGGAGGAAAAATTAGTTACATTGAGAAACTCTTCAATTCCTTCAAGTTCTAGCACTTTTCTTCCATGAAAAGTAACCAGTGAGTGGAGGGGTCCATAAGAGAGGGATGGGTGTATTAAGACAGAAGTAGAAGTTATTCACTTAGTAAACTGATAGGAATCACAAAGGCCTTATAAAGTTCCTCCACCTTCCTGGCCAATATCAAGTCCAAAAGCACCTTGAACCATTCCCGAATGACAAAAGTCCATCTCATTTCTTTTTATTTTTTATTAATTTTTAAACTTTAATTCCATAGTTAACATACAGTGTTATATTAGTTTCAAGTGTACAATATAGTGATTCAACAATTCTATACATTACTCGGTGCTCATCATAATAAGTGCACTTTTTTTAAATTTTTTTATTGTTATGGTAATCACCATACATTACATCATTAGTTCTTGATGTAGTGTTCCATGATTCATTGTTTGTGCATAACACCCAGTGCTCCACGCAGAACGTGCCCTCTTTAATACCCATCACCGGGTTAACCCATCTCCCCAACCCTCCTCCCCTCTTTAACCCCCCTCACCTATTTCACCCATCGCCCCACCCACCGCCCCTCTGGTAACCATCAGTTTGTTCTCTATAGTTCAGAGTCTGTTTCTTGGTTTGTCTCTTTTTTTTTTCCTTTGTTCATTTGTTTTGTTTCTTAAATTCTACATATGAGTGAAATCATGTGGTATTTGTCTTTCTCTGACTGATTTATTTCACTTAGCATTATACTCTCTAGCTCCATCCGTGTTGTCAAAAATGGCAAGATTTCATGCTTTTTTTAATAGCTTTATAATTATTCATCCACATCTTCTTTCTCCATTCATCTATAGATGGATACTTGGGCTGCTTCCATAATTTGGCTACTTAAGTAATGCTGCAATAAACACAGGGGTACATATATCTTTTTCAATTAGAGTTTTCATATTCTTTGGGTAAATACCTAGTAGTGCAATCACTGTACTAGGCATTATACGGTAGTTCTATTTTTAATTATTTTAAGATTTTTATTTATTTATTTATTTGACAGAAAGAGAGAGAAAGAGAGAGAGCACAAGCAGGGGGAACAGCAGGGAGAGGCAGAGGGAGAAGCAGGCTCCCCACAAGCAGGGAGCCCAATGCGGGCCCGATCCCGGGACCGGGAGATCATGACCCAAGCCAAAGACAGCTGTTTAACTGACTGAGCCACCCAGGTGCCCCTATTTTTAATTTTTTTTTTAAGATTTTACTTACTTATTTGAGAGAGAGAGAGAGGATGAGCGGGGAGGGGTTGGGGAAGGGGGCAGAGGGAGAAGCAGACTCCCGGCTAAGCAGGGAGCCCAATGCAGGGCTCAATCCCAGGACTCTGAGATCATGACCTGAGCCGAAGGCAGACAGACACTTAACCAACTGAGCCACCCAGGCACCCCTATTTTTAATTTTTTAAGGAACCTCCCTACTGTGTTCCACAGTGGCTACACCAGTCTGCATTCCCACCAAGAGTGCATGAGGGCTCCTTTTTCTCCACAACCTCACCAACACCTGTTATTTCTTGTGTAGTTGATTTTAGCCGTTATGACAGGTGTGAGGTAATATCTCATTGCAGTTTTGATTTGCATTTTTCTGATGATGAGTGATGTTGAGCATCTTTTCATGTACCTGCTAGCTACCTGTATGTCTTCTTTGGAGAAATATCTGTTCACATCTTCTCATTTTTTTAATTGGGTTATTTGATTTTTGGGTGTTGAGTTGTATAAATTCCTTCTATATTTTGGCTACTAACCTTTTATTGGATATGTCATTTGCAAATATCTTCTCCCATTCAGTAGGTTATCTTTTAGTTTTGTTGATTGCTTTCTTCACTGTGCAGAAGCTTTTAATTTTGATGTAGTCCCAATAGTTTATTTTTGCTTTTGTTTCCCTTGCCTCAGGAGACATATTTAGAAAAATATTGTTATGGCCAATGTCAGAGAAATTACCTCCTATGCTCTCTTCTAGGATTTTTATGGCTTCAGGTCTCATATTCAGGTCCTTATTCCATTTTGAGTTTATTTTTGTGTATGGTATAAGAAAGTGGTCAAATTTCATTCCTTTACATATAGCTGTCCAGTTTTCCCAGTGCCATTTGTTGAAGCGATGGTCTTTGTCCCATCGCATATTCTTGCCTCTTCTGTCAAAAATTAATTGACCATATAATCATGGGTTTGTTTCTGGGGCTTTCTATCCTGTTCCATTGATCTCTGAGTCTATTTTTGTGCCAGTACCATACTGTTTTGATTACTACCACTTTGAAATCTGAAATTGAGATACCTCCAGTTTTGTTTCTCTTTTTCAAGATTGTTTTGGCTATTCGGGGGTTTTGTGTGTGTGTGTGTGTGGTTCCATACAAATTTAGGATTATTTGTTCTAGTTCTGTGAAGAATGCTATTGGTATTTTGATAGAGATTGCACTAAATTTGTAGATTGCTTTCAGTACTATGGACATTTTAATAATATTTCTTCTTCTAATCCATGAGCATGGAATATCTTTCCATTCGTTTGTGTAGTCTTCAATTTCTTTCATCAATGTTTTATAGTTTTCAGAGTATAGGTCTTTCACCTCCTTGGTTAAGTTTGTTCCTAGGTATTTTATTCTTTTTGGTGTAATTATAAATGGGATTGTTTTCTTAATTTCACTTTCTGCTACTCCATTATTGGTGTATAGAAACACAACAGATTTCTGCACATTGATTTTGTATCCTGCAACCTTACTGAATTCATTTATCAGTTCTAGTATTTTTTGGTGGAGTCTTTATGGTTTTCTATATATAGTATCAAGACCATCTCATTTCTAAGGCTTGTCAGTGAAATTTCACTATCTTCTTCAACAATTCTTGCAACCATCAAGACATGAATTTTCAAACTCATCAATTTTAGATGGAAGAAATAATAACTAACATTTATTGAGTGGTTCCCATGCTCCAGGCACTGTGCTAAAGTCTTATGCATATCCATAACATGGATTTAGATTAGTCCCACAAGCTTCTGAAATTCTGAAAGCAAGCAATTAAAAGTAAGAGGTTTGGTAAAGGAGTCACACAATTAGTAAAATGAGTTAGAATTCCGGGCTTAAACAATCTGATACCAGACTCTGTGTTCCTGACCACGAATCTACACTGCCCAGAATCAGAGGGAGTTACCAGCCTGCTGGCTCCCTGAGGGTCCCTGCCTGCCTCCACATGCCCCCATAACCATCATCCTCCGAAACTCCATAGCCAGTCCCAAGCTCTTGACTCTCCATGAGTTATAGCTATACCTGCTGCCCTATGCTGCTAGTGCAGAGGAACTGAGGGGTTGCAGACATGGAGCTGACTAGATTCTGCATAAGGCAACATATCAGTATCAAAAGAGCTCAAGAGGACCACTGGGTACCTTGCCCCCCTCTTACCTCTCCGTACACACAGATACATCTCTAAAAATGCAGTTTTTGCAAATACACTTTACATTCCTGGCAGCACTGAACTAAAATCAAAAGATATCACTTGCCAGAGTAACCAGCCCAAGAGGTTTTCACGTGTTTTATTCCACCAGTATTGGAAGGTTTACCTGGGGCAAGGCATTTGGTGAACATAAAGAAACTGTATTTAGAATCGGATGATATGGTTAGGACCTCAACTCCACTCTAAAAGTGACATTCTTAAATAAGTTATTTCTTCTTTGAGCTTCAACTGCCCCATCTGTAAGATGAGCATAGGTGTAATATATAAAGTTAATTCTTGTTATTCGTGGTTATTGTGTTCTATAAAATCACCCTGAACACTGAACTTAGCAAATACTAATTTATTGTTCCTAGGGGAAAGACAGGGTTAGGTCCCAGAAAGTCCCTGGTCACATTTTCATCGACTCATAAGTACATACTTTGATTTATGTGTGTTGCTGCTTAAAAACGCCTTATTTAATATATACTGTTGATTCATGAATGGTGTTACAACTCATGCTTGAATGAAGCTTATCTAACATACATATTTTCTCTGTAAGGCACATCATGGCCTTCTTGCACTTAGGAACATGGGGCAGTACTTCTGCACAACACTTGGGAGCCATTTTAAAAAGAGAAATCATCAAAAAGCACAAAAATAAAAAAAACCACGGCATTAAATAGACCTCAAAAAAGACACTCATTGACCGCATGAGAGCTAAATAAGAAGGCAAAGAGTCACGCTGTTTGACTCAACTGGGAATGAACTTGATGGGCAACTCAGATTTTTCACTGCTCTGAGCACCCACACGTCCATGAGTGTCCGCAAAAGCACTATGACTATTGACTTGGGGTTTACAAATAAATTTGAGCATGTAGGCAAATTAACAAATATGGAATCTACAAATAATGAAGATCAACCGTCTATCATAATTATTATTCAAGATTACATCTGTTAATGATTATGTATAAGAAAATTCATTTATAAACGACAAAACACAAAAAAATCGACTCCAAGGCTCCTTGAGCTTGCTAGTCACCTTTAGATCCTTCCACACTAGCAAAATGACTACAACATCATAGATTCTCAATAAACAATTGCTGTGTGAATGAATGATGCCTGTGACTTGTGCCTCAAGCTCCTGGTAATCTCTATAGGGAAGCAAGGCTAAAATACATGGGAAGTTACAATCAGTTGACAGTACAAGGCACCAGTTCAAGAGATTCTGAACCTCATTTCTCATTTGAAGTACTAAATTCTGAATTGCTGGGCTCTTTTTATTCTTGATCCATGTCTGGACAGCCCGGGGTACCTAAGAGGCAGTACAGTCACCTGGTTTGCCAGGGTGACACAGGCACCTTAGTGAACTTGTCCTGAAAGCCACATCTCCAACCCTGGCAGGAAGCAGAGAAAAGCATATTCATGAGAAAGACCCCAGGCTCCCTTAGTACCTCTCTTACTTCAGAACTTCCCAACACATCACCTTCCATTGTCTCAACAATATTCCAGATCCTTTCACCGGCTGTAAACTAGCCAAAAACCAAGGTATATGGTTTATTTTCTATAGACTGTTAGGTTAAAATAACTTTCCCTTCCTGACTCCCTCCTTGCTTAGCAAATCTCTTTACTGGTTTTCCATCTTTTCTTTTAAAACCATCATAACTGGAGCTTCTCTACAGCTTGATCATTAAAATCAGGCAGGCAGCGATTTGGCAGGCAAAGAAAGGGTTTCAATTCTAACATTCAAGGCATATGTGCAACAGAGAACTTCTCAACTTGGAAAAGAATAGAGATTAAAATTTGGCCCACAGCTGATTTGATCCCTAGAGAATTTTCTTATTCTTTTATCCAGAACTGCTTTTCAACTACAGAGTTTACTCTCCTTCTACCCCCACCTCGTCCCTCAATTGAAATTCTGCAGGTTTTGTTCCTTTGACTCTTGGGACACTTTCCTCTTTTAAAATTCCACTTTAAAATTTGAAAACTGAAAAATGAATACCATTCTTTATGCTAGATGTCTAAGACAGAATCTTTTTTTTTCATTTGTTTTACTGTCCATGTTGAAAAGCATTGCACAGAACAATAAATTTTTTGGGTTTTGCCTATTTATAGGATTTAAGTTACCTATAAGAATATTTACTCCTCCCCCTCCTTTTTGCCTTTTCTAATCAGTATCATCAAAAGTAAAAGAAACAACTGAAACAGAATTTCCACGTCCCAGCTAGTGTTAAGTAGAAGCAAAATATTAAGGAAAATAGATGAAGGGAAACTTATGCAACTTTTTTAAAAATGTTGTTCTTGACCATTTAATTTATTGAAAGGATATGCTCTGTGGTCCTTGATTTAGCAGCAACCGTTCTTATACACAGTTATAGTTTTATTCGTTGTTTTACTCTTTATTGGAAGCAGAGTTTTTTTACCTAATTTTCAGTAAAAAAAAAGGGGGGGGCTAAAGAAACACGATCACTAACTACCCTATTAATTATCATCATTTGACCCTCTAAATCCAGCACTCCAAAGCAGTATGAGACTATATGTTCCTAAGTCTAGTGTAAACAAATACCAACCCCCTCTCCTAGAAACATTTTCTTTAATGATTCTTTTGTCATTAAATCTAGAAGAAGGAGGAGGAAGAGGAAGAAAAGCAAGATGGCAGATAAGACCAAGGAAAACTTGTTAAGTTAGAAAGCAGATCGTGACAGGGAATTGGCCCAGGAAAGGTCGACGCCAGATGAGAAATCCATAATTCGATCCAATTTGCAGTGTAGAACACCCAAAAACCTCAAGAACTGGGGACACCAGGTAGTTCTGGAAAGTGACATGGCTGGGGGGGTTGGCTGAATGTCCATTCAAAAAATATCCACGCCCGTCTCTTCCCTCACATCAACAGTAGACTAGAATTTTATTATTTGGAGAAGGTAAAACAAATTTCTAGAGTCAGGAACACTAGGCACAATTAAGAGCAGATAATACCGAATGAAAACAAAGAAATTAAATAAAACTTTACATAGTGAATGCTGAAACTCTCCACTCTCTTTGTCCACTTGCCTCCCAGGATGCTGGTAATCAGGTATATAGGTTCTAGACTTAAGTCTTCTCTGGGAAATCTAACCATCAAGGGAAAAAAAACCCTAAAGATGCAAACATCAGTGTTCCCCAAGGAAACAACACAGTCATCCTGCAGTGGAGCCTGGCCAGGAGACCCCCCCATGAGCACAACTTGCCTTTCAGGACCCCACTCTCATGCATGACTAGGAAGACACAGATCAACCAACATCTAGGCGAGGTCTCCAGCTTTAAAGTAAGGGCCCCAAAATTGGGGTGCCTTGGTGGCTCAGTTGGTTAAGTGACTGCCTTCGGCTCAGGTCATGATCCTGGAGTCCCGGGATCAAGTCCCGCATCAGGCTTCCTGCTTGGCAAGGAGTCTGCTTCTCCCTCTGACCCTCCCCCTTCTTGTGCTCGCTCTCTCTCTCATTCTCTCTCTCTCTCAAAGAAATAAATAAAATATTAAAAAAAAAAGTAAGGGTTGAAAACCAACAGGACAAAAGCAAGTAGGAGAAAATAAAGACCATGTAGAGAGAAGGAAAAATATAGTATAACTCACAAAAAGACAAGAGATATTATAACTCTGAAATAAGAACAGGAAACTATTTTTTAAATTTTAAAAAGAAACATTCAGAAAGCAAGATAGGACTCTTGGAAAGCAACAACACCGCAGTACAAATGACAAACTCAATAAAAGCCTCAGTGGGAAAATTTGAAAAAAAATTTCACAGAAACTAAATCAAAAATATTAAAAGATGGAAAATAGCAAAGAAAAGATAAAACAATCTGAAGACCACCCTAGGAAGTCCTATACCCAAGGGTAAGTTTGAGAAGGAGAAAACAGAAATAAGAGAATCATTGAAGACATATTCAAGAAAGTTTCTCAAGACTGAAAGATGGAGTTTCCAAATGTCAATATCCCGGCATGTACCCATCAGAGTGGATGAAAATAAATGCACCCAAACATCATTATGAAATTTCAGAACCCTGTGATCAAAGGGAATTCCCTCAAGCTCCTAAACAGTTAAAATAGGTTTTCTACAAAAGATAATGAACCTACATGGGATCCAAATTCTCAGTAGCATCACTATAGGTTGAAGACAATAGGGCAATGCCTTCAAACCTTTGAGGAAAAAGTATTTCCAAACGAAAATTCTATGTCCAAATACCAATCAGGCATAAGGGTAAATAGAAAATTTTAGTCAGACAAAGTGTCAGAATATTCACCTCCCGTGTCCCCTTTCTCAACATTCACACACAGAAGAAGTGATAAATAAACTGTGATATATCCATAGCTGAGAAATATACATTAGTGAAGGTGTCTGAATTTCAGCTACAAGCAACAGTGCATATAAATCACAGAAACATAATGTTAAGTAGGGAAAAAATGAGCCTCAGAAGGACATATAGCACATGATTCACCTATATAAAGTTCCCAAACATGCAAATTAAATATATTGTTTAGGAGCACAAAATGTGGTGAAACTACAAAGAAAAACAAAGACGCAAACACTGTTTAGAATCATACTCACCCATGAAAGGGAAGGGACAGCAATGGGGCAATGAGATTAGAAAACAGCCGATAGGGGACTTCAGAGACAAGAGTAATATTCTTTTACATAAGCTGGGAAAACAAGTGCTCCTGTTGGAACTAAGATAAACACACAGAGCTCTGCAGAATCCTTATGTGCAATCCCCCAATGCTCTGTTCTTTTTATAGAACAAGAGTAGAAGGGTTCAGATGGACAAAGAATTATGGAAAAGCAAAGTACATGTAGGAAGTTGTCTTTTGTTAGGACAGACATGTAACCCGAAGGGAACCTGGCCCCACATGGTTCAGTCTTGGAGCTGTAATGCAGTTAGGAAACACAGTTCAAGAGCCAAAAGTAATTTAAAAAGGAATTCCATCCTTTACTGTATTTCTAGAAAACCATAATGAGGATAGCAATTGATAGAAAACCATAATGAGGATCTCAATAGCACTTACTAAATCTCCATGACTCTCCTGCCCCCTTCCTGCACCCCTGCAGCTCCTCCTACACCAACTACTGGGCTAACAATTCAACTTCTCTCTGTCAGGTTGGGGGCACAGAGAAGTGTGCTGTGAACACTACCCTCTTACAAATTTTCGCTGTCATAAATTAATACAGAGATTATATAAAAGATGTGACAACAATACTTAAGGTGCTGAGAAACGCAGGTAGGAAACTTGTCAGGGACGGCCTTATTTAAAATACACCAGTCAAATGTTCTCACCCTCCCCTTTCCACTTTAACAACCCAGGAGAATCAGAGACAATGGCCAAGGCATCAAGCCCCTTTCTTTTTTTTTATTTTTTTTTATTTTTTATTGTTACGTTAATCACCATACATTACATCATTAGTTTTTGATGTAGTGTTCCAGGATTCATTGTTTGTGCATAACACCCAGTGCTCCACGCAGAATGTGCCCTCTTTAATACCCATCACCAGGCTAACCCATCCCCCCACCCCCCTCCCCTCTAGAACCCTCAGTTTGTTTTTCAGAGTTCATCGTCTCTCATGATTCGTCTCCCCCTCCAACTTACTCCGCTTCATTCCTCCCCTCCTGCTATCTTCTTCTTCTTTTTTTCCTTAACATATATTGCATTATTTGTTTCAGAGGTACAGATCTGTGATTCAACAGTCTTGTACAATTCACAGCACTCACCATAGCACATACCCTCCCCAATGTCTATCACCCAGCCACCCCAACCCTCCCACCCCCCCACCACTCCAGCAACCCTCAGTTTGTTTCCTGAGATTAAAAATTCCTCATATCAGTGAGGTCATAGGATACATGTCTTTCTCTGATTGACTTATTTCACTCAGCATAACACCCTCCAGTTCCATCCACGTCGCTGCAAATGGCAAGATCTCATTCCTTTTGATGGCTGCATAATATTCCATTGTGTATATATACCACCTCTTCTTTATCCATTCATCTGTTGATGGACATCTTTCAAGCCCCTTTCTTATCTAAGGGCATGAAACAACACATTTCAGGGAATTTGTAGTAAGAAGAAAGTATAGGAGATTAACTGATCACTTTTAAATGAGTATAAAAAATGTAGACCCCAAAGCTAGTAAGAGAGGTGCTCCTTTAAGGCCATTATAACCAAGAAACTATGTCCTTACTCCAAATGTGGGCTCTGCAATCCCGTCACCTAACACATTAGTATTCTTGTGTGCTCTGTAGTAAAAAGGAGCGCCTGATTACAATTCGCTATCCAGAATTTTATGGCTAGAACTTGAAGAAAACAGAGTTTCTGCCAAAATAGCTTCCTGCCCAGGTGCTGAACCAATTAACTCTTAAGCAATCAGGCAGTAAAACCAGTAATGGTGAGTTTTTCTGAAGTGCTATATGTAAGGAGACAGCTTGGAAAAATAAAGATGAAAATGTGTTTTCATAACCAGGAGTGTTTGAAATCCTGAGAGACTGTTTGAACGCCTTGCTGAAATGCATGTGACACTGTGAATTCCCAGATGATCTGATGGTTAAAGATCTATGCAGTCAACGCAGACACTTCCCACCCCAAATGTAGAGAAAACTATTTTGTTATAATGTGAAATTTGACTGTCTATGGAGAGCCCAGTGAATAAATTTGCTTTTGAAAAAAAAATTGCTCAAATATGAAGTTGGCTATTAAAATATTTTATCCAGCTAGCAGCATCAAAATAAGGATTATAGCCATGCCTTCTTTTAAGAATGAAAAAGTAAGAAGCTAGTAGTCAACTAGCAGCTTTTTTTTTCTAAATCAGCTACAAAATATAAAACATAACATTGTACTATTTTAATAATTTCACAAATAATTACTTAATGTTTACAGAGGAAGAATGGGATATAAAACATGATGATATAAAGCATACAATTCCAGAAGAAAAGTTCCAGATCATTGCAAAAACAAAGCATCCAGATTTGCCAGTCTCAAGGAGCCCCATAGTAAGATCTTTCCCTCCGCACAAACGCAGCTTTGGTAAATATTCGACCAGGAGATGAAACTGATATTACTTTGGAAAACCAAGGTACTGAATACAGATCTGGTTCTTTCTATTCTTTCTTTTCCTTCCTTCCTTCCTTCCTCCCTTCCTTCCTTCCTTCTTTCCTTCCTTCCTTCCTTCCTTCCTTCCTTCCTTCCTTCCTTCCTTCCTTCCTTCATAGGAGTTGTCTAAGGATAATTAGGAAGATGTTTAGGGCCAAAGATAACACACTAACCTGAGAACTGGAAAGTCTACTGGTTTTGTTGGCTTTGCTATTAACTGGCTTCAGAAATTAGAGTAGCTACTCACTGTCTGTGCCCTGTAGCATCTATAACATGTCAAAATCCACATATTCCTTCCCAGGGGATTGTGAAGATAGGGTTTTGTCACACACTGTGCTTGGTTCTGCCTGGACAGAAAGTACAATGGGGATATGGTTCCGATAAACATTTAAAGTCCAAAGGAGAAGATTCCAATCAATGATTAAGCAAAAGGAGAAATATCCAGAAACTTAGAAGTACTCTCCAGCTCTAATTTTGGCATTTCAATAGGAATGAAAACAATAGGTACAGGTCTGAAAGGAGTGTGATGATTGTAGTTATTTTGATGGAGTAACTAAAACATCAGGCACGTGTAGAGGGAGCAGGCAGGAGGACAGCAGGAGGGCTGAAGAATAGAAAACCGAGAGAGGAAAGAGGATTTATTTATGTGTGGGCTGCCACTAACACACTCCTCTCACCAAACATTTATTGAGCACTTCCTGAGGCCTAGCTGTGTGTTAAGTGCTGGCTAAGACCCAGGCCCTAAAATTGTAGTGGGGAGAACAACATACAAATGGATAAGTTGCCCTAATGTGTGGTAAGTGATATTACAGAGATGGCCAAAAATGTTAAGGGAGCAAAGAGAAATGACTACTCCACTGACAGGAGTTAGCAGAGCTCATGAAACTAAATTACAAACTGTCAAACCTATGATTTTGTCAGGACAGCTGATTAACATGGTTTTCAGCTCATTTTCATTTTCCTATTTCTCACATTTTCTACATAATACAGAAAGCTGCCCTAGATCCTAAGTGGGAGCTTCAGCTTCTGTGGGCTTCAGTTGATACAAACAATTCTTCTACTGTACTTGAGGTCTCCTGACTTGTCCATCGAGGAAAGCCTTGCTTTTTTCACACTGCATAGCTCCTATACCAGAACACTTATGAAAGAAATTGAAGAAGACACAAAAAGATGGAAAAACATTCCATGCTCATGGATCAGAAGAATAAACATTGTTAAAATGTCTATGCTGCCCAGAGCAATCTATACTTTCAATGCCATCCCAATCAAAATACCAATGGCATTTTTCAAAGTGCTGGAACAAACAATCCTAAAATTTGTATGGAACCAGAAAAGACCCTGAATCACCAAGGAAATGCTGAAAAAGAAAAACAAAGCTGGGGGCATCACACTGCTTCATTTCAAACTGTTACAAAGCTGTGATCACTAAGATCACCAGCATGGTACTGGCACAAAAACAGACACATGGATCAGTGGAACAGAATAGAGAGCCCAGATATGGACCCTCAACTCTATGGTCAAATAATCTTCGAAAAAGCAGGAAAACTATGCAATGGAAAAAAGACAGTCTCTTCAATAAATGGTGCTGGGAAAATTGGACAGCCAGGTGCAGAAGAATGAAACTCGACCATTCTCTAACACCATACACAAAGATAAACTCAAAATGGATGAAAGACCTCAATGTGAGACAGGAATCCATCAAAATCCTAGAGGAGAACATAGGCAGTAACATCTTCAACATCTACCACAGCAACTTCTTTCAAGACACGTCTCCAAAGGCAAGGGAAACAAAAGTGAAAATGAACTTTTGGGACTTCATCAAGATAAAAAGCTTCTGCACAGCAAAGGAAAAAGTCAACAAAAGGAAGAGGCAACCCATGGAATGGGAGAATATATTTGCAAATGACACTACAGATAAAAGGCTGATATCCAGGATCTATAAAGAACTTCTCAAACTCAACACCCAAAAAACAAATGATCAAGTCAAAAAGTGGGCAGAAAGCATGAACAGACACTTCTCCAAAAAAGACATACAAATGGCCAACAGACACATGAAAAAATGTTCATCATCATTAGCCATCAGAGAAATTCAAATCAAAACCACATTGAGCCAGTACCATACTGTCTTGATGATTACAGCTTTGTAATAGACCTTGAAGTCTGGAATTGTGTTGCCCCCAGCTTTGCTTTGCTTTTTCAACATTCCTCTGGCTATTCGGGGTCTTTTCTGGTTGCATACAAATTTTAGGATTACTTGTTCCATTTCTTTGAAAAAAGTTGTTGGTATTTCGATGGGGATTGCATTGAATGTGTAGATTGCTCTAGGTAGCATTGACATCTTCACAATGTTTGTTCTTCCAATCCACGAGCATGGAATGTTTTTCCATTTCTTTGTGTCTCCCTCAATTTCTTTCATGAGTATTTTATAGTTTTCTGAGTACAGATTCTTTGCCTCTTTGGTTAGATTTATTCCTAGGTATGTTATGGTTTTGGGTGCAAGTGTAAATGGGATCAACTCCTTAATTTCTCTTTCTTTTTTTTTTTAAGATTTTATTTATTCATTTGAGAGAGAGAGAATGAGAGATGGAGAGCACAAGAGGGAAGAGGGTCAGAAGGAGAAGCAGACTCCCTGCCGAGCAGGGAGCCCAATGTGGGACTCGATCCTGGGATTCCAGGATCATGACCTGAGCCGAAGGCAGTCGCTTAACCGACTAAGCCACCCAAGCGCCCCTAATTTCTCTTTCTTCTGTCTTGTTGTTGGTGTATAGGAATGCCACTGATTTCTGTGCATTGATTTTATATCCTGCCACTTTACGGAATTCCTGTATGTGTTCTAGCAGTTTTGGGGTGGAGTCTTTTGGGTTTTCCACATAAAGTATCATATCTGCAAAGAGTGAGAGTTTGACTTCTTCTTTGCCGATTCGGAAGCCTTTTATTTCTTTTTGTTTTCTGATTGCGGTGGCAAGGACTTCTAGTACTATGTTGAACAGCAGTGGTGATTGTGGACATCCCTGCCATGTTCCTGACCTTAGCGGGAAAGCTCTCAGTTTTTCCCCATTGAGAATGATATTCGCTCTGGGTTTTTCATAGATGGCTTTTATGATATTGAGGTATGTACCCTCTATTCCTATACTCTGAAGAGTTTTGATCAAGAAAGGATGCTGTACTTTGTCAAATGCTTTTTCTGCATCTACTGAGAGGATCATACTGTTCTTGTTCTTTCTTTTATTAATGCATTGTATCACACTGATTGATTTGCAGATGCTGAACCAACTTTGCAGCCCAGGGATAAATCCCAGGGCTGTTGGATCCTATTGGCTAGTATTTTGGTGAGAATTTGTGCATCCATGTTGATCAAGGATATTGGTCTGTAATTCTCCTTTTTGATGGGGTCTTTGTCTGGTTTGGGGATCAAGGTAATGGTGGCCTCATAAAATGAGTTTGGAAG
The DNA here is from genome assembly GCF_003265705.2 of Callorhinus ursinus. Taxonomy (NCBI): domain Eukaryota; kingdom Metazoa; phylum Chordata; class Mammalia; order Carnivora; family Otariidae; genus Callorhinus; species Callorhinus ursinus. Next base: position 7,607,685 of record NW_027397068.1, read on the forward strand.
TTTTCCTTCCATTTCTATTTTTTGGAACAGTTTCAGAAGAATAGGTATTAATTCTTTAAATGTTTGGTAAAATTCCCCTGGGAAGCCATCTGGCCCTGGGCTCTTGTTTGTTGGGAGATTTCTGATGACTGCTTCAATTTCCTTAGTGGTTATAGATCTGTTCAGGTTTTCTATTTCTTCCTGGTTCAGTTTTGGTAGTTGATACCTCTCTAGGAATGCATCCATTTCTTCCAGATTATCTAATTTGCTGGCATAGATTTGCTCATAATATGTTCTCACAATTGTTTGTATTTCTTTGGTGTTGGTTGTGATCTCTCCTCTTTCATTCATGATTTTGTTGATTTGGGTCATTTCTCTTTTCTTTTTGATCAGTCTGGCCAGGGGTTTATCAGTCTTGTTAATTCTCTCAAAGAACCAGCTCCTACTTTCGTTGATTTGTTCTATTGTTCTTTTGGTTTCTATTTCATTGATTTCTGCTCTGATCTGTATTATTTCTCTTCTCCTGCTGGGTTTAGGCTTTATTTGCTGTTCTTGCTCCAGCTCCTTTAGGTGTAGGGTTAGGTTGTATATTTGAGACCTTTCTTGTTTCTTGAGAAAAGCTTGTATTGCTATGTATTTTCTTCTTAGGACTGCCTTTGCTGTATCCCAAAGATTTTGAACAGTTGTGTTTTCATTTTCATTTGTTTCCATGAATTTTTTTAATTCTTCTTTAATTTCCTGGTTGACCCATTCATTCTTTAGTAGGATGCTCTTTAGCCTCCATGTATTTGAGTTCTTTCCAACTTCTTGTGATTGAGTTCTAGTTTCAAAGCATTGTGGTCTGAAAATATGCAGGGAATGATCCCAATCTTTTAGTACCGGTTGAGACCTGATTTGTGACCTAGGATGTGATCTATTCTGGAGAATGTTCCATTGGCACTAGAGAAGAATGTGTATTCTGTTGACACATAGATCAATGGAACAGAATAGAGAGCCCAGAAATGGACCCTCAACCCTATGGTCAACTAATCTTCGACAAAGCAGGAAAGAATGTCCAATAGAAAAAAGACAGTCTCTTCAACAAATGGTGTTGGGAAAATTGGACAGCCACACGCAGAAGAATGAAACTGGACCATTTCCTTACACCACACACAAATATAGACTCCAAATGGTTGAAAGACCTAAATGTGAGACAGGAAGCCATCACAATCCTAAAGGAGAACACAGGCAGCAACCTCTTCAGCCTCAGCTGCAGCAACTTCTTCCTAGAAACATCACCAAAGGCAAGAGAAGCAAGGGCAAAAATGAATTATTGGGACTTCATCAAGATAAAAAGCTTTTGCACAGCAAAAGAAACAGTCAAAAAAACCAAAAGACAGGCGACAGAATGGGAGAAGATATTTGCAAATGACATATCAGATAAGGGCTAGTATCGAAAATCTATAAAGAACTTATTAAGCACAACACCCAAAGAACAAATGATCCAATCGAGAAATGGGCAGAAGACATGAACAGACATTTTTCCAAAGAAGACATCCAAATGGCCAACAGACACATGAAAAAGTGCTCAACATCACTCGGCATCAGGGAAATCCAAGTGAAAACCTCAATGAGATACCACCTCACACCCGTCAGAATGGCTAAAATTAACAAGTCAGGAAACAACAGATGTTGGCGGAGATGCAGAGAAAGGGGAACATTCTGGCACAACTGTTCAAAATCTTTGGGATGCAGCAAAGGCAGTCCTAAGAGGAAAGTATATAGCAATACAAGCTTTTCTCAAGAAACAAGAAAGGTCTTAAATACACAACCTAACCCTACACCTAAAGGAGCTGGAGAAAGAACAGCAAATAAAGCCTAAACCCAGCAGGAGAAGAGAAATAATAAAGATCAGAGCAGAAATCAATGAAATAGAAACCAAAAGAACAATAGAACATTCTGCCAGCTGGTGCAGCCACTCTGGAAAACAGTATGGAGGTTCCTCAAAAAGTTGAAAATAGAGCTACCATACAACCCAGCAATTACACTACTGGGTATTTAGCCCAAAGATACAAATGTAGGGATCTGAAGGGGTACGTGCACCCCAATGTTTATAGCAGCAATGTCCGCAATAGCCAAGCTGTGGAAAGAGCCAAGATGTCCATCGACAGGTGAATGGATAAAGAAGATGTGGTATATATATACAATGGAATATTATGCAGCCATCAAAAGGAATGAAATCTTGCCATTTGCAACGATGTGGATAGAACTGGAGGGTATTATGCTGAGCAAAATAAGTCAATCAGAGAAAGACATGTATCATATACCTCACTGATATGAGGAATTCTTAATCTCAGGAAACAAACTGAGGGTTGCTGGAGTGGTGGGGGGTGGGAGGGATGGGGTGCCTGGGTGATAGACACTGGAGCAGGTATGTGCTATAGTGAGCGGTGTGAACTGTGTAAGACTGTTGAATCACAGACCTGTACCTCTGAAACAAATAATGCATTATATGTTAAAAAAAAAAAAAAGAAGAAGAAGAAGAAGATAGTAGGAAGGGAAAAATGAAGAGGGGGGAATTCGGAGGGGGAGACAAACCATGAGAGACCATGGACTCTGAGAAACAAACTGCGGGTTCTAGAGGGGAGTGGGGTGGGGGATGCGTTAGCCTGGTGATGGGTATTAAGGAGGGCACGTACTGCATGGAGCACTGGGTGTTATGTACAAACAACGAATCATGGAACACTACATCAAAAAAAATGATGTACTGTATGGTGACTAACATAACATAATTAGAAAAAAAAAGAAACCACATGCTCACTGAAATTCAAAAGAAATTGAACTGGAAGCTATTGAACACATATAAGAATAATTTTAATATTAATGCTAGCCAATTTGATGTCTCAATCTATTAGACTTACAAGCTTTATTCCACAAAATGCCAACTCTCTCGTGTTAAAGTCTCCTTCACATACCACAAATACAAAGCTTAATAAATAAATAATGAACAATGCTGTATATATATTTTCTTGTTGTACCTAGCAAGATGATCTGGGAAATGTAATGGGAAACATGTGGCACTTAGTGAAAAAAACATGGTCTAGTTCTTGACTCAGTTCTCTATTTTACTTTGTGCCTATATGAAGTCAGACAACCCTATTGCTTCTCCCCTCTGCAAAGTAAGCAATCTCTGTTTATCTGTCCTTGGTGTGAACAGACATTACCTTAGCTTGTTTGTTGATTTCCCGTGGCCACCTTCAAGCCACAACTGGAGTAAGTTCAGGGATTCTGATGACACAGCCTCCTCCTCAGATCTCCCAAATACACTGTACAACATGGTGAGCTCCCCACCCCACAAAGACCACGACATCACATCTCCCCAATGTGCCCCTTTCTTGGGCTGAATATTACCCAGAAAAGGTGCTAAACAGCTTTCCAAAAGATGGTGAAAGCAGCAGAATGACCTTGTGTGTCCCCACGACCCACACTAAATAGCTTCATGAAAGGCATGGATGAGAGACCCCTACCACCACCACAGCAGGACCACTAGAGAGGAGGTCCTAGTGTAACAATAAATGAGTCTCCATCATGTCCCCTAGTGCCCATATTTAGACACCCTACCTTGAGGAAAAAAATGCATCAAAAAAGAATTCTGGAGTAGAACCTCATGGGAGGTGCCAAGGGATTCTCTGTACTCATGGCCAGTAAATCCTGACCAGTTATCTTCCTCACCCCCACAACAGCACACCTTTGCAGAGGGAAGTCCAAACTAGCATAAAGAAATACACAGAAGGGGCACCTGAGTGGCCCAGTTGTTGAGCGTCTGCCTTCGGCTCAGGTCGGGATCGAGCCCCTGCATCAGGCTCCCAGCTCAGCAGGAAGCCTGCTTCTCCCTCTCCCACTCCCCTTGCTTGTGTTCCTTCTCTTGCTGTGTCTCTCTCTGTCAAATAAATAAATAAAATCTTAAAAAAAAAAAAAAGAAATACACAGAAATACTGTTAACTACAAGAAGACAACAATAAATTTAAGAGAACAAAAACATGTTCATGAAACAACAGGTCTTACCGTCCCAGGGTTCTCCCTTCCGTTCCAGACTTGGACAGACAAAGAACCCATGATCCCAAAGATTTTGTATCATGAGAACATGACATTTGCGGAAGTCAAAGGGCCTGGGGTGGGGTGGCGAGTACAGGAAGCTGAGGAGGTCAGGAGTCTAAATTATAAAGTCAAACCTAGGGTTCTAGTCTGTCCTTAAGATTTTTGTTTATCCTTAAGTTGTTGGTTTATGCATCATATCTCACTCACTTTCCACATAATGCAGCAAGGAGATAAGAGGTGCCACAAGTACAAATTTGGAAACAGTCTGGACTCTAACATTTATCACTCCTATAAACAGTTTTGAAACATCTAACAGTTCTGTGCTTAACCTAATATTTATTCTATGTACATGACAGTCAAGCTGTCACCCAGAAATCCTGAAAAGACATGTTAATCCTTTGTTTCTAATTTTACCAGTTAAAACTTTAAATGCAAATGTTCACACGGGAGTTCAGTATGACTTAATAAGTTATATTCTATCCTTTCCATTACCTATGCCGACAAACAATCCCTGAGGGTGACTAGAATTTGAATCTACAACAGATCCCAGCACAGATCCAGAGCAGGTCTGCACTATTTCCAGACTACAGTCTGTCCTCTAGCCTCCAGCCCAGAGAAGTGAATATGACCAGGATCACCCAAAAAAGCTCCAAGGCTTTCTGTGACATGAAGCTTACCTTTGAATTTGGACAGAGTTCCCAGGACTTTGAATCTGATACTCACTGTTAGTTCCCTCAGCAGCAATGCACCAGCCAAAAGTCGCATTCAGAGAGGTAAGCCCTCACCTTTCCCTAAAAGTTACTCTGAGATATGACAGTAGGAACAACAGAAAAAGCATACAGAGGAACTTGATCTAGAAGTGACTTCTCTCATTTTCTTCAAAATTCCCTCGCACTGCTGAGATAGATAGAAAAGACTGTCACACACTTTGGGATTATAGAGAAAGTAAAAACCCTAAAATTCTCTGCTCTCTCTGCCTCATTCAGGCCCCGGTCTGCCTCAATATGACATGTCCCTGGCCCTCTTCAGTTTCCCACAAACCTCACTGCTGTATCATCGGGTCTCAGCATGATGTCTAACTTCAATCTGCTGGGCTAAAGTGGGATGGGGCAAACTGAAGGGGATGAGAACGACAGATAGGAGGGGGTATTCAATCTACACTAAATGTTTTTCCTTCCTCTGGCTAACTATGTTTCCATAAGTGCATACAATTTTGATTATTATGAATAGCAAAGAAGAACAAAAATCTTTGCTTCATTTTTGACATATTGTAAGCACTGATGCCTCAATATATAATTTTTGTAGACAAGAATTCTAGAAATTTCATTTTTGTGAACTAGGATAGAATTCTCTCAAGGTACAGGCATAGCATGCCCCAGCCTCGGATTGGGTTTCGAAGTGGACAGTCAGTAAGTCAGGAACTTTCTGAGCATGTGTTGTGCACAGGGATGGGCCTATACCCACAACATTGATGAAATAGACAAATTCCTTAGGAACTAATAGAGAAAGGGCATCAAAAGCAAATTTACCAGTGCCTGTAAAAGCAAAAATGGCAAAACATAAATGTATATATGTATTAACATATTCATTCAACATTTATTACTTGCCACGCATATACACACAACATTGTCAGTTACACAGAGAAATAAGCAAGAATTATACTGAGGGAGTGTAGTATCTTTTTTTTTTATTTTGTTATTGTTATGTTAATCACCATATATTACATAATTTGTTTTGGTGTACTGTTCCATGATTCATTGTTTGTTCATAACACCCAGTGCTCCATGCAGAATGTGCCCTCCTCAATACCCATCACCAGGCTAACCCATCCCCCCACCCTCCTCCCCTCCAGAAACCTCAGTTTGTTTTTCAGAGTCCATCATCTCTCCTGGTTCGTCTCCCCCTCTGACTTACTCCCCTTCATTCTTCCTCTCCTGCTATCTTCTTCTTTTTCTTTTTTCTTAAAATATGTTGCGTTATTTGTTTCAGAAGTACAGATCTGTGATTCAACAGTCTTACACAATTCACAGTGCTCACTGTAGCACATATCTTCCCCAATGTCCATCACCCAGCCAC
>NW_027397068.1:7613916-7625665 GCF_003265705.2 Callorhinus ursinus
TCTGATTGACTTATTTCACTCAGCATAACACCCTCCAGTTCCATCCATGTCGTTGCAAATGGCAAGATCTCATTCCTTTTGATGGCTGCATAATATTCCATTGTGTATATATACCACCTCTTCTTTATCCATTCATCTGTCGATGGACATCTTGGCTCTTTCCACAGTTTGGCTATTGTGGACATTGCTGCTATAAACATTGGGGTGCACGTACCCCTTCGGGTCCCTACATTTGTATCTTTGGGGTAAATACCCAGAAGTGCAATTGCTGGATCGAATGGTAGCTCTAATTTCAACTGTTTGAGGGAACTCCATACTGTTTTCCAGAGGGGTTGCACCAGCTTGCATTCCCACCAACAGTGTAGGAGGGTTCCCCTTTGGGAGTGTAGTATCTTAAAGTGGCCTATGAACACTTTCTTGTCCAGTAATTCACCCCTACCTCTGGTGCAAGAACCCAAAAGAAGAATTCACTGCATAAATACTATGCATTAGATACCCAAGATAATATTTTTCTTATGAAATGGCATGTACTAAATGCTCAATAAGTGTTAGATTCCCTCCCACCAGTATTTGTTTTAAATTCTTTCTGCTTAGCTTGATATTGCTGAGTAATATCCAGAATGTTTGGAATGTTTACACCATTACCACATTCTTAGACATTGAAAACAAAAGACCTGGGTCCAAGGATATTCTGTATGGATACACTTTTTTTCTTCCACGGAATTGTAATCAGTTTAGTGCAAACAGTATTTGGCCAGAGTTGTATATGAATTGTGACTTGAATTCATTGGATTGAGAAATGATGCTTACTGGTCATTTTGTTCATGAAGAGTTAAACAACCAACACATAATATAAAATGAAACTAGCAGAGGGGGAGGCAGGACTTCTGGAACAGCAGAATCAGGAACTCCATAAATCCAGTGCTCCACAAAAACCATGAGAATAGTGGCAAAAATATCAAAATCAACTTTTTTTAGAACTTTGGAAATTAATCAAAGGCTCGCCACAGTCTAAGGAGTTTATTCAAGAGAAACTACTAAATCTTGGTAAGTAGACCAGGGACATTTTAACTTGAGTTACCCCTCCCTCCCTCCCCAGCTCCATACCAATGCCTTGAAAGCCACTAGCCTGGGAGGCACCAGAGGGTCAGAGAGGCTCTGGAATGCCTCACTATTTGACCTGACTCACAGTTCCCTGGAATAGCCACATTCACAGGGTGCTATGCATTTGACTGACTCAGAGTTCAACTGCACAGGATAAGTCCCATTCCCAGGGCATTGATGAAAACAATCAGATTCAATTGTTTAACATTCCATCTGACTAACACTGCAATACCAACTGGGGCAAATAAAATCCTGGCAAAAAATATAAAAGGAAAATCTGGGGAATGAGACTTCCATAACGGGCTTTGAAAAGCTCTGACATATTGCTGGGAATCTAGAAAATCAGACACATGTGTAGGGCTGTGTTCATGCCCAAGAAAGACCAGAGAGGGCTCCAATCACTCATCTCTGGCTGATTTTGAAGTTCTGCACAGGTAGGAAGGGAAGACTAAGATAGACTTTTACATGTACACTACTTAAGAGTTGAAGATATATCCCCAACACACATGCGCTCACACACACACACACACACACACACACACACACACCTTTTCAAAAGGTGGAACACTTACTGGGTCAAGTCATTTAAGGAAATCTTTTGATCAATCGGTTGCTGACCAATAAACTATAATGACCTGATCCAGTCAATTCCTGCAAAGCCAGTCTTAAAAATAAAAATAAGAAATTTTTAATAAATTAATTTAAAAGACAAAACCAAGCAGAAATTTTAGTGGCCACATACTGGAGGGAATACAGACTCTACAGAACTTGTTAGAAAAGTCACTACACAAAGAACAACAAAACAACAACAACAAACTCTAGGGGCAGGGTGTTAGAAATCTGATTCCAGAGTTGCCACATCATATTATCTAAAATGTCCAGTTTTCAGGGTAAAAATATAAGTATAGATGAGATTCAAAGAAATAGGGGAATGTGGCCCATACACAGAGGTGGGGGAAAAGAAACAATAGAAATTGTTCCTGAGGGTGTCCCATATATCGATTTAGTAGAAAAAGATTTTAAACCAGCCAAGGAATCAAAGAAAATTTGTCTGACAACAATATCTCAACAAATAAGTAATATCAATAAAGAGGCAGATTCCTATAAACTTAAAAACCAAATAGAAATTCCAGAGTGAAAGAGTACAACAGCTGAAGTGAAAAAAAAAAATCACTAGAGGGGCTCAACAGATTTGAGTTGGTAGAGCAAAGAATTAGCGATCTTGAAGACAGATAAATAGAGATTACCCAGTCTGAGGAACAGAAAGAAAAAAGTGAATAAAAATGAACAGAGCCTCAGAGATGTGTAAGATACCATGGATATAACAACATATGCATAATGGGAGCCCCAAAAAAGAGTGGAGAGAATGAACCAAGTAGAGGTGGCCATAACCCTGCAAGTGAACAAATGAATGAAACAACTAACCCAGACTTTTAAACTTAAAAAGTCATAAAGATATGTCCTTCTTGTTATTCTGTTATTCTGTCATGTAAGACAGGTGTCAGAACTGAAGTTGGCACATTTGAGGGAATGTTGATTTTAGTGATGAAATTTTCATTCTGTGCTATGGAGAATTTACATCTCTGGAAAAGTCTAGAAATCTTTCAAACATGATGATAAAACAAACCACAGCAAATCGCCATTCTGACAAAGCAGGGGTTGCAATGGCCATCCCCCCTCCAGCTGCCATTCACCTCACATCTCCTTCCCAGCTGCACTGTTCCTTAATCATAAGACTTCCTCTTCACAATAATTGATCAGCAAGAAGATTTTGGATCACCCTCTGTTCAATCTTTGAGTAAGTAAGAAGAAATGCCAACAGAATATGCCTTTGTCAGAATGAGGAGTGAGAAAAGATTGGAATGTTCATCTTCCAGACTGCTGACCTTGCTGATCAGCAGCACCACCAGATACTTGGACACAGACCTACAGGGCAGTAGCTCAAGGTCAACAGCTTCCCGTAGACCTCTTCATGAGTTCCCTTGATGATCTCACTTCAGTGGCCACATGTGCTCAGCTTCTTGGGTTTTCCTACAGGCTCTCACAAGTTCACCAACATCAGGGCATCAGGAAGTGTTCTCTCTGTGCCGTCCTCTAACCTTCCCTTAGATGACCACTTCTCCAGCTCCTCCCACATTTGCATCAGGTCTAATTCCTACACTAAATCCCTCTTCCCGCCATCCCCATAGTGGCTCTGCTTTCCTGACTGACCGGACTGAGAAAAGCTGAATATCCTCTCTCATCACACTGTGCCAACAGCAAGCCCTACTCTCCTGGAAATAAATGGATGCCTTGGGCTAATCAGAGCAAAGCTTATGTTTCTATAAGACAAAAGAGAAAGGCAAATTAATAATTTTCAAATTATTACCACTCAAAAGAGTTCTAACCTGGGCCCAGGAACATGTTTTCAACTGGATCAGACCTAACTTACTTAATAGCTATAAGACTTAAGAAGGGGACAATGAAAGATAAAATTAGAAAGAGTAAGTGCTATCAAATAGCTCATAAAGTTTATGTACCCGGAAAATATGAGGTCACAGAGGTCACCACCAAAGAGTAAGTTCATGAGAAATGCAATGTTTAGAGAAAATGTCACAATGTTTTAATGTTGACGGTCCCAAGGACCATGCACGGCAGAACATAATTAAAATAAAGCTGGGGGACGGGGCGCCTGGGTGGCTCAGTCATTAAGCGTCTGCCTTTGGCTCAGGTCATGATCTCAGGGTCCTGGGATCGAGCCCCGTATCAGGCTCCTTGCTTGGCAGGAAGCCTGCTTCTCCCTCTACCAGTCCCTCTGCTTGTGTTCCCTCTCTCGCTGTGTCTCTCTCTGTCAAATAAATAAATAAAATCTTAAAAAAAAAAAATAAAGCTGGGGGAAGCATAGTTACTGGTCACTAAATGGAATGGAATGTTACTAAGCTAAAAACCTCTTGCAAGTAAGAGCTCACTGAAGACAGTGATGGTCTTTCATCCCTACATCTCCAAGTTGCCAGCATGACAGATCATAGCATGGACTTACTAGAAAAGATGCAAGGCCAGAGTCAGGATCAGATACTCTCAGAGCCTGCCTAGCACAGCTGGTGTAAACTCCTCTGACTTCCATAAAGACTCTCTGGGAGCTAAGCTCTTTGCATTCTTCCACAGTAGCAATCAGGGAGCCTCTGAATGGTACAACCATAACAGCATCTGTTGTTAATGTCATATTTGGAACCAAATATCTTTCAGAGAAGCCAGGCAGCCTGGTGCCTGGAGAAGGATGGTTACCCAACCAAGAAGAGAAACAAAATGGTTTGGAATTCTCCCACCATTGATTCCCTCCAGGTATAAAAGAGATTGCTTCTAGACACTTAAGAATTAGACATAGTGTGTCTTTGGTTCCTGTGCCCTTTCCTGAGATCCTTTCTCAGCTCTACCATGCCCCCCACCAGCTTCTATTCCCCAGCCCTGAATTAGAGGTCAGACTCAGGCAAGTATCTAATGGTCCCTTTCCCAACTCCCCAACTCCTCTATGGAACCCTCATCACTTCAGTTTCTGGTATCAAAGGTGGTCACTTGCTATTCTAATCAACCTGCCAGTAGCCACAGTGTTTCAGGTAAGGTCATTCCCACCCCCAGCCAGCCTTCTGCCAATATAAGCAGCAGTTATGCATTTTCCTGCAGCCCTTGCGTTGTCTCAAAAAAAGTGAGCACTGTTCTGAAGGGACCCTCTGGCCAAATGCAAAAGTCTATATCATTTCAATTAGCCTAAAAGGGGGCATTTTTTAAAGTTAAGTCTGAAATCAAAACAATCAACTTCATTGTCTCCTGTAGCCCACCTCTAAACCAATACAATTCAGTAAAAGATTATTGCCCTACAGACCCACCGCACCTATGATTAAGGTCAGCGCAGAAAGGGTTTGTCCTACTCACACTGCACGGGTCTCTGAAGGGGACCGTGAGACTGGTTTGCTTGAGAAGTCCCAGCTGTGCAGGGGTAATTATTGATAACACCCCTTTCTGCTCTACTACTCTCTACTGACCAGCCAATGATTCTGGGAGTCCTTGGGGTTTAACTCTTCCCCTTGTTCCTCTACTCTTATCCCAACCATCTTGAGAGGGCCTCATCTTGCCACTGCCATTTGTTTCCAATAATATCTCTCCTTTCTCCCAGCACCCTTAAGAATGCCAGCCCCCAAGGTGCCAAGCAGTGCTGGGTCCCTTGGGGTTCTCACTGTGCCAAAGCCACACTGTATTCCTTGAAAAAAGTAAAGAAAGTCTTCATCTCCCTCTCTGCACACTGCATCACTTGGGCCCCAGAGCGGCGACTGTCTGTGGCCTGAGCTTCCCAGTGTTTCCTGACAGCTCAGTCTGCAGCCCTTCTCCACAGGCCTCAAACTTGTCTCTTGGGGGTGAACCAGGGAATACAATAGACTTCAACTGACTCTGTCCTTTCCCCCACTCTTTCCCCCCACCCAGGCTCCTGCCCCCACCCCCTGCCAATCAGCAAGAATAATTAGGTCCACTGTAGCACCTGCCCCACCAGCACAGCAGATCTGAACACCTGTTGTTACAGGTTGAATTGTGTCACCCAAAAATAGATGTTGATATTCTAACCCGTGGTACCTGAAATGTGGCCTTAATTGGAAAAAGGATCTTTGCAGCTATAATCAAGTTAAGATGAGGCCAGTAAGGTGGGCCCTAGTCCAATATGACTGCTATCCTTATAAGAAGAGAAAAAAAACCATGTGAGGACAGTGACAGAGAACACCATGTGACAAAGAATGTCAGGGATGGATGACCACTGCCAGGAGCTAGGAAGAGGCAAGAGAGGATTCTACCCAGAGGGAGCATAGCGGCTGACACCTTGGTTTTGAACTTCTTGCCTCCAGAACTGTGAGAGAATAAATTTGTTGTATTAAGCCACCCAATTTATGGCAACTTCTTACAGCAGCCCTAGGAAACTAAGACACCCACTTGGCGGAAGCTGGGACCCTCCACCGTACCTGTTCTGACATGGCATAAATGCACTCCACCTCATTATGCTTCACTTCTCTGACCTTCTATTTGCCAATCACAGAAAATTAAGGGACAAAGCAGCAAATATTGCTTCTTCTAAGGATAAGGGAGTAGGCCAAGAGGCCAACTCATTTTCTGTTATTTTTTCAAAACCCGCCAACATTGATGCTCAGCAGCCTCATTACTCTAGGAGATAAAAAGGCTCCCATCCTTTGTTGCTGGATAAACTACAACCAGGGCACTGGAGTGAGTTTGGGTAGAGGCGTGGGGCAGAACAAAACATGAAAAGGGAATTGCCCATTCTGACACCTTCAGAGTGATATGCTTACATATTGTCTTGATATCAAATCCAGATCAGCTGGGAGGTCTCATCCTCCTCCTAAAGTGTGCACAGAGAAACACACATTTCCATTAAATGCCAAGGTCACCCGTGGGGTGCTTCGGCAGAGCTGTGTGGAGAAGTTGTACAGCACCTGCCTACATATGTTTGGCCCAGTGCCCTCTCCCTGCTTCCCCTCTGATCAGAAGCACATTTATTGCAACTTTTTTAAGTCAGAAAAATAAAGAATCTCTCCTAGACTGTTCTGACTTTTTAAAACCAATTCCAGACCGTGCACAATATTTTTGCTGAATTTCAATTATGACATCCTACTGAATTTATTCTGTTCAGACAGAGCATAAAGGGAAATTCACCATCAATAGATAGGAATATCCATTGTGCACAGCTGAGCTCTTCTCTCATTCCTCCCCACTCCCCTTTCTTTGCTACTTTTCTCATTCTCATCATAGAGCCACCTTGATGGGCATTTTCCCTGGACAGAGGAGGTCCCTCTTTTTCTGATTCCCATCCCTCCAAGGCTAAAATGCCTTGATCAAGTATTAAAGGCTTTTGTTCATCGCTTAGAAATAAGGTCTGAAATAAGTGTTCTTTCTTATTTAAATTTAAATTAGATCTCTCCTCTCTCAGGTTTAGCCCTTCCCCTGATCTGATCAGTCTCCCTCCCTGATTCACCTCATCCTTCCCTTCTCCTCCCCCAGCCTCAACGACCATCATAGATAGCCAGTCCAAGGCAAGTCAGGAAATAGGAAATTTGTTCTTCAGGACATTGTGTTCCCTTTGATGTACCTCTCCTCCCCTCAGCTCACCAGTGCTGGGTATTTAATGGTAGTGCATACTTTCAGTGCCTTGGTTTTCCTATTTGTATAAAAAGACTTATTCTTTTGATTTGTAAACTAAAGAAAATAATGCCATCTTCAAGGGAGTTGTTGCAAGGATTAAAATGTATGAGTGTCTAAAACTGTGGACCCTCCAAAACTGTTACCTCCCTCCCACATTCCAGCCCTCCTCACACTCTGCCTCCTCCCCACTCTCCACCCCAGGTCCTGATACTGGCCATAGTATGATTTTTAAATCAAGATGGAGCCTCTTTCAAGAACACTTATTTTATTTAGGAAAGGACAGATGTTGGCAAGGATGTGGAGAAAGGGAAACCCTCTTACAGTGGTGGTAGGAATGCAAGCTGGTTTGGGCACTCTGGAAAACAGTATGGAGGTTCCTCAAAAAGTTAAAAATAGAGCTACCCTATGACCCAGCAACTGCACTACTAGGGATTTATCCAAAGGATACAAACATAGTGATCCAAAGGGTTACCTGCACCCCAATGTTTATAGTAGCAATGTCCACAATAGCCAAAATATGAAAAGAACTCAGATGTCCATCAACAGATGAATGGATAAAGAAGATGTGGCATATATATATATACAATGGAATATCACTCAGCCATCAGAAAAAATGAAATCTTGTCATTTGCAACAACATGGATGAAACTAGAGGGTATTAGGCTAAGCAAAATAAGTCAATCAATCAGAGAAAGACAATTATATGATGTCACTCATATGTGGAATTTAAGAAACAAAACAGATGAACATAGGGGAAAGAGGGAAAAATAAAACAAGATGAAATCAGAGAGAGAGACAAATCATAAGAGACTCTTAACTATAGGAAATAAACTGAAGGTTGCTGGAGGGGAGGTGGGTGAGGGGATGGGGTAACTGGGTGATGGGCATTAAGGAGGGCACTTGATGTAGTAAGCACTGGGTGTTATATGCAACTGATGAATCATTAAATTCTATCTCTGAAACTAATAATACACTCTATGTTAATTAATTGAATTTAAATAAGAAAGAACACTTATTTCAGACCTTATTTCTAAGCGATGAACAAAAGCCTTTAATACTTAATCAAGGCATTTTAGCCTTGGAGGGATGGGAATCAGAAAAAGAGGGACCTCCTCTGTCCAGGGAAAATGCCCATCAAGGTGGCTCTATGACTTCACAGCTCAACTTACTCCCTCCATGTTGAGTCACCTGTGGTGAGAGAGAGACAGAAGCAAAGACAGAGACATAGAGGGTTATAGTCCATTTATCCAAGTGTCCACTAGCTACTCTAACTTTGTTCCCTGTACCCCATTCCTAGCATATGGTAGTGAGAGATGTCCCTCTCTGCTGACTTCACTCAAACATGTCCTAACTTAAATTCTAAGAAAAAAAAAATGCTTGAGAATTTCTAACCTCTCTCCTTGCCAAGTTCAAGCCCCCCATTGGAAGAGTGGGGGGTTCCATACATATATCAGTTCAATACTTACCAAAGCTCCCTTGCTTCCGACAGATTGACCAGTATACCCCAGATGTCACCTGAGGCTTTCTCAACCTCAAGAACCTACATCACTTGACTTGAGCCCTCAATTCCATGGCCCATGACAGTCCAAACTCCCCATGGTTTCTGAAAGTTCCTTTGGGTATATTTCCATGAGATCTCTTCCAATTCTGCCATCAGTATTGAGCAAACTATATGTTTCACCCCACATTAATCCAGTCACAAACTTGGCCTTTTCTTCACCTTCCACAAAGAAGGTGAAGTTTACTGTTCTTGTAAACTGATGTGTGAGTTTGGTAATTTCACTGGTCAAGGGGAGTGTCCCGTCACGTACTGCATGACTTCCCACTACCCGATGGCCCTTTACTCTCCCTCCTCCATAACTTCTCAGCAGTCCACAAATTTATTTTTCTTTTTTTTAAGATGTATTTATTTATTTATTTTAGAGCAATAGATAGAGAGAGGGAGAGAGGGGGGGAGAGAGAGAGAGAGAGAGAGAGAGAGCATGAACTGAGGAGAGGGGCAGAGAGAAAAAAATCTCAAGGAGACTCCCCGCTGAGCATGGAGCCTGACACAGGGCTTAATCTCAGGACCCTGAGATCATGACTTGAGCTGAAATCAAGAGTCGATGCTTAACCAACTGAGCCACCCAGACACCACAACAAATTTCTTTTTCTGCCTCCCAGAGAGAGTCGCTTCACTCTCTTCTCTCAGCCTTAAAGCCAGCTAACACCTAACACCAGACCCCAAAAGAGTGAGCATTTGCCTAAGAGAAATCACTGGAAAATTGTTAGAAATCAACTGTCCTCCTAATACACAGACATAGGACAACTCTCCCTAGGAGACTCTGCAAGGAAAGAGAAAAAGCCAGGAGCTTTAGTAGCTAGAGCTGAAGGCCGTGTGTCTGTCATAGATGCTGACCCAGAGTGAGACAGGGATTAATGGAGATAATCCCGTTGAGGAGTAGGGGAGGAAGACTGAGGAAGAGAAAGGGATAAAGGAATGCCATGACTCACAGGCTGTTAAAGGCCAGCTCAGAAACTTAAGCAAGACATCTGCCATCTCTTTGCCCTGCTGCCCTATCTGCAAAGCGTTATACACAGGACTGAGTCCTCATTCCTACTTAAAGATACCAAAGATGAAACCAATTCCTCCAAAGCAGAAGAACTTTATGCAATGTGTTCAGTATTTTGAAAGAGACATAAACTTTTTTACTACACTAGGGCATTAATTAGTAAATCTCAACCAGACTATTGTGCTAAATAGCATCCCAGAGAATGAATGTCAGGGTAATTTGGATATAGCTTTGGTCACCTTACCAATGGCCCAAACTGATTCAGCTGGTTATGCTGGCTTCCTATGAAAGGAAAAGAGAGAAATGTCTGCAGGTAGAAGAGGGCAATTGTGAGCATAGGAATAGCTGTGTTGACTTATAAGAACCTTCCAGCATGTTTTCATGGTCTCTTAAGGAGAGAACGTATACATTTATCTTAGAGGAGAGATGTATTTCCCAAAACCCCCTGTTCTCATATTGTTAAGTCCTATACCCCTCTCCCCTGCCACTTCCCTTTGCCTGTAAAGTCTCTCTACTGTTCCCAATATAGTTAATAGAAGCCAATGAATGTAGGGGTAATAACATAGTTATAGTCTGTGCTGATATTGACCTGGCTTGACCTGATGGGCTAAAAGTGCTATGGGGAACTTACCTCACACACACCTCTATGATTCTGGTTTCTGCTAAACATTTATAAAGTGTCGAGGAATCAAATCAGTGAATGTTTCTGCTGTTTTGGACTAATGGCCTGTTTCAGATTAACACCAATCAAAGGGACAAAATTTTAAAAAAAGGTTAGAATTTGCAAAATAACAATAATAAAGTAAAGGAGAACACATAATTTCATGTTGATGTGGAGTCTAGGGAAAGCAGAGAGCATCAGTCTGAATACCTTCAAGTCTACAGTTTCCTTGGGGAGTGAAGTCTTTAGGTTTCTGTTTATTCCTCTGTTTATTGAACAGTGAGATGATAAAGCATAAGTTAAGCAAAGATCTTCCTCCACATGCCTTTAGACAAACTGTCACCCAAGGGACCCGTGATGTAAATAGAACACAGCACATGTGATCTAATTGGGTTTCCAAGCCATCGGTGTGACCATAAGCCCTCTCTGTTCTTGCAGAAGGAGAAAGAGGGACCGAAAAGGACAGAGAGAGAAAGAGAAGTTTGAAAAGTGACTTTTAGGCTTCCTAAAGTCAGGCTTTTCCATGTGAATTTTCAATGTGGATTTTCTGTGAACACTTGATTAAAGAGCTGCTTCACAGAGAAAGAAATCAGGAAGAAAGAAAAAGAATTCCAAATGTTAGTTGTAAAGAAGTGATTAGATTATTCTTCATCTTTAACTTATCCTTACAGCACGTACACACATATGCCACTAATACAGGTAATCTAGAACTGACTTAAGAACAAAAAGAAAACATAAGACCAGTGCTTGGAACTTCACTTTAAAAGAAAGGAAGAATGGATAAAGAAGATGTGGTATATATACACACACACACACACACACACACACACACACACACACAATGGAATATTATGCAGCCATCAAAAGAAATGAAATCTTGCCATTTCCAACGACGTGGATGGAACTGGAGGGTGTTATGTTGAGTGAAATAAGTCAATCAGAGAAAGACATGTATCATATGACCTCACTGATATGAGGAATTCTTAATTCCAGGAAACAAACTGAGGGTTGCTGGAGTGGTAGGGGGTGGGAGGGATGGGGTGGCTGGGTGACAGACATTGGGGAGGGTATGTGCTATGGTGAGCGCTGTGAATTGTGCAAGACTGTTGAATCACAGACCTGTACCTCTGAAACAAATAATACATTATATGTCTAAAAAAAAAAAAAGAAGAAGAAGATAGTAGGAGGGGAAGAATGAAGGGGGTGAAATCGGAGGGGGAGATGAACCATGAGAGACTATGGACTCTGAGAAACAAAT
>NW_027397068.1:7625765-7728080 GCF_003265705.2 Callorhinus ursinus
AGAGACTATGGACTCTGAGAAACAAACTGAGGGTTCCAGAGGGGAGGGGGGTGGGGGGATGGGTTAGCCCGGTGATGGGTATTAAAGAGGGCAAGTACTGAATGGAGCACTGGGTGTTATATGCAAACAGTGAATCATGGAACACTACATCAAGAACTAATGATGTAATGTATGGTGATTAACATAACATAATAAAATTAAATTAAATTTATAAAAAAAGGAAAAAATAATAAAAGAAAGGGTGTCGGGGCACCTGGGTGGCTCAGTTGGTTAAGTGTCTGACTCTTGGTTTCGGCTCAGGTCATGATCTCAGGGTCATAGGATCGAGCTCAGAGTCGGGGCTCCCTGCTCAGCAGGCAGTGTGCTTAAGATTGTCTCTCCCTCTCCTTTTGCCCCTCCCCCCACTCACACAGGCTCTCTTTCTCTCTCTCTCTCAAATCTTTTAAAAAAATAAAAATAAATAAAAGAGCATCAAGTTATAAAGATTCTTCTCCATCAACAATAATGTCAATGATGTCCGAGAAGATCCAAAGCAAAGTCCAGACCAACTCAGCTTCAGAAGCCTCCTAAATCAGCCCCATCCAAAGTATGGGGCTGGAAAAACACACCTACAGTCCTGACCACTGTAACCATGGTTGCAAGCAATGGAGCTGGAGGGTGCTGAGGAAAATGGTGAAAGGGAACATACAGCTTGCTGCCAGGTTCCGGACAGGGCTTGCCAAGAACGAACACACTCAAATTATCAGAAAATTCCATCCTGCCAGAGATTTGGGTGATTTGATGGCAGAATGCACAACCTGCACATTTTGAAGGGCTCTGTTATCAAAGCCAGAGCAACTCATGACCATTAGTAATGTGCTTGTCCTCATATCAATCACAAAGGCAGATCCTGCTTTTTCAAGCTGATTGTACTCAGTCCTAAAATGGGGATATTTTGGTTCTCTTAAGAACAGGCATCAGCAAACTTCTTCTATAAAGGTCAAAGAGTAAATATTTTAGGCTTTACAGGCAGCCTCTATCACAATTATTTAACTATGTTGTTGAAGCCCAAAAGCAGCCACAAACTATATATATATATATATATATATATATATATATATATGACTGATGATGGCTGTGTTTCTATAAACCTTTATTTACAATAATAGACAATGGCCAGATATGATTCACAGGCTGTAGTTTGTTGAGCCTTGCTGTAGACAGTCAACTTGCAGCCCCAACATGCTCCCAGAATGGCTGATGCATCATTCACAGTGGACGTGAATAGAGATGGACTTCTGTGTTAGTATCATGCACATGCACTCACTCAGATCAACTCTCAATGTAACATTCTGGTAGATTCAAAGTGGCTGCAGATTCTCTGAACTTCTTTTGGAAAAGGTAAGATCTTTCTTCTCTGATTTAATTGGAGCTATCTATGTGATTGCATGACCAATAGAATGCAGCACAAGGGATATTGTATCCCTTTCCAGGCCTAGGCTCTGAAAGACTGGCAGTTTCTCATTCTTTTATTTTTTTTGGAACATTTGTTTGTGGAATCCAGCTGCCATGCTGTAAGAAAGTCCAAACAGTCCCACAAAAAGGCCCTCATGGAGAGGAACTGAGGCTCCTGGCCAAAAGCCTCAGCTGGCCTCCCAGCCTAGCCCCTAAAACACCCTTAATAAGATCCTCTATATATTCTGTTATCTGCTGTTCAGATGCAGTCAAGTAGGATATTCCAAGGTCTTGGCGAATGACAAAGCCACTAGGTGAAGGAGGCTGGGTCCCTGAGGAACTGAATGGAGCAGAGACATTTCCCTCAACCTGCATCCTACCAACCCATTGCCATCCATCTGCCCTGGACCATGACAAACCTTTACTTTACTTATCACGTCACTGGGATTTTTAAGGTTGTTACATACTCCCAAAGTTGGCATACTCTAAAGAAGAAGGAAACAGGGAAGGTAGGCCACAGTGGACCAGTGTTACAGCAAGACAGCAGGACTCAAGAAAAGGGAAGAATTGGTAGTATTTCCAAAGATAAATCAGTAGAGCTCCATGATTGTAACACACTGTGAATTGGAGCCTTCTGGGCTCTAGAACTTAAATGAAAAGTAGGAGTTGTTTATTCAGTGACAGGTACTCAGCCATAGAGCTTATTTATACAGGTCTGACCAGATGTACTTCATAGATGGGGCTTTTTCCCCAGCTAGTCTTAAGGAAGCAAAATTGACAGGCAGTGGGCCATGAGCTATGACTGAGAGCTGTTGACAGCTTCCCCTCTACCCCTCATACACACAAGACTTGAAATTGCTCATTACTTCTTTTGTTAAAGAAATGTAATGTCCCAGTATATATGGGAAAATTATCTGAAAAGACTTATACTTTAGACCTGAGGTCAGCAAACTATGGCCCCAGGGCCAGATTCAGCTTGCTGCCTATTTTTGTATGGTACATGAGTGAAGAATGGTTTTCATGTTTAAAAATCGTTGAAAATTTTCAAAAAAAAAAAAAGAAAAATATTCTATGGCAAATGAAAACTATACGAAATTCATGGTTTAGTGTTCCATGAATAATGGTTTATTGGAACAAAGGTATGTTGTATCGTCTATAGCTGCTTTTGCAAAATGGCAGAGTCAAGTAATTTGTGTTAGAGACCACATGGCCCACAAAGCCTAAAATATTTACTATCAAACCCTTTAAAGAAAAAGTTTGGGGGGCGCCTGGGTGGCTCAGTTTGTTAAGTGGCTGCCTTCGGCTCAAGTCATGACCCTAGGGTCCTGGGGTCGAGCCCCGCATCGTCGGGTTCCCTCCTCGGCAGGGAGCCTGCTTCTCCCTCTCCCTCTGCCTGCCTCTCTGCCTACTTGTGATCTCTCTCTATCTCTCTGTCAAATAAATAAAAATCTTAAAAAAAAAAAAGTTTGGGGGCACCTGGGTGGCTCAGTCGTTAAGCGTCTGCTTTCGGCTCAGTTCATGGTCCCGGGGTCCTGGGATCGAGCCCCGCATCGGGCTCCCTGCTCAGCAGAGAGCCTGCTTCTTCCTCTCCCATTCCCCCTGCTTGTGTTCCCTCTCTTGCTGTGTCTCTCTCTGTCAAATAAATAAATTAAATCTTTAAAAAAAAAAAAAAGAAAAGAAAAAGTTTGCAGGTCCTTGCTTTAGACCATTGTGGTCCATGAACCCTTCATCCTGAATTAATTTACTAGATTGGCCCCTCCTCTAACAAGCTCTGAGGAAACAGTACGTTATCCTACCATCTTAATAAGGAGGTAGGAGGCAGAATAAGGAGAGTATCAAAGAGCTCAAGAGCATGTCACACTCCCTAGGAAGTGAGTGACAGTGAGGGGTCTCAGTGTCAAGGGGAGTCATGAGGCACCTGGGAAAAGGATGTCTGGCACACTGAAGTAGTCAGTGAACAAAAGGGAAGGAAAAAAGTGGGAAAAAGAAATTAAAATGTTTCTTGAGTTAGTCCCAACGCCCCCAGCCAGTCAACACATGCACTGATTTTACTGTATTATTAAAGTAAAACAAACTGATCAAGAGTAGCTTTTTTTTTAAAAAGAATTTTTAAAAGGTCAGACTAACTCATTGTAATACAACATTTTCCAGGTTTGTGAAAAATTTTTCATTCAACGCTAATATAACTTCAAATGACAATGTCCCCAAACCTGCTCTCTCAGTGCTGATCAGCCTAATCAGCCACATGTTCCTAGCTGAATTCCTTTCCTACCTGCTGCTTCATGAGGAGCAGGGTCTCATCCTGGATTTCCACGGAGTAAAAACAACAGCAACAAAAAAACCCCACGGAAACTTCAAAGAATTCCACATTCAGGCCAGTTCTGTAGCCACGCCCCTGAGACCTCCTCAATTTGGCTTCGGTAGTGCCCAGGGGAGCCAGTAAGGGATTAGGAAAAACAGAAATCTTTGTTCATGCTCTGATCGCCTATCTGACATCAACCCAGAGTTACAGTCTGGATAGTTGGCATAGTTGCACTCAGGTAAATTAACTTCTAGGGGATTTGTTCTCAGTAATCTTTATTTTCAAGTGGTTGGGAAAAGTTTCAAAGCAACAACTACAATTCATGAACTTGTTTTAAAAAACAATAATACCAATTTGGCATCTGTGTGAACTTCAACTGCAAACAGAGACAAGGAAAGAAACCTTTAAATAAAACCTCTCCCATCCCACTCCTACTTTCTTCCGCACGTTTCCATGTTCTTTCATACACTTGCCCCCAACTTCCCACTAACTCCCTCATCTCTTTAAAATCCCCCTGACCCACAACCTTTCCTCTAAGGCAGTCAGTGACCAGCCCCTCCTAAGATGTCCTGGGAAGACTGCAAGAAGCATGCTTTTATTAAAAATTTAAAAACTAGGGACACCTGGGGTGCTCAGTCAGTTAAGTGTCTGACTTGATTTCAGCACAGGTCATGATCTCAGGGTTGTGATATTGAGTCCCGAGTAGGGCTCTGCACTCAGTGGGAGTCTGCTTAAGGATTCTCTTTCCCTCTGCCCCTCCCTCCCACTCTAACTTGCTCTCTCTCTCTAAAAATAAATAAATAAATAAATATTTTTAAAATTTTAAAAATTAAATATCCTTTAAAGACCACCAGTGAGGGGCGCCTGGGTGGCTCAGTTGGTTAAGCGACTGCCTTCGGCTCAGGTCATGATCCCGGGATCCTGGGATCGAGCCCCACATCGGGCTCCCTGCTCGGCGGGAAGCCTGCTTCTCCCTCTCCCACTCCCCCTGCTTGTGTTCCCTCTCTCGCTGCCTCTCTCTCTGTCAAATAAATAAATAAAATCTTTAAAAAAAAAAAAAAAAGACCACCAGTGAAGTTAACAAGGAAAATGAGAAGCACTGCTCCTAAGCATGAGGAGGCAAGGATCTGATACACAAAAACAAAGATGCAAAATAAGGTAGTGAACCACAACTTAGGCTGTTAAGACTAGAAAGAAAGTGAGGCATAATTATGCTTAGTCAGGTCATCTCTCACATGAAGCAAGTGGTAGAACCAACCCCAGGTTTTTCCTCCATTCCCAGTCTCCTGGATACTCCCCACTCCCTCTAGGTTTTCTTCCTGCTGTTGCCTGCTTCCCCAGGTCTGTTGTCTTCAGAAGGATACAAACCAGCCAAGCATTTCACCTACTAATTGATTAATGCCATATAAACTCTGTTGTTTTATGTGCAATTGCATTAAAGTTTCTCATGGAATGCCACACAGGTGCTTCTTATAGAATGGAATCAATAAGTTATCACATTCTTCTAAGTGTGACCCACCTTAAATATCTAAGTAAATTGAATCCCCAAAGAAAGCCTATAATAATCCTTTTAGCAAAGCAAATAATAGGCTCCCAACCTATTCAATTATTGCCGATTATTGATGTTTAGAATTGGCTTTTCTTAAGAATATTTCCCTAACTTCAGATCTAGCAAAGAAGTGGCTCTACCTGATAGGGAACTAAGACTATTTAGTCTATAAGGAACTGGGACTATTGAATTATAAATGAAGATTATGACCTAATGCAAATATACAGGGTTAGATCAGTGAGCCAACTTAGCACTGCATAGGAACTCATTCCAACTTCATTCACAAAATATGGTTTACATAAACTGCATCATACAAACAGGCATGTTTAGCCTAAAAAGAATGGGGGTGTTGACTGGAAAAGGTTTAGGTAGAGATGTGGTTTGGATATTTCCACTGTAGAATCACTGAATTTCTCATGTCTGATTTTACTATTACGCATTCTGTATAATACACACCAAATTTTATTTCACATATCACTGGCTGACAGGAAACCAACTAAACCATAAAATAACTCAAAGCATCAGAGAGAAGTTAACCTGGCCCTAATCAGCCCCTGGTGTGGTTTATTCTAGCTAATTGCGGTAGTTGTCACAGCATATTACAAGCAATGTAGTTCAACTGAAAAAATGGGAACTATCCATGAATTCTATATGCTGTAACCAGAGAGGAAGACAAACCATAAGAGACTGTTAATCTCAGGAAACAAACTGAGGGTTGCTGGAGTGGAAGGGGGTGGGAGGGATGGAGTGGCTGGGTGATGGACATTGGGGAGGGTATGTGCTATGGTGAACGCTGTGAATTGTGTAAGACCAGTGAATCACAGACCTGTACCCCTGAAATAAATAATGTATTATACATAAATAAAAAGAAAAAAAAAGGGAACTATCCCTGGTTAACATCCAATGTTAAGGAACAATGCTACACCTAGTCTAAAAATGTCAGCTACCAAGAGAAGAGTCAGTGAAAAGGGCAGAAAAATTGAACTGGATTTGAAAAAGACAAATTGCAAGTGACTATGGAAGAAAGCAACTTACCTAGTGTGCAACTGTCCCCTGGGGCCTTGGTAAATACAAAGCTGTTCTGTCTCTGTGGCCTCAGGTGAAAGCTGACTACATAGCAATCACCTGAGGATGATTTTAAATACACATGGTGAGGCTCCACCCAAATCAATTGAATCAAATATCTGAAAATGAGTCTTGGCATCTTTATTTCTTAGAAGCTCTTTAAGAGATTCAAACATGCAGCCAGCATTGAGAACAACTGCATCTTTTCCAGGGACCTTCCAAAGTCCAAAACCCCCCAAAGGGGAGATGAGCAACCCCAAGATGGTTTACAGCATAATTGGAGGCAGCAGCCCAGCAGTTATGAAAAGAACTTCTAGATGCTTCTTTGCTCTAACAACCAGCCTTTCCAGGGAAGACATCCTGAGTTGCCATGTACTCCCATTCCCAATCCATACACAACTTTCTCCCCAGCTCCAGTCTCCTGTAAGATCTGCTAAGGAGGTAATTACCCAAATGAGAAGAGAAAGTGTATGATATGAAACTGAGAGCCATCAAAGATCAACAATTTTGACTGCGCAGTTATTACAAGCATATTCTTTTGCTTACATAGCGCCTAGGCTGAGGGGATATTTAAAATATCCTTAGGTTGTTGAGTCTCCTCCAGGTGCTATGAAGGATGATGGAATTTCTTTCTTAGAATGTTTTAAAAGTTCTGGAAGCCCCATTTCTAATAAGTTTTCCTTCCTACCACTGAATTCATGAAAAAGCAGAGAATCCAAAGTTGTATCCCTTAAATACACAATATTTTCAGTCTTTCAGACATGTTGAAGATCTGTTAACCACCAACAGATGTGTTATATAATGGTTTTCTTTGGACAAAATTAAAGCTATTCAACCCCCCAAATCCCTCTAGCTGATTCAAGGTGTCTTGAATCCAAAGCATAGCTAATTTTGTGCTTGCTCCATGTGGCTAATTAAAATATGCTTTAGGTGGTTCAGCATATTTTCCTGTGCAACTTGCCCCCCTGAGCTGGTCTAGTTCTCTCTTTCCTTCCTTTTATTTCTGTGATTCACCCAAGGATTATGTTATTTGAGAAAGCATGGTTCAAAGAATAATTACTGGCTAACTCTAGTTGGAATGCAATATTAATCTGTAATTTATTCTTTTGAGAAAGTCATGCTCAAACATCCATCCTTTCATTTGTCTTCCATAGAAAGCTAAGCTTTCAGACCAAATGTGTTAATGGTAGCTTCCCAAATGGAATTCCAGCCTGCTTCCAGATTCAGGCACCGTAGGGATGCAGGTGGATGGGAAGAAGCTAAATTTGAATTGAGTCAGAAGCTTCTGGACATTACTTTCACTAAATAATCTTGTAGCAACCCCATCTAATGAAAATCAGATCTCATTCAGAGGAGGGAAATTTGCTTTCTTGAACAAAACTAAATTGGTCCCATAAGATCTATTACCCCAAGAACTAAAGGTCCTGTCTACACAGTACTAAATGAAGTGGTCAATGAATTTAGCCAAAATCCCTAATAAAAACCAAAATATTCTCTTAGAATTCAAATCTTATCAGGGAACATAGTGGAGAGAGTGACTCATATTTATTAATGGGTTTCAGGCACACTCGTTCCTTGATCAAATAAATACACTGTTAATCAACAGATATAGAATGCTTACTATGTGTTCAGTCAGAACCGGGCCAAGTCAGAAAGGAGATCTGGAAGATGTATAAGACTGATGCAAAAGAAATGAGGGTTTCACATGACTTCTGCTTTCAATTATAGGTTATGATGCAACACAACACTTAATATGTTTTGAAATTTTGGAGTCTTTCTCCTTTGCTACCAAGAATAAATAAATAAATAATCAAAGCCATCTCCATTTTAGCTACCAGAACTGGGCAAGGTGAACAGCACATAGTAGATCTTAACAAATACCCATGGCATGAATAAACAAATAAATAAAGGAATGTTTTCTGAGCATACAGAGTACATTAAACTGGGAGGTCAGAGTAACAAAAACACTCTGTTCAGCGCTAATACATTTGGTATTAGACGTTGACTCTTTACCAAAATCCATGTTGTTTTCCTCTTCCTGAGCACATAACTAATCCCCATTCTGCAGCCTCCTGTGCAGTGACATGTGGACGTGTGACACGATGAAGCCAATGCAGGATGTATGCAAGTGGTAGGAGCCACTTCTGAGTCTCTGACAATCTTCCACGCTCCTGCCCTTCCAGGTAACTGGATCAGACCACCAGCCATGGTTGAAGACCACATGTCTGTGAGAGCAGAGCCTCTGTCAGCCTCTTGAATGACAGTAAAGACTTCCCACTAGCTCCCTTTTTAGAGGTGAGAAGACTAAGTCACAGAGAAGTTAATCATAGATAATAAAGGGCAGCACAGACTCTGAACAGGAACACATTTCTACCTCAACCACTTTATCTTCCTCAAAAACTTGTAAAATGCTTGAAGGAGCTTCTCAGTAGTTGACCTCTAACCGCTTCCAGGTGACCATTTCCACAACCTGGAATAAAAGTGATGATCTCTCCCAACAGGCCATTCATGGAGTGCCTCCCCTCACCTACTCCCTTATGTCTCTAGATGTATATCATGATGGCACACCCACTTGGTGGGTCTATCCCAATCTGCCATACTTTTCTGTCTTATGCTGGCTTATTTTGTAGACCTCAAACAATGCCATACTACCTGTACAATAATAGACTTTGGCAGCAAGACAGAGCAGAGATCAAACATTCTTCATTTGCAGCAAAAAAAAAAATTATAATAATAATAATTCGACAAATCTTGCAGAAGGTCAGTAAGAAAACTACTAAAGGTTTTACTGTTTTGCTATAAAAATGTTCATATTAAGATGTTCAGAAATAGGGGAGTAATAACTATAGAATTCATTTAAAGGTTATCTACTGTAATCCTCAAATATTTCTATACTTTACACCTAAGTAACATCTAAGGTGAGAGGTATGACTTAGAAACCAGAATGTTCTCTTTAATTGAGATGTCCAGTTAGCTGAGGGTTAAGATTCATTCATCCAGTAAAACTCCTCAGGTGCTCGCTTCAGCAGCACATACACCAATAAAACTCCTCAGAACATGAAGGCCTCTGAGTTGAGGGACATGGAACTGAGCTTCAGGGGTGCCCACAAAATTGCACTGAACTTTAAAATGACCTCATACAAAGAGGATGTTATCTCTAACATCTTGATCACACATAATCCACCTAGAGGAGAAATAAATATCTTGCCCCTGACACTTCTTACATAGAGAGTATGGAAACTTCACATATACTTGGAGCAGTCCATGAGGGGTGTCATGCATTTCACAAATTAAGTGTGATTTGAAATCCCAGAGACCACGGCTGGCTCCAGAAGCTGACCACTACTTCCAACTCCTGCTTTCTGTGCCTTGCTAACCAAAATTAATATATGAAATTTCTGTGGTAACTTTATAAGCCTCATCTTTCCTTGAGGACAAAAGAGCTGATGTTCTGTCATTTGTGCAAGAGCTTATAGCATGCTCTGCCTTTGGCTTCCATGTTGCTGGAATGCTGATGCTCTAGATGCTCTAGAATCCCAGTAATAACGGTGCAGAAATACAGACAAATAGCTGCTTCTATCTAAATCTTCTGAATGAAACTAGGTATATTCAGTTTTCATAAATTAAATTTTTGAACAAAATGTCAACTGCTACAAATATTGTATTCATTATATCATCATTTTACAAAAGTCTTTAGATAAAACAAGAAAAGACCATAATAAGTTATAGATGGAGTTGTGGCACAGGTGATCCAAAAGTCAATTTGATACTTGCACTAAAGCACATTCTCTACTTGACTCTCAACTATATGTAATAATATGGATAGGAAAATGATCAGAATAATGACCCTTAAATTTTAAATGATTTTATTTGCCACTGTATTGGATTTTTAAATATGATTTGGGGCCACTGGGCCATTTCCATAATAAGTAAGAATGAAATATTATAGAGGACCAAATAAGGGAAGGATGGATCTGATCAGTGCATCCTGTTAATGTATGCCAGTTTTCACTCATGGGTAGAAAAATTAGAAACAGTAAGAAAAATCCAATGAGCTTTTTATAAAGTTAAATTTATTTAATTTTAAAGGATTGTATACTTTAAGATTATGTCATTTCTATTCTTTTGGTGCATAAATGTCCTATCTTTTATGAAATGATGTAACTATATGAGATAGTTCCTAGTATTTTGTCCATAATTGGCAAAGTAAAAAAGCTAACAATTCTATTCTATGCCCCAAAATATATTTTTAAGATTCTACTTGTCCATGGAATCCAAAGTCTGAGAGATACTAAGCTAGTCCAATCTCCTGGCTACAACTGGCAGCTTACATATGGCAACAGAAGATGGAGGTGAGGTTTCCTTGATGATTTCTAACATGAATGATTTACTCAAGATACCAGAGTTTTGAAGACTAGAAGTATTTCCTGGACATCTTCTGTGTACTCAGTACAGATCTCAGAATTCCTACAGAAGAGAGAAAGAACTGTCCCTGCCAATAAAGAATTTATAGTCTACTTGTAAAACAACAAGCACCCACCCATGTGAACTAGAAAGAAACCAAGCATACACACACAGAGACACACACACACACACACACACACACACACACACACACGTCTTGCCAAGGGTAAGACTGTGTGGCACAGACTAAGGTCAAGTGACCTGTTGAAAAATAAAAGGTGGCTGTAGGGTGAGTTACACAAGAAATGATTCCTGAGCTGGTTGTTTGAGGAAGAAAGGTATCTGTGTTGACTAAAAAGATACAGAGGGCTTTCTGAAAAGACAGAAAAGCACTAAAAGGAAATCCTGGAGAAAGTGAGAGTACCTGAGATGTGGCGCAAAGCAAAGTGACAGGCCTGGCTATCATGGATGGGTCATAAGAGGCCAGAGGAATTAGGCACGGTGACCCTGGACAGAGGTCTAAAATAAGATGCTACAGAATTTAGCCATAATGGCTATCATACTCAATCCAAGTATATAAGATCCAACTAAAAACAAAGTAGCAAGGAAATGTTAAGGAGAATCCCAAAATTCATCCTCTCCTACCAGTCTCAAACCAAAAATAAACTTCCATCAAAGTCCTTTGGTCTGTAGATCAATTTAAAAGTTTTAAAGGTATCAAGCCCAGTTATGAGCCTTTCACAGTAATTCATGTGAGAGACGAGGCAACTATAGGATAGATTATGCCTTTTCAACAGTGGCTTTATCACCCCCAAGGGGACAATAAGTGGTTCTTGGTGGGAAAGCAGGTTGTGAAAAAAATCTTAGATATATAATAGTGTAATAATATTTATAATGATAATATTTGTAACAAAATACCATTTCTTAGGATTTGGGTTTTGACTTCTCTTATTAAGGAGAAATCAAATTCATTTTAATTTAATTTAATTCATTAATCTAAATTCAATTTAATTTTCTCTTTAAACATGTGGCAATGAAAAAAAGATGAAGAGACACTGGTCTAGATCTAGAATAGACTTAGTTTTCTTAATGATGTTTCTTTTACATACTTAGTAATGAAGATTATCTTTAGTGTCTCTTGTTTCCAATTTTAGCATTCTTTTTTCTTTCTGTTCTGCCCCTGATCCCAAGTTCTGGTACACAATCTTTTTGTGCTGAGGAAAATATCTGCCATACCAATCATCTATACCTTAGAAAAATTTCAAGGCAAGATCCTTTTGCAGACATATCTGCATTTTAAGGCTTTTATCAAACTTTGGAATAAAAGATATTGCACTATCACATGGGCTCACCCCTACTAGGTTCAAAGCTCTCTTTGTACTAACATGTAGGCATTCTTCTAGACATGCCAGATGGTCACTGCCCTTTCTACAATATTTAGTCTGAATTGCCCAAATGCTAAGGGCCAGGCTCCAAAGGGCATATGGCCAACAGGGAATGGGCATACTAGCAATGGTTAAAACTCATTAAGCTCTTATTATATTCCAGGCACTGTTCACATCACTGCCCATGACCAATTCCATTAATCCCCCGAACAACTCTATGAAGCAGGTACTATTATTATCACTCTATTTTGTAGATGAGAAATCTGAAGCAAGAGAGGTCATACATCCAGCAAGTGCCAGAGCCAAGGTTTAAATCCTGCTATATTGATACAGAGCCTGCTCCCTGAAGCACTACATGATACTACCTTGGAAACTGTCTCAGAACAAGGACTAAGGGCCTAGCAGATCTGCATTCAAATCCTGTCTCTAACATTTCCCACCTGGTGACCTTGAACTAATTACCCAGCTTCTCTGAGCCTTGGTTTCTGCAGTTTGCTCATCTCATGGGGTTTTCATATGATATAAATAAGATCGTGCCTGACTGAACAAATCTGAACTTAAAAAATAATCAAGATCAGTATGGTCAAGATGTCAGTTCTTCTAACTTTGATCTATAGATCCAGTCAAAATCCCAACAAGTTATTTTTTGGATATCATCAAAATGATTATAAAGTTTATACAGAGAGGCTAAAGACCCAGAACACCCCACGCAATATTGAAGGAAAAGGAAAAAGTTGGAAGACTGACACTACCCAACTTTAAGACTTTCTATAAGGCTAAATAATCAAGACAGTCTGGTATTAGTGAAAGAACAGACACATAGATCAGTAGAACAGAATAGAGAGCCCAGAAATAGACCCACATATAGTCAACTGATCTCTGACATAGGAAGAAAGGCAACATAATGGAGAAAGATGGGACTTTTCAACAAGGTGCTAGAACAACTGGACATACACAGGCAAAAAAATGAATCTAGACACTGACCCTATGCCCTTCACAAAATTAACTCAAACCAGATCATAGACCTAAATGTAACACAAAACAATAAAACTAGAAGACAACATAGAAGAAAATCTAGATTACTCTGTGAATGGTAATGACTTTTTAGATATACTACCAAAGGCATGAAAGAAAAAATTGATAAGCTGGACTTCATTAAAATTAAAAATTTCTGCTTTGCAAAAGACACGATCAAGAGAATAAAAAGACACGCCACAAACTAAGAGAAAATGTTTGCAAAAGAACATATCCATATGATAAAGGGCTCCTATCTAAAATACACAAAGAATTCTTAAAACTTACCAATAAGAAAATGAATAATCTGATTTTTAAAATGGGTTAGAACACAATCCGAAATGGTCAACATGGCGGCCGCCGTAAGGTGCCTTGGTAGAGTCTTGATACATCATCAAAAGCATAGTCTTTCCAAGATGGCTTATCAGACACCTCTTTATCCTTGTTCTGTATATGTTCAGGTGCCCAGCAGACATTTTGCTGCTGCTACAAAGCCTGCAAAGAAAACAAAAAAAGGTGTGAAAGACAAAGCATCAGATGAGAAAAAAGATGAGATAGAAAAAATAAAGTCATACTCCTTTATGGAAGGCGAACCTGAGGATGATGTCTACTTAAAGCATTTATACCCAAGACGGATATATGAGGTGGAGAAAGCTATTCAGTTACTTAAGAAATTTCAAACTCTAGACTTTACTAATCCAAAGCAAGGTGTTTATCTTGATTTGACACTGGATATGGCACTGGGGAAAAAGAAAAAAGTGGAGCCATTTGCCAGTGTTCTTCGTTTTCCATACCCATTCGTTTCAGAAATGAATAAAGTTGCTGTATTTACAGGGAATGCATCAGAGATTAAAATAGCAGAAGAAAATGGAGCTGCATTTGCAGGAGGAATTAATCTAATTCAGAAGATTTTGGATGATGAAATTCAATCAGACTTTTATGTAGCTGTTCCAGAAATAATGCCCGAGCTTAATCAATTAAAGAAAAAGCTGAAAAAAAGATTTCCAAAAGTAACTCGAAATTCCATTGGCCGTGACATCCCCAAAATGCTTGAATTATTTAAAACTGGACATGAAATTAAGGTAGATGAAGAAAGGGAGAACTTTCTCCAGACCAAAATAGCAACACTGGATATGCTAAGTAACAGATAGCTGCGAATCTGCAAGCAGTCATCAGTGAAGTTTGTAAGCACAGACCACTCAGTTTGGGACCTTTTGTGGTACGAGCTTTCCTTCGTACTTCAACAAGTGAAGGTTTGTTACTAAAGATCAAGCCATTGTTGCCTAAAGAAGTAGAAACCGAAGAGGGTAACAAAGAAGATGCCTAACAATGTTATATTTTGAAATTATTTTCAGTGGATTAAGAAGCAACAAAGAAAATTATAAAACTGTATATAATTTCAAAAAATAAATAAATAAATAAAATAAAATAAAATGGGTTAAAGACCTGAACAAAAACCAAGCCAAAGAAGATATACAGTTGTTGGCAAATAAGCATATGAAAAGTTTCTTGACATCAAATGTCATTAGAGAACTGCATATTAAAACAACAATGAGGGGTGCCTGGCTGCCTCAGTTGGTAATTAAGTAAGCCTCTGACACGATTTCAGCTCAGGTCATGATCTCAGGGTCTTGAGATCAAGCCCTGTGTTGGGCTACATGTTCCGTGGGGAGTGTGCTTGAGATTCTCTCTCTCCCTCTCCTTCTGCCATCCCCACAGCTTGCGCGTGCTCTCTCTCTCAAATAAATGAATACATCTTTAAAAAAAAGAAAATAAATAACAGTGAGATACCTCTACCTACCTATTAGAATGGCCAAAATCCAGAACACTGACAACAGCAAATGCTGGCAAGGACATGGAGCAACAAGAGCTCTCATTCATTCCTGGTGGGAATGCAAAATGCTACAGCCACTTTGGAAGACAGTTTGGCTAAATATACTCTTCCCATACAACCCAACGATCACACTCCATGATATTTACCCAAAGAAGTTGAAAATTTATGAAAACTTATTTTATTTTTAATTTATTTTTTAAAGATTTTATTTATTTATTTGACAGAATGAGAGAGAGGGAGAGAGCACAAGCAGGGGGAACAGCAGAGGGAGAGGGAGAAGCAGACTACCCACTGAGCAGGGAGCCCGATGTGGAGCTCAATCCCAGGACCCTGGGATCATGACCTGAGCCGAAGGCGGATGCTTAACCAACTCACCCACCCATCAGCCCCTATGAAAATTTATTTATAAATTTTATGAAAATTTGTTCCCATATAAAGCCACACAAGGATATTTATAGCAGTTTTACCATAATTTCCAAAATTTAGAAGCATCCAAGATTTCCATCGGTAAGTGAATGGGTAAATAAACTATAGTACATTCAGACAATGGAATATCATTCAGCATCTAAATAAATTGAGCAATTAAGCCATGGAAAGACATGGTGGAAACTTAAATGCGTATTACTAAGTGGGGAAAAAAAACCTGAAAAGGCTACATACTATGTGATAATAAATACATGACCTTCTGGAAAAGACAAAACTATGGAGACAGTAAAAAGATCAGTGGTTGCCAAGGGTTTAGGAGAGACAGAGGGGTGAATAGGCAGAGCAGAGAGGATTTTTAGGGCAGTGAAACTATCTGCATGATACTGGAATGATGGCTATATGTCATTACACATTTGTCCAAACCCACGAAATGTACAACACTAAGAGTGAACCCTAATGTAAACTATGGACTCTGGGTGATAATGATGAGCCAATGTAGGTTCTCAGCTGCAAAAAATGTACCACTGTGGTGCTACATATTGATAGTGACAGAGGTTGCAGGGGGGTATACAGGAAATTTCTGTATTTCTATTCAGTTCTGCTGCAAACCCAAAACTTTTCTAAAAAAATAGTCTATTTTTAAAAAGGGGGGGAGGATATCAGAATCAGCTTAGAGATCAAAACTAGAAAGATGGAGGGAGAAGATTCCCCAGGTCCAGGAAAGCATTAAGGAGCAGACAATAGAAAGATAAAAGCTGAGGCTAGGTTGCTAGGAGCCACCGAGACACAGGTAGAGAAGAGAACTGACTGTGTGTCTGGGCTGACCAGATGTGCTGGGGACTGAGACTATTGAGCCCTCTCCTTCCTGGCCTGAGTCCCATCACAGAACAAGTCCTTTCCCAGGGCAAGGTCTCCACCTCTCGCCCTTGTTACAGCGTCCTGAATACATGAGGAGATGTAAAAGGGTACTAAACTCTTGCTGAATTCCTGTAACAATAGCAGAAACAACATACATCACTTCAACACAGACGAATGACTCCAAACCACAGAGGGGACTACGGGGTTGAGTGTTCTAGAAGAGCCAGGAACCAGGAAGCTCTGCTTCCCGGAATCAAATCCAAGCCAAAAGGTATTCTCACCTGGTAGCCTCAAGCATATCACATGATTTAGAGGTGCTGCCAAAAACCTGGATCAAAAAAATCCCCCCAAAACAAAAAAGAATTAAATGGGAAGAGAGTGGGGAAAAGAAACCAGAGTTTCTCCCCAGAACCACAGTAAAGGCATTTATTAGCCACATCCACCCTCTGGTACCTTAGAAACAAAAGGCTGCCATCCCAATGCAAACAAACTTCTTTCCCTGCTGTGACTGCATTTCATAATTCTTGCACTTCCTAACGTGGAGCAGCTCCATCGATGAGATCATTTGTTTTCCCAAGAACTCAGTTACAGAGCTTGCCAATCATTCAAATCGCAGGCACTGGCCAGGAAAACTGTGTGAGGAAAGAAAAGCATTAAGCCCCTTACTGCTCCTCTCTTAGGTCAGCCAGAGCATTAGAATCCCATACGATTGTCTTTTCAAAAAGAAAAAAAGAAAAAAGAAAAAAACTATTCTTACAAAGATAACAAGTTCCAAATGTTGTCTTTTCTTAAAGGTATGTTTGTTTCAAATCATATGTTTTTAATCTATGAACAGCCTGAGTTATAATTATTCCAATTCTATACACTTCACAAAAGCCAAGAGATAACATGCAGAAGTGATGAATGTGTTATTGGTGATATATAGAGTCAATCTGTTGATTCAGGACATAAACAAGAGTCACACGGAACAACACATCCAATTTGCATTATGCCTGCCCCTAGTACAGACCAGTTTCAGGGCCTTCCTTTGAGCAGCAAATGATCCCTGCTTTGTGGAAGGACTCTGGTGTTAGTCATTTATAACTTAGTGTGAATTTTAATTACTCAACCTCCACGCTCTATTTGCATTTGAAATCTTACTTATAATTGGGAAAGAAAAGGTTTCATCTGGTTTTATGGGAATTTGAAACTTCAATGGATAGATGAAATAGATGTGAAAAAATAAGGAGCTGGGAAATCAGAATATGTTTAAGAAAAAAAGGATTTACTAAGTGTTTTTAATTGCATACTATTTATGCTAAGTGACTCTTTAAACTTATAATCAGAGGATCTATTGCAGGATTCATTTCTTTTGTCAAGGGTCATCAAGTGTCAGGCTCCAAAAAGAGGGTTTTGTTTGTATGTTTTGCTCTTTATGACATTTTTCATATTTTTAAATGGAAAAACTAAAATAGCAAATGGGAAGACCTAGACGTCTAATTTCACCACTGAGGTTTATATCATTTCACTAATCACTAGATATAAAGATCTATAAATGAATACTCCTTGATATGAAACCTCAATCCTCCATGAGAAGAAGAAACCTGACTCATGTTGTTCATAAATATAATAACCACAGCCTGGTGCTAAGCATCGCATTTCCAAGAAGCCTATCCATAGTGAATTAGTCTATTCTTTGGGAAAGAAAGGGAAATAATTTGTAAATACGTGTTCCAGAAGAAAATCAAACCATTAATTAAAGTGAGATATCTTCCCATCCTGACACTAGATGACTAAAATAAACACTAAAATGTTCCAATAAGCTGCATGCAATGATGAGCCAATTTCTGAAATTATCACAAAAATGTTGTTTTATTCCTGCATAAATACTAGTAATATTTATTGAATACCTCCCATTAGTAGAACACAGTCCCAGAGAATGCCACATTTCAGAGAGAACATAAAATAAAGCCCTTCCTAGTCTCAGCAATAAAATCATACACACCCAAAAATAAACAAAAAAGTTACCAAACCCCTTAGTAATCCTGACCTATCGGAGAGAAATAGTTCCTGAACTCAGTACAATTTTTCTGCTATAGAATATACATAAACAAATAAATTTTAAGGCTACGTCTCCTGTGGCTACATTGGGTTAAATGTTATGTAGTAGACATTCTGCACTTCCTAACAGATTTGAATAACTTGTAACATACCCCAGTTATCTGCCTGTTACCTTTGGTTTACATGGAATTCAATCATGTGTATGTGAAGAGCCTTCCTAAAATTGTGAAAAAGCAGTTTTCTTAAGTAGGTATTTATTTCCTTTTAATAATTTCTGTAAATTTTATTTTGCTAGCTAATAGCTCAGAAGCAAACATAAGTTTACTAATTATAATTAGAATTATCATAAATTTCAAACTACTGGAACTCTGTTCAATAAATTGCAATTTGCATAAAAATCACATGTAACTGCCACTGTAGGAATAACAATAACAACTAATCTTTTCTTGTATGCTTATTATGTCCAGCTACTATGCTTATGTGTAGACTGATCTCATTGAGTCATCAAAACAACAGTTTCAAGAAGGGATTCTACGCCCCCATCTTTAAACAAGTGGGAACTTGCAGAGCCTGAGAGTTTACACGGTACGTTATACTGCCTGCCCTCCATTCAAGGGACGCAAACTGCTATTATCTTCATTAGTCACTTTAAGGCACAGTCTCAACACAGGTAAATGAGAAGTGAGTGCCTGTGAAAAACATCACCGAAACACTTTTTGCTAGAATCCACAAACAGAATCTGATTTTAAATAATAACACTATTACATCCTGTTCTATTTATAATTTCCATACTATGATCAACCTAGAAGAACATATCCCAGTAATAGCCCGACCCGGGATGACCTTCTTCTTGACAACAGCATCATTGTTTGCCCAGTCTCCCAGCCTTGAAGAGCCCTCCTTCTTAATAACCACGGAGTCCTTTTCTTCTCTCTTATTCTCTGCCGTCACTCTGGTTCTTGCAGTCGCAATCCCATGCCTGGACCATCCCAGCAGGATTCTCCTGGCTTCCCTGTTCAAACCTCCCTTTGCTTACCTATTTTCTGCCTATTCTCTTCTAATCACTGTTTCTCTCTCCAAACCTTATGAGCCAAGTTTTCAAAGGTAGTCTGCACCGGTTTCCTCCTACTTCCTTCCCACTCCCTACACTCCTGACCCTGCCCCTGTCTTTGTTTTTTCCCAGGCTCCTTTGTGTCTCTTCTTCCTCCTCCCACCTTTAAGTATGAGTGTTTCCCAGACCCTATACCGGCTTCCCACTCTGCCCACTCCACACACGTCCTGGCCCCGTTCACCCATGTATGCCAGTAACTAACTCACATCCAACCTCAACAAGACTCCTCTATCTGAATGTCTGATAAGTTCTTCGCACTCATGATTCCCCTCTGTCTGATCCTGCTTCTTCTCCTACGTTCCCCATTTCGGGTAATGACATCTTCTAATAAACCCAAAGCACTCATATCACTCCTGACCTCTGCAGATTTCTCCTCCCAAACAGCTCATGAATCCATCCCCTCCTCTCTATGCCTATGATGACTTAACTAGTAGGTGCCAGCAACAAGGCTCACCTGGACTATTACAACAACCTCCTAATGGTTTCCCTATCTTCAGTCCTGTCCCTGAGAACACCATCCTCCACACTGACACTGGATTATCTCCTAACATGTAACGCCTGATTATAACAACCTTTTGCCTAAAAGTTTCTGATGGCTTACCATCACGTGCCCTGCCTCAGCAACATTCCTATCACTTCCCGTGGTACACACTACATTTTCACAGAACCAGACCCACACAGGTTCTCCAATGTTTTCAGTGCTTTGTTTATGCTGGTCCTCCTACATGGAATGCCCTCTCCATTCTTTGCCCTGTGTGCCCAGAGGAGACTTGCAGTAGGGTCAGGGAAAGCTTCCTTAAGGAGGGGAAAGATACCTTTCTAACACAAGAAGCATGAAGTAGAGTACAACACCCAAAGTCCTGGACACCCAGCCCATGTCAGCACAAGTTAAACTCTCCTTACACAATTATGGTTTCAACTGACCCTTGGCATAAACTATTTTGCTCTGAAAACTATCTTTTATGTGCCCATTTTATTGCCATGTTTCTAAATTCCCTGGAGACAGACCATATGTAAGGCCACTTCATGTTCCTGCCATCCATCCCAGTACAGCACTTGACACATGGTAAATATCCAATAATTGCCCAGTGATGTAACCTGACAACATCCATTGACAGCAATAGTCTAAAACAAGTCCTTTCACCTGGTTGTCCCCTGTTTGTGAGAAGTCAGTCAATCTAGGGGAACCCGTGTCAGTCAGTTGAGCATTGGACTCTTGATTTCGGCTCAGGTCATGATCTCAGTGTCGTGAGATCGAGCCCCATGTCAAGCTCTGCCCTAGGTGCAGAGTCTGCTTGAGATTCTCTCTCCCTCTGCCCCTCCCCCAACTCACACTTGCTCTCTCTCTCTCTCTCTCTCTCTCTCTAACATAAATAAATCTTTAAAAAAAAAAGAAGTCAAGGGGCACCTGGGTGGCTCAGTTGTTAAGTGTCTGCCTTCGGCTCGGGTCATGATCCCAGGGTCCTGGGATCGAGCCCCACATCGGGCTCCCTGCTCGGCGGGGAGCCTGCTTCTCCCTCTCCCCCTCCCCCTGCTTGTGTTCCCTCTCTCGCTGTGTCTCTGTCAAACAAATAAAATCTTTAAAAATAAATAAATAAATAAATAAAATAAAAAATAAACAAAGAAGTCAATCTAATGATTATGACCCTTGGATGTCATGTTTATGAGAGAAAAAATGTGCATTTGGATTTGGATAAAAGGCAAGCTTTAATGGCTAAGATTTCACTCCCTGGCCTAACTCTCTACATACATTAACTCACTTTATCCCCACAACAACCTTCTGCAGTAGAGTTATTGTTGCTATCTCACAGATAAGGATGTTGAGGCACAAAGGGGTCCTATAGGACCCCTATAGGACCCCTACAGCTCATTAAGAGAAAAGTCAGGAACAGACACATGAAAAGATACTCAACATCATTCATCATCAGGGAAACACAAATCAAAACTATAATGAGATATCACTTCACACCTGTCAGAATGGCTAAAATTAAGAACATAAGAAACAACAGGTGTTGGTGAGGATGTGGATTGCTCTTACACAGTTGGTGGGAAAGCAAACTGGTACAGCCACTCTGGAGAACAGTATGATGTTTCTCAAAAAGTTAAAAATAGAACTACATTATGATCCAGCAATTGCACCACTAGGTATTTACACAAAGGATACAAAAATATAGATTTGAAGGCAGCAGCATTATCAACAATAACCGAATTATGGAAACAGCCCCCAAATCCACTGACTGATGAATGGATAAAGATGTGGTATATGTGTGTATATATATATGTATGTGTGTGTGTGTGTGTGTATGTATATATATACACACACATACATATATATATATATATAATGGAATATTACTCAGCCATCAAAAAGAATGAAATCTTGCCATTTGCAATGGCATGGACAGAGCTAGAGGGTATTAAGCTAAGTGAAATAAATCAGTCTGAGAAAGACAAATACCATATGATTTCACTCATATGTGGAATTTAAGAAACAAAACAGATGAACATAGGGGGAATAAAGGAGAGGTAAATCATAAAAGAGCACTTAACTATAGAAAACAAACTGAGGGTTCCTGGAAGGGAGGTGGGTGCGGGGTTGGGGTAAATGGGTGATGGGTATTAGGAAGGGTACTTGTGATGAGCACTGGGTATTGTATGTAAGTGATGAATCACTAAATTCTACACTCGAAGCGATTACACTGTATGTTAACTAACTGGAATTTAAATAAAAACTTGAAATTACAAAAAAAAAGAGAAAGAGAGAGAGAGAGAGAAGCCAGGATATGGAATCAGGCAGCCTGGTTCCAGAGGCTCTGCTCTCCCCAGGGTCCCAGGGGGCTGCCAGACAGGGGCCAGGGCAACTGCTAAACACTCACAACATTACTGACAATTTTAATCCGGAATTCCACTAGCTATAAAGCACTCCAACCCCAGCCCCCTGCCCCGCAAAAAACTACACTCTTATCTCAAAAAAACAACATGAAAAATATGTAAAATTAAAATTATTGTGTTTAAATAATAATTTCTACTGAAATAATAAATTTCTGCTGAAGAACTTATAGCAAGAATTTACCCTCTTCCATATTTTATTGATCATGGTTAATAACTTTAAGAGGCAAAAAATTGACCCCTTCAGTAGACTGTAGGAATAAGCTTCCACTATAATGAGATTAGAAGCATCATAACATTTAATGCCCCATCAGACTTATAAAAATGCATGGTTTCATGAGAGACGATGGACTCTGAGAAACAAACTGAGGGTTCTAGAGGGGAGGGGGGTGGGGGGATGGGTTAGCCCGGTGATGGGTATTCAAGAGGGCACGTTCTGCGTGGAGCACTGGGTGTTACACGCAAACAATGAATCATGGAACACTACATCAAAAACTAATGATGTAATGTATGGTGATTAACATAACAATAAAAAATTTTAAAAAAAAGAAAAAGAAAAAAATGCATGGTTTCATATATGTGGGAGGATAATTACTTGAAGAATCTGTAATGCATGGCCTCCATCTCCTGCACGCCCTTATTTCCTGGAGTCCACCACCAGTCCAGGCAGCTGGGTCCTCCAACCTTATGCCCTCAGTGTTGAATTGCTACTGCAAAGATGCACAAAGTTACGGATCAGGTTGGTTTTTTAAAACATTCAACCATGAAATATTATACATATATAATATATATGTAACCCATAAGGTTTATAATAAAATCAACTACAATGGACCCAACATGCAGTGATCCGGACTCAGTTTTTGAGGCTCAAAATACAATTGTGAATCTTTAGAAGAAACAATGGCCTTGTGAGGAAGGCTTTTGAGCTGAAAAACCCTGAATTTTTTGCATTGTTTGAGTCCTGGTTTAAACAATAAGCACAGGGCTCCTGGGTGGCTCAGTTAAGCATCTGCCTTTGGCTCAGGTCATGATCTCGGGGTCCTGGGATAGAGTCCCCTATCAGGCTTCCTGCTCACCAGGGAGTCTGCTTCTCCCTCTACCCCTCCCCCCTGCTTGTGCTCTCACTCTCTCTCAGGCTCTCTCTCTTTCAAATAAATAAATAAAATCTTTAAATAAAAAACAATAAACACAGAAGTAATATTGGTTATGAGTTTGTCAGTCCAGACTCAGTAAAGATTCCATCAGACAAGACTAGAGAAGAATTAGAGGGGCAGCAAGAGTTAGATTCTGATGAGAACTTCTTAGAATCCTTGGGCCTATGTCCCCCACCTGCTTAGCTACAATGGGTGGAGTTATAGAACATCCCAACAAGTTTGGGAGCCCAAGAGTTCCTGCATGGAATCCTGGAAAATGATGGCATGGCCTGGGGAAAGAGGCAGAAGGAAAATTGAATAGACTGAGTTTTAACCTAAAATGACTATATTTGCCTGGCATTTTCTAAGATTTCATTTTCTGCAAAGATATAGATGGAGAGATGGAGATAAATTCAAGTGACAGAAAACTAAAGACAGTTACTTTTTTTGTACACCTGAGAATGTGACTAAGACATGTGCAGTTATATATCGGTAAAATGTTTTCTGAGTTTCACTCTAGAGACATATACACACCACTTGGGAATATTAAGTGATATATGTAATGGATCAGGCTAACAAAGCAAGTCAATTCTAAGTATCTCCATCTTTTGCTAATGCAAAGCATTTGTCTGGGAAAGGAGCTAACGGTTGGTTTGTTAACCAACTATTGAGCACTGTGGATATGGAAAGTTAGAACTATCTACTCTATCTGTCACAATATATTAAAAGAATCTTTGAAGTGCTTTCCAACATCGGGATTCCATAACTCTGCTATCTCCTGCTCAAGAGGGAAATTAAGCATTTCGGGAAAACTCTCTGAGCCCACTCAGTGGCATTTACTCCTCACAGTTAATGCAGGAAAGAAGCTGCACCTCTTTCACACCCATGATGTGTGTTCACAGCCACCTATTCTGAACAAACATTATTCTCTCTACTTGTAAGATCACCTAAGATTCCCATCTTATTACAAAACTATGAAAAAAACAGAAGTAAAGCACAGACCCTAAACATTTCCAGCCAATCCACCCCTACACATAGATCATGCTCACGATATGAAACTTCAGACAATGAACAATCAGCTCTTAAATGAGTTTGGCCTCTGGTATGTGCTTTGCTAGAGTCCTCAGATACTGGCCTGTCTCTTTAAAAGAAGGTTTTGATTGTGTGCAGTCATGTAACACTGTATGCATGTTTAAATGTATTGTTCTTACAAATTTCTGGAGTTCAGGCACCCATAGCTTCACTTTGTAACCCAAGTGTGACAAAGTGTGAAGAGTTGTGGGGGGATTGAAATCAGAAAAATTGGAGTTGAAATCCCAGGCAGCCACTGACCTAGAAAAACTTACACTCTAGAAAGGATGACAGATATATACCACAAAATTTCAATACAATGCTATGAGTGCTTTGACAGACATAAACACATGATGTTATGAGAGCAGAAGCAGAAAGTGTTGGGGGCCGAAGGGTGTCAAGAAATGAGTCTTACAGAGAGGATGCCTGAGCCAAGTCTTAAAAGAGAAGTGGGAGCCTGCCAGGCAAAGCAAAGTGCTTATTAACTGCTGAACAAGGAAGATCAGTTACACCATCCACATGGCTACACAAGGAAAGCACACATCATCAATTGCTGTGAAACAGGCATGAGAATCAATCCTGAAGAAGTGTGTATCTGGTGCTTTTGATGAAAAGTGTAGTAGAGATCTCAGGGGGAAAGATGAAAGATCAGAGAGACCTATAGGTATAAGAACCTTGTCTCTCCACACCATCCATCCGCTTAAACTATTTTTATTGGACAGAACTGAAAGAAACATTGTTGGCAAATAAAATACCTACCAGAACATTCTGGACGGCTTCATGCTGCATATATACTTGAACTTTGGCCTGTACAGCACAAATCCATATTCAAGTGGTTAAGGGGCCATATAAGATGAGCGCTTGTTATGAATGAAACTTTGGTGATTACATCAGCTACACTAACCCAGAACAGCTGACAACTATTGCCAATATCATGCATTCAGCAATCAGCAACATCTTTGGTACAGATGTCAGGGAAACCATCGTGCCAATTATGCTGTAATGATGAGAGTAGAGAGCCTGGCTAGGGAATTCTCATTTCATGTCTTCTTTGAAAAAGCAACTCTTAAAAGAGGGCAATATACAATATATACAGTGTATCCTGTCACTCTTTTTGGCCTGAGCTGTGCTCCTTTTGACTCTGTGGATCGTTGAACTTTCTGATCTTGGAGTTGGGATGGTATAAGCTAAAGGGTTTTGGCACACACAAAGCCCACTACATTCTTGAATGCTCAAGACAGCTTTACAATGTCTTAAGCTACATCTGAGCAAACCTGTTTTTTACTAATACTGTCAGTCTTTTTGAATATTTTGTCTACAAAGGACACCAGGAGAAAAATATCTGTTAGTTAATCAGAACCCATCTAAATTTCGCACAGCTAACTCAGTGATTCTTTCTGCATTCCACTTTTAGAAAAAATAAAATAAAAGAGTAGAAGACAATCTTTTACAGGAAAATAGGCAATGCATGCCC
This sequence comes from Callorhinus ursinus, assembly GCF_003265705.2. Taxonomy (NCBI): domain Eukaryota; kingdom Metazoa; phylum Chordata; class Mammalia; order Carnivora; family Otariidae; genus Callorhinus; species Callorhinus ursinus. The sequence goes on from NW_027397068.1 coordinate 7,651,755, forward strand.
TGGGGTCACTGCAGACTTACATTCTCTTACATCTTCTATAATAGCAGTACTTTGCAATTCACTTACTTCTTCTCAGCAAATACCAAGCACCTACTGTATGCTAAGAACTGTTCTGAATGAGAGTAAATGTTCATATACGTGACCTCAGACACAACATTTTCAATCATTAGAAAAAAATTATCTTATGCTTACTATATTAAACTTACTAAGGTTCGGAAAATGTTCAAATAAGATTTTTATCAACAAGGAAGGAAACAAAAATGGATTCATTGTCAAGCCTCAGTTAAAGAGATCATTCTATTATAAGCACCCAACTCTACTACCTGTGAATGCTTTTGGTAATTCCAGGACTTTTTAAACTTGAATAACTGTATAGATCAAGGGGCATTAGATTAAACAAAAGGTTTTAGCTTCTAGCCAAAAAAAAAAAAAAAAGAATGCAAGACTATAGAAGATTGGGGAGGAAGGAATCACCGCAAGGCAGATCTTCAGATCATGAAGGTGATACACCTTTGTAGTGCTGTGTAAATTTAGACCCTAAGCACACTAGTGCTGCCAGAAACTGCTTCCAATAGAAAACTTTATAGGCATTTTAAAGTCTCATGGGTGAGTCCCTGGAAATATCACAGTTGGTCAAAAAACATATGTGTTTCAACTCTTTCGAACTTGCTTTGGTGTTAGCTTATAAAAACTCATAGGTGTATATTGGACTCATTAAACTGAGGGACTCATAAGCACGGGCTCGATCAGGGCAGGGTGCTGACAGGCATTATACATTATGCAAGCTTCCCCACATCACTCTGCCAACCTGCTTCCATTTTAATCCAAAACATTCCCAGCTTGTCAAATACTAGGCCTCCCTAGAACATATAAAACTAATCATGCCACCTCATGCAAAGGTTCTCTGATGTGGACAAATTTCCACTGGAGACTGTAAGGAACCCATGACCACATTTTCACATGTTACTTCAAATCAACCCAAAATCCTCTCTTCAGAGCTCTTATAACAGTAAAGCAGTAACCTAGGGAAAGTAGGAAGAAGAAGACAGAGTCCAAAGCATGCTGATTGACAGTTGTCAAGCACCAGATTTATTCATCACTGAATAAACCCAGTGAATATTCATGACTCAACTATAGACATTTCACTTAAAAACCCTGGGAGTGAAGATGTTATTTACTTATTTATTCGTCATTTATTCATCTATGTTTTATATTTTTAGAATGTCCCAGAAAGTCAAGATCATATTGAAGCTGAATGCAAAAAGATACTTTCACATCTCCAAGTTTTCTAAAGGGGCCACAGAGAGAGCTCACATAAAATGCACTTTCATGTTGACAAATTGACATGTCAAGACAATTAGCCTCTTTGTAGCAAGATGGTGGACAGATGCATAGAAGAATCATGAGTCTGATTGTCCTACAAAAGTCAATAATGCTGAGTCTCCAACATAGCTAATATGTCAAAGATGGGAGAGATAAGAATTGGAAATCTGATGGAAAACAGCCAGGCAGGAAACACAAATGGAAGCATGCTGAATTGTGGTTGAAAATAGTATGAGTAAACTTTGTTCTAAGACATGTGTGGAACTAGAAGCAACACACCCAGGAAGAGTGATTATGAGCCATAAATAAGAGGTTTATGACAACCTGAACAATAAAAACCTAGTGGAGAGGTGAATTCCTTATGATGGAATTTGAGTTCTCTGCAAACCTCATGAGAAGAAAAGAAGTCAAGAGAAGAGGCAGAAGAGCTCTGAATTCAGTAGAGGACCCTAAAGAGTAGGGAAATAAAATAAATAAATAAATAATAGTGGTGTGCTTCCTTCAATTAAGGATAAAAAAGACAGGAATGCTACCAAAAATTTAAATCAACTTGACTAATATCTAGAAGAGGTTGGAAGGATATCTATTAGCTACGATATATCTGAAAATGTGCTCATTCATGTCACTGATTATTTGTGCATAATGTAGGAGAGTCTAAAGATAGGTGTATGTAAAATGTTTGGAGAGCCCAGAGGGAGAATTACGCCAGGTCAATTTAGTTTTCTTCTTCAATCAATAGATCATGTCAAAAAAGAAAAAAAAAATAGTTCCAGAGAATCTGACTTCTCTAAATATGACATTCTTATGAATCAATGAACAATATATGGTCTAGTTCATATTTTAATGTGTGAATACACAATCAGCTAGAGGACTTAACCCAAAATTGGGTTATACTCAACATCAACCTAAGGGATGTCATTGAGTGAGATGGTTGACATTCATTAATGGCTTTATCAGCCACTTGACTGGCAGAATAAGCAACACAATGTCACTTGAACATTCAGCAACAAATCAAGAACACTGTGAAAAAATTGGAATAAAATTTGGTGATCTCAAGGTACCTGGCTAAAAGCAAAATGATGTTCTTTAGAAATGCTTATGGATTAACAACAAATAGAAAATTGAGTTAGGCAAAGATTTCTTAGATATAACATCAAAGGCATGATTTATAAATAAATAAATAAATAAGCACGCAAAATTAAATAGACTTCAACATTTTTTAAATTTATGCCCTTTGAAAGACAATATTAAGAGAGTAAAAAACAAGCCACAGATTGGGAGAAAGACATTTGTAAATCATATATCTGATAAGCGTCTTGTGTTTAAAATATATAAAGAACTCTCAAAAGAACACAATAATAAAAGAAATAACCAAATTTTTTTAAAAATGGACAAAAGATATGAACACATACTTCACTAAAGAAAACATACAGATGGCAAATAAGATGAAAAGATGTTAATCATCATTATCATTAGTCATCAGGGAAATGCAAATTAAAACCATAATGCAATGCCACTAAGCACCTCACAGAATATCTAAAATTAAGAAAACTGAACAGAAGAAGTGTTGGTGAGTATGTGGCTGAAATGAAACTCTCATATGCTGTTAGTAGGAACATAAGATGTTGTACCCATTTTGAATAACAGTTTGGCAATTTCTTAAAAAGTTAAACATATATTTGCCATGTGATCTAGTCATTCCAATCCCTAAGTTACTAATGTTTATAGCAACTTTATTGGCAATAGCCAAAACTGGAAACAATCCAACTGGCCATTACCAAGTGTTTGGATAAAGAAATTGTGGTATATCCATATGATGAAATGCTCAGGAATAAAAAGGAATGAACTGTTAGTACACTACAACATAGATTAATTGCAAAATAATTATGCTGAGTGACAAGAGCCAAAAAAAAAAAAAGGAATGCCTATTGCATAATTCCATTTATAAAAATTCTCTAAAATGCAAACTAATCTAAAAATGACAAAGAGCAGATCTGTGGCTGCCTGGAGACTTGGGAGGTGGGAGCTGCAAGTAACAGCAAGAGAGAAGGATTGTAAAAAGACACAAGAAAACTTTGGGGAATAGTACATATATTCATTATCTTGATTGTGTTGATGGTTTCACTGTTGTATACATATGCTGAAACAAAATTATACATATTAAATGTATATAATTTATTATATGTTGATAACACCATGGTAAAATGGTAAACAAACACACACAAACATAAAATAAAAGTTAAAGAATAATTCCAAATGAAAAAAGGAACTGCATAATAAAAATGGACAAAAGATATGAACACATACTTCACTAAAGAAAACATACAGATGGCAAATAAGATGAAAAGAGCCCTACTTCAGGCTCCATGCTCAGCGGGGAATCTGCTTCTCCCTCTTCCTCTGCCCTTCCCCCGTGCTTGTGCTCTCTCTCAAGTAAATAAATAAAATCTTAAAAAAATGTAGATTCATGTGGTAGGTGTGTAAGGATAATAATAATGGATAGCTCAGTATATCTACCTATCATTTTTATAATATTATTGTCAGAAAGGCAACATGGTATTGTTGTGCAAGAGTTGGCAATAATCTTTCCACTGTAACAGTACTGGTCATACCCTTATTCAAGCACAGACATTGGTCTAGGATCCACATTTGAAAAATGACAGAATGAAATTGAGTAGAAAATGTATCCATTGAATATGTAATCGGCCAGACTAAGAAGTATAAGCTTGGATTATTGAAATTTTCTCATTAACAGCTACTAATTTCACCACTTCAAAAATCCCCCTTCTGCTGAGTAGCCACCTCCATTAGCACAATCTCAGTTCCAATTCCATTATTTTTTCCATCATGTTTGGCAATTAAAACCATCTCAGGTCCTGTATAAAGCTTTCTTTTCTCTCCAATTCTAGCTGAACTATTGATTCAAGCTGCTTGGGTTGGGGAAGTGGGGAGTGGTCTGCTCTCTCACTCCCTTCCTTTCTTCCTCCTTTTTCACCCCTCCAGCACATGGTCCCCACAAAAGCTTTCGTGGTGAGTGCTGGGGGAGGTCTGACACCCTCTTGCTTCAGTAGTCAAAAATCATAGATAGAAAGTCCACTGTCCCTTTTGCTGGTTCTTTTTTGCTGCTTCTTTCACCATGGCAGGCAGCCAAATGCTGACTGTCTCATGGGGGAGCACCTGTTCTTCAGGGGGCACTCAGTGACCTCTCCCTGCATAGTGCCCCCCAGGTGAGAAGGCTACTGAGTCTCTGCAGCTCTGCCTCTTATTCCCCACCATCATCCACAAAAGTGGGTGGCCCAATCCATACCTGTCTGGGACTTAAGCCAAATGTACATCACTCTTAGAGGCTTCTACTAAAATTAAGCCTACTTAAGCTCATTCTCCACTTGAGGTCTCCATTTGACCACAAAGAACTCCCAGATTTCCTTGTCAAGTCAAACAGTGGGAAGGCAGACAATGGTAACTGCCCTCCACCTCATCCCAGAACTCCCTCTCTCTTCTGCCATTTCTTTCCTACTCTTTTTCCTCACAAGCAGTGTCACACATTCTGATGGTTTGGGGTTTAGGGGCAGAGTAACTTTCAGAGAAGAAACTATTACTCATTTCTAACTATTGACCACCCCCCCCAACTTATAGACAAAGGGACAAATCAAATGCTCCCTCTTCTGCAAGGCAAAGAGAGGAGAAAGATACCATTACCTCTTGACTAATTCTGTATTCTACCCAAAATCATCTCCTGCTCCCACTCACCCTCTTCTACCTTTTCTTGATAAAGATCTCAAAACTGTTGAGCCTCTCTCAGTGGGGTAGGTTACAGAGACACATATTAAGAAGCAAGTCCTCTTTAGACTTGGCCTGAGAGAATTCAGTAAATGTTCCCAATGGGGCGGCAGGGCAGGGAGGGAAGGGCTCCACTGTAAACCCTGAGCTACTATTGGATGGCTTCCAGGGAAGAGAATTTCCATCAGTCCTTACACACCTACCACATGAATCTACATTTTTTTTAAGATTTTATTTATTTACTTGAGAGAGAGCACAAGCACGAGGGAAGGGCAGAGGAAGAGGGAGAAGCAGATTCCCCGCTGAGCATGGAGCCTGAAGTAGGGCTCAATCCCAGGACCCTGCAATCATAACCTAAGCCAAAGTCAGACACTTAACGACTGAGCTACCCAAGCACCCCATGAATCTACTTTTTACAGAGCCTTCTGTGGGGTGCTCCAAAGAATTCCAGAGTGAATGGGCACAGGGTCTGACGGGGTATTCAACAAGTAGCTGAAAAATCATAGTGGTGAAGTAGAACAAATTCCATAAGAGCCACAGATAAGGTCAAGGGTAGATTGTACTACACCAAGCACTGTTCAGGAATTATCTTCCTATACTTGAAATAAAAAAAGAGATTTCCTCCAGTTGTGGGATCATGGAGACATTGGCATTTGTTCTGAGCCTTGAAGAGAATGAAGAGTTTGAACTTGTAGACATAGGTGGAGAGGCAATTAGAGGTGAGGAAATTTTTTGGAGACAGTAAATCACAAGGGATAACTTATTAACTATCTTTAAGTACAATGTTTCTCAACTTCCCTGATTATAGGAATCACTAAGGATGCTTGTTAAAAATACAGATTCCTAGCTCCACCCCAGACTTCCTGGATCAGATCCAGAGAAAGACACAGGGAATCTGAATTTTTAACTCATGCCTCCTGGGTGATTCTTATGATGAAGCAAATTTGGGAAATACTAATGAAGGATCTGAAGTCTACTTTGAGGAAGAAATAAAACTATAACCTACCTCACTGGACAAAAAGGAACAACAAAAACAACAAAAAGGGCTCTTATCTCTGTAAAAGTTTGGTGTGGAGTAAGAAAGACTCTAATTAAAGGTTTCTAAATACTGCAATAGGCTTTTATGACAGTTGGAATCCCCATCCCTGAAAAGCTTTTAAAATGGAGGAAATCACTATTTGCCCTAGAGGTGCTGGCTCTGGGGAACAAGCAGAGGATTGAATTATTTGGGGATCATATGGGGGTTGTGAGAAATTGAAATGCCCAAGCAAGCATGAATGGAAAAGGTTTATTGTGAGAACACTAAGTAATCTCAAGGAGACCAAGTAGAGGAACCAGAGCTGGGCCTTAGGGGAAAGTGGAAAGTCACCAGGCACATTTGCTCTCTCTCTCTCTTTGCGACCAAATATTCTCTTAATGCTGTCTCTCTCTGTACATACATTGAATTATCCTCTCTCCTCAAGCCAGCTTCTCAATTTAATTATCCACTTATCAATGGCAACCTCATCCTCCAATTGAACAGGATTCCTCAGCTATCCAGAGTGAAGTGTATAGTCTCCATGCCCCAATTCTGTATTTCTCCAGGTGATAAAATCTGATTGGTCGATGTTGAGTCACATGCCCACACATGATCCAATCAGTTGTGACTAGGGGTACTCCTTTTTGGCACTCTGAGAATGTAGTTGGGAGAAACATGAAACTCCCACACAGGAATAGGTCAAATGAATCTTCTGTTGCCTTAATTTTATATTTTAGTCCAAAATCAATAATGTTCTTACAGGAAAACCTTATTCTTTTAAGAACTGTCCCTCTTAGCTTCATTTTGAAACTCTTATGAAAGAACCACCTATTGGAATGGCAAGAATAAGTATTTGTAAACAATGAGTAATCTAGTCTGGTTTCAGAATCTTCTGGATAATCTGAATTCTTATCTAAGAATTTCTGTGTCTACAAATGCAACACAAAAAAGCACTTTGCTGAAATTCCTCAAACTCTTATGCTAATTAATCTCCATCATTTTAAAAACTATGTGCTTCAAGATAAACTGCAATGTATGTGTTTCTAATTAATTTTCACTTAACTCATCTCAATATTAAGTTATCTACAGTCCAGAAATCTTTCAAAAGCTGTCACAGTCCTTTCCCTATGAACAAGAAGACTGACTTTCACCCTCCGTATATGGAACTTGAACCCCATAGTGCCTCAGTGTGAGTTTCCTTGGTTAATCTGGCCCCCAGGTGATTCAACATTAAGTTTACTCAACATTAAGTTGTTCTTGGTTTTAGGAGAAAAACTATTCTCCTTGTCTCCTGTGGCTGAGAATAGTGAAAAAAGAACAAGATCGCCAAACTGAAATATAATTCTATCCAGAAGTCCTTGTAACACCATAAGTGGAAGAGGGGAGCACATTTTCTCCATCCTCGCTGCAGCCTCCTCTTAGTAGTGTTCTCCTCCCAGGAAGGCACTCTCATCCAGAACAAGAATTACCATTGCCCAGTGACAGTGGGATGTAGGGCATTCTACTTTTACAAATAGCTCACTTTAGCATCTCCCATTAATCTGAGGCTCCAGTAGAGGACTAGGTAGGAAGAAAACTCTTTTCTTTATTAAAACATTCCACCTAGTACACAAACAATGAATCATGGGACACTACATCAAAAACTAATGATATAATGTATGGTGATTAACATAACATAATTTAAAAAAATAAAACAGTCCACCTAGGAAACCAGCCAAGGACACTGAATAAATAAAACAGAAACAAAGGAGATGTTCAGTGAAAGAAAGAAAGAAAGAAAGAAAGAAAGAAAGAAAGAAAGAAAGAAAGAAAGAAAGAAAGAAAAAGAAAAAGAAAGAAAGAAAGAAGGAAAGAAAGAAAGAAAGAAAGAAAGAAAGAAAGAAAGAAAGAAGAAAGAAAGAAAGAAAGAAAGAAAAAGAAAAAGAAAGAAAGAAAGAAGGAAAGAAAGAAAGAAAGAAAGAAAGAAAGAAAGAAAGAAAGAAGAAAGAAAGAAAGAAAGAAAGAAAGAAAGAAAGAAAGAAAGAAAGAAAGAAAGAAAGAAAGAAAGAAAGAAAGAAAAGAAAAGAGAAAAGAGAAAAGAGAAAAGAAAAGAAAAGAAAAGAAAAAAGAAAAGAAAGAAGGAAGGGGAGGGGAGGGAACTGCACTTGTTGCAGCCTGACCCAAAAGGCTTTGAAAGGCTAACAGATTATTCACCTCAAGTTGCCTGTTCCAGATATTCCACCAATTTTCCAGAGTTCTCCTCACTTACAATCAGGGCTAGCCCTGAACACAGATGTACAGACTCTTCAAAAGAATACATTTGCCACTAAGAAAGTGACATTATGAATGATATACTATGAAAATTATATACTATGAATGTATCTATTTCTGGGGGAGAATATAAGGAGATGAGCTAAATAGTAACTGTGCCTAGTCCAAGGGCCTAAGATACCCATACCATTCTCCCCTCCCTCATCTGCTCTTTGACTTCATAGATTTGCCTAATTTGGGTTTATCATATAAAAAGAATCATACAATATGTGTCTTTTTGTGTCTGGCTTCTTTCACTTAGCATAATTTTTTTGAGGTTCATCCAAATTGTGCTATGTCTCTGTACTTCATTTCTTTTATGCCTGAATAATATTCCATTTTATGTATATACTACATTTTGCTTATCCATTTATCTATTGATTGATGCTTGGGCTGTTTCTACCTTTTGGTAATATGAACAATGCTGCTATAAACATTCATGTACAAGTTTCAGAGAAATGAGAACACCATTTATTGCAACTGTCAAAAGAAGAGGAAAAACATTTTTAAGGTAGCAACTCAGCACCATTCTTCTACAAATTGCAAGGTGTGCAGTAGTACTAACTTAAGAGATAACCCAGACCCAGTAAAGTAGAGAACCTGGATGTTTTCTTAGCCACATATCAAAATGGAAAACTCCAGGGGCTGATGGTGGCCCCTGAACACACTTAACAGGGAGCCTATTCTCCATCCAGATAAAATCAATGGGGATGAAGCTGACCACACTTCTATCAAAAATAAAGAAATGTTGTGGCCAACTTCAGAGATGTCTGAACAGGGGTATTTGCAATAATTAATGAATTAACACCACTGAGAAGTGCTTACGATCATAGGCCTAGAGGAAGACATACATAGGGGTGGGGTTGGAAGAGGAATTCAGTACCATTGTCTATTTTTTTTCCATGAAACTTGTTTGTTTTTCTTTTTTTTTAAAGGACTGCACAGCTGTTGGAATTGTGTGAGCATTTTGGGACTGTCAAATCATCATCTGACTTCTGAAAAATTCTTCCAAGGTGGATTTTATTGGTTTCAGCTGGAGAGTCTATCCCACCACTACCCCCTACCACCACTACCACCATCACCATCAGCACAAAGCCACATGCCCCCCCAAGCACTGCCTCTCTTCTGCCCCGAAGGGATCCAAAAGCAAGAGTTCACCATAAGGGAAACATGCAGAGTCAATCTGTGCCTCAAGTTAGTTCACAGCTTTCCATAATCTACAGGAGATAAGACAGGGATCACAACATCCCAACAGAAGGAGTAGCCCAGTGAAGCTCACCTTTGCTAAGGGCATTTGTCCCTTTGTGGAATCTCTATTTTCTTTTCCTTTTTGGCAGGCAGTGGTCTTGATTTTCTAAATGTTCAGTAGAAGAATACTCACATTTTCCTTTCTAAAACTTTCTAGAGCTTCAGCAGCACTAATATATTCTGTATCAATATACACAATGGAGAAATGTTACTGGTACTAAATAAATAAATGAAGACCATGTAGGGAAAGGGGTGGGGTGGAGGTTGCTGGGAAGGAAGCTGACATCTGTTCCTGCTCACAGCATTCAATTCAGCCCACCTCGAAGTACCCCTTGCCCCCACTAGATTTTTAAGCTCTGATGTTCACAGAGCTGCTCAGCTCTCCTCCAAGTTACCATGTCAACACAGAGGATCCAACGAAGTATTGAAAAAGCAAGGTGGAGGACCTCCTTCTGGCACACACTGTGAACAGAAGCAGCAATCACTTCAGTTCTCTTTGCTCCAAAACCAAATGTAAGCCTTTGCCAACTCTCTGGCTTTGAGGACTAGCTTTGAAGAAGACTCTTGTAGGATAATATTTCCCATGTTGGAGATAAATTCTAAATTTCTCCAGGCCCATCATGAAGGAAAAGTTCTTAAAGATAAATGAATCCAGCCAAGCAGTCTTCACTCCGGGAACAGTGTGACAACTTTCTCATCATTAAAATGCACTCAAAAGGGACAAGTCTACAGAGACTCCCCCAGAAAAAGAGAGACAGAGGTAGAGAGAGTATGTGTTCTGAAGTAGGGAGTTAGTCAGATGTGTTCTGGAAGTTCAAGTAGACCTCAAGACAAATATGACTTGTAATTTTAGTGTATTCATGTTTTTAAATTTTTTAAAAATTTTATTCTTACTGAGGTACAAAATGTAGAAACCCACTAGAGTCCCTTACTTTTAATTGTGGTAAAATATATATATATATTTATATCATATTTAAATTTACAATACAGTAGTGTTCACTGTATTCACATTGTTGTGCAACTCTAGCACTTTCTAATAGTGCAAAAGTGAAACTCTATACCCATTAACAACTCCTCTTTCCTCTCTCCTCCTAGTCCCAGTGAACCACCATCCTACTTTTTGTCTCTAAGAGTTTAGAGTCCTTGATTTTGAAAACTGGAAAAAACTTAAAAACCATCTCATCCAAACTTCTTGTTTTCAGCTGAGTAAACTGAGGTATGGAATATTGAAGCCACAGGTTCAAGGGTCGCCACTGAGCAGTGGAGCCAGGACTTGGGCTTCTGCTGCACAAACCAGCACTTTCCTTCATGTAGCATTATTTCAATAATATTATTATGGTTTCCATTGTCTACCATCATCCAAATCAACGTTCATTTCTATAGAAAGAAGCAATTTTGCAATAATTAATATACAATGATCCAATTATAATTCCAAAAGTATTTTGCAAATCGAGCAGGACAGTCTAAGAAAATTTATACGCATCATGTAACACTCCCCAAAACACACTGCTCAGGCTTGAGGTAACAATATAAAATTCCCAAAGAGAGTTTGGACAAAGCTCTGTTAAAAAGGTGACTATTCAGCCCAAATAACTGAAAATTCTAGAAACAGGCTATATCAAGGATGGGAACAGGAAATTTTTTATCTGCAATGAAGTCACAGTTAAGTATTAAACTAAGAGAGGAAAAGAAATGTGCTGATCATCTCTCTGTCAAATAAATAAATAAAATCTTAAAAGATGGGGGTGCCTGGGTGGCTCAGTCGTTAAGCATCTGCCTTCGGCTCAGGTCATGATCCCAGGGTCCTGGGATGGAGCCCCGCATCAGACTCCCTGCTCCTCAGGAGCCTGCTTCTCCTTCCGCCCCTCCCGCTACTTGTGTTTCCTCTCTCGCTGTGTCTCTCTCTGTCAACTAAATAAATAAAATCTTTAAAAAAAAATGTGCTGATCACAGGTGGTTAGACACAAGAATAAATGACCCAAGAATGCTGTGAAGTCACCTTTCTTGAGGTTATTTGCCTCTAATTCTCAGAATCATGACATCACTATGGGAACTCCCATGTTTCCTTTCCAGGCTTCATTTCCATGACACTAAAGTAGCAGGGTTTTCACAGGCCATCCCAGCGGTCCAGGTATGGGCATGTGCATCCTCACAGGAGCAGAACAGAGATTCTGGTAACACCCTGTATTGGGTTTTACCTTTCTCCTTGGATTCTCAAAGTCTACCGGGTGATATCCCTAGAAGGCAAGACAGAGGTGAGCCCAAAGCTATGACACTAGAAAAGCTAAAATTATTTCTGCAAGATCACAAGTCTGAGCTGGCTCCAGAACACCAAAGGTGGGTCTCCCAATCCTGTGTGCACAGTAAATGAATGCAGCATGAGGAAGCCACCGAGCTGCCCCAGGCCATTGGCAGCAGCGGTGAAACTCATGGAGAGGAGTTTGGACTAAGGAGACAGCACGTCTTTTTTGAGTCTCACCTCTGGCTTTAAGCCCTCAGACAAGCCTCAGTTTCCATATGTATAAAATGAGGGTGATGCTGGTAATTACTTCAAAGGTTGTGGTTGAAGATAAAGTAAGTTAATATATCTAAATCACTTAGCACCATGCCTGATCAATATAAGCACTCAAAAAATGCCAACGATTATTGTTCATAATCCACACCACAACACGCACCTTATTCTTTCTACCACCCTCTCCCTCCTTTTCCTTCCCCTAACACCTTTAGTGTCTCCTTTCTTTTCCCTTATCAAATACTGCCTATGCCTCCACTCATTCCCAAGGACAAGACCAACCTCATATTCGGTGATTTGAGAGGACAAAAGGACCCTTCTGCCTTAACATAAAACTTCCTCTAAAATGTCATACTTAGACATTTAATCCTATGAATAAATAGTCACCCTTTTTAATGCAAAGCCCTGGGAGAACTACTACACTAAATTATTAGCATGACTCTTAATCACTCTGGTACACCCTTTTTCAGTTGTATCTGTCTGAAATTAACTTATTTATTGACTTTTTTTTAAAGATTTTATTTATTTATTTGAGAGAGAGAAGAGAGAGGGGAAGAGAGAGAGAGCACAGAGGGAAAGGAAGAAGCAGACTCCCCACTGAGCGGGAAGCCCAATTTGGGGCTCAATCCCAGGACCCTGAGATCATGACCTGAGCTGAAGGCAGCCACTTAACCAAATGAGCCACCCAGGCGCCCCTATGTACTGACTGTTTAATTATTATCTTCCCCAAGCTCTGTAAAAACAACTTATCAATCTTGTTCAGCACTGTATCGCTAACCCCTACAACAGAACCTAACTATGTAAGAGATGCTCAATAAATAAATATTTGTCAAATGTTGAATGGCTGAGTTGTTTATTTTCCCTCCAAAATATGCCACGCTGTCACCCTCCTGCTCTCTGAATGTGCTATCTCCTCTGCATGATCAGTGACTGCCAGCTATGTGCTTCCCCGGCCGATTCCTACCAGTTCTCTTGGGATCAGCTAGGACCTTTTATCTTCCACTGGGCCACATCTGACCCATCTGCGTCAATGCCTCTCTGCTGGCTCTCCTTGCCTGTTCCACCTCAGCTTCGCATTCCTGAAGTCTTCACATATCAGCAAATCCCTCAATATCACCTAACCTATAGTCTCCACTATAAAATTGGTACTGAAGTACATAACAGCAAAATTGAGTTCCAAAAGGACTATTTTGGAGGGAGGGAAGGGAGGGAGGAGCCTACTGGGTTCATTCACCAGTTCAGTGAGCCCCTCCCCTGACCATAGTCTGGTCCTGCAAAATTTTAAAGGCTCTCTGTTAGGCCTTGAGGATAACTTGAGAAGAGTCAAAATCTCCAATATCAAATCCATGAACATTAAAGGTCCAGGTTTATAGTTCCCAGGTTACTTATGCCGAGACTTCTTTGAAGAAAGAAACTATGTCTTCCTCAGTTTCCCCACCCTTGGCCCAATGCTAGAAAGTATTAAAATTTCCACAGTGTTTGTGAACTAAATGAGGGGTTTTGAGCTTACATCATTTTATTTTTGGCCACAAAACTCTGCTTTTATTTTTAAATCAGATATTGAAGCACTTTGATGATATAGTTTCCCCATCACAAAAGCACAATGTTTAAAAAAAAATGAGGATTTATTTTTACTATTCCTTCTCCAAGTTGAAATGACACATCTAAGACAGAAAATCCAGAAATAACACATGATTAGAGTGAAATTCCAGACACTTCAGTTGACTCAGCTCTGACCCCAAATCAAGACACAAGATCTTGACAAGTGACCACCCACACACTTGGGCTAGGCCATTGTCCTCCATTTCACACTGATACTTTCTGAACACACTTTCTAGGGATTAAAAAAAAAAAAAAAGCTCTGAATGTGTGACAAGCACAGGCCAACATCAACAGATTCAACCGGGGTGAGTGTGGAAAGGGTCTGGATTCTGGTTCTGTACTAGCCCCCTGCTTCCCAATCCAGAGATAATCCAATAGCTTTAAGCCTTATTTCTCAAGTCAAGTCAGACCAAGGAGACATTTGGAGAACCCCCATCTGTGGGAATATGCCCTCAGCTACCCATGGGAACAGGTAATAAAATGTGGTGAGATCAACATACCCAGTTTTATTTCTAGACTATATAGTCAAAACAGAAATAGTCTAAAGTTGACAAAAATTTTCTCAACTGTACCACAGCAATGATTTATACCTCTTGTAGCCTTAATATTGCCTCCAAATGTGTGAAAGAAAGGACTGCACCATTTCAAGAAACTGAATTTTTGATGTCAGAGTAAGTTAGAGTCATTGTACCAGTTCCAGACAGTTAGGGACCTCACCCTGATAAATGTTTGTGCAACACATCCTCCTTTAAGATACTCTGTTCCATAGCTGAAAAAGAAAATGCACTGAAATCATTTGGGGACAAATTTAGACATGTTGGACAACAAAATATGCAGACAGCTGCTTGGTATGCAATTAAAATACCACTGGTGGGAACGATGGTTCTGGCAATGGTAAGGGAAATCTACTTTTCCCTTCAAAAAACCAATTTCAGTTGACAGCCTCACTCAGCAAACTAAGGTGGAGTTCTTAGCATGGCTCCTGGCGAGGGGTCCACCTGACCCCCATTCAGTACTGGATCAGTCAACAACAGACTACACAGAGGGGAGTCAGAAATACTTCTGGAACGGAAGTAGAGACAGCTACATACACTTCACACTGAGTTCACAGACAAGGCACAGCTGAGTTCTTCAAAGCACTCTACTGTTGCAGCCTCTGGGAGCAAGCTGCAAGAGCTGACCTTGATCCAAAATCATTAGTGCCCCTCTCAGTGTCCTAGAGGGGATGCACTTGAGCTGGAAGTCAACAAGTGCACATAACACCTCGAGGAAGGCCCATGGCAGTTTATCGAGGATACACCTGCCTTCATCACAATACTCTGAAAATTCCGAAATGGTAATTAAGCTTCCCATTTAATGAAGAAAGGGCCAGTATATTCCATGGTTTCACCATACCTGTGGGTGAGAGAAAGTCCTATCTCTAAGCATATCTTCTCTCTTTTTTTGATGGAAAATGTCAAACATATACTAAAATAGAAGACTAACATAATGAACCTATCGCCTATCACCTAGTCTCAACAATTATCAACTTTGGCCAATCATGTTGCAACAATAACTCACTCATTCCACTCCACCAACACTGGATTCCTTAAGGCAAATCCCAGACATCGTACAATCTCATCTGTAAACACTTCAGACTATCTTTATCAGAGAAAGATAATTATCATATGGTTTCACTCATATGAGGATCATAAGGGAAGGGAAGGAAAACTGAATGGGAAGTCATCAGAGAGGGAGAAAAACCATAAAAGACTCTTAACTATAGGAAACAAACTGAGGGTTGCTGGAGGGGAGGTAGGTGGGAGGATGGGGTAATTGGGTGATGGGCATTAAGGAGGGCATATGATATGATGAGCACTGGGTGTTATATGCAACTGATGAATTATTGAACACCACATCTGAAACTATATGTTGGCTAGTTGAATTTAAATGTTTAAAAAATGATTTATTTATTTATTTGAGAGAGAGAGTGGGAGCACATGCATGCGGGGGTGGCAGACAGGGCAGGGGGAGAGAGAAGGGAGAGAGAAAATCCTCAGGTAGACTCCCTGCCAAGCATGGAGCCCAAAACAGGGCTTGATCCAAGGACCCTGAGATCATGACCTGAGCCGAAACCAAGAGTCAGATGCTCAACTGACTGAGCCACCCAGACGCCCTCCGGTCCATCTTTAGAAGACAAGGACTCTAAAATCCTCAGTTTGTTTCTCAGAGTCCATAGTCTCTTCTAGAGGGGAGAGGGGGAGGGGGAGGGGCTAGCCTGGTGATGGGTATTAAGGAGGGCACGTACCGCATGGAGCACTGGGTGTTATATGCAAACAATGAATCATGGAACACTACATCAAAAACTAATGATGTAATGTATGGTGATTACCATAACAAAATTAAAAAAATGTTAAAAAAATACAAGGACGCTTTTTTTAACACAGTCATTAACATATATGAAAGTTTAGAAATAATTTTTTAATATCATCAAGCATCCAGTCAGTAATCAAACTTATTATTCATTCAAATTGAGGACCTTGTATTTCAACTGGTATGTCTTGTATCTCAATCTGTAGTACTTTCTCTTGTTTTCTCTCTTGCAGTTTATTATTGAACAAACCAGGGGTTTTTTCCCTGAATCATTCCTCACACTCTGAATTGTACTACTTGTATCCCCACGGTGTCATTTAACATGTCCCTCTTCACCTATTTCTTCCTGTAAACTACTAATTAGGTCTAGAGGCTTGATTAAATTCAGGCTTGAATTTTTGACAAAAATACTCCATGAGTGGTTAAATACAGCCTCAAGAAGCACATTACATCTTTATATCTGTCTCCTTTTGTGTTTTAGCAGATGTTGCAGGTCACTGAATTATTTTCAGTGGCTACAAAATGGAGATGATTCTCATTCTATTCTTTCTTCATTTCGCTTGAATACTTCTTTAAAGAGAATGGTTCTGGGGCGCCTGGGTGGCTCAGTCGTTAAGCGTCTGCCTTCGGCTCAGGTCATGATCCCAGGATCCTGGAATCAAGCTCCACGTCGGACTCTCTGCTCGGCGGGAAACCTGCTTCTCCCTCTCCCACTCCCCCTGCTTGTGTTCCCTCTCTCACTGTGTCTCTCTCTGTCAAATAAATAAATAAAATCTTTTTAAAAAAATAAAATAAAAAGAATGGTTTCTTCATCAACAATTTGATTACCCTGAGGTACACCTTGAACAGAAAAGAAGGTAAGATGGTTAATTCTTTCCCTTTAGCAATTTTCAAAAATTTGAGTTCATTTGCTAGCATTCTTAAAAGGATTTTTCTGATTTTATTTTTACTATCATTATGAACTCATGAATTAGTGTTTTGTATATTTCAATCTATTGATTTATTGATTATTGTTTACTGATGCTCAAATTGTCCCCATTTTTTTAAAATTTGAGTATAGTTGACACAGTTTACATTAGTTTCAGGTATACAACTTAGTGATTTGACAAGTTTATACATTATGCTATTTTCACCACAAGTGTGGCTACCATCTGTCCCATTACATCGCTATAACAACATCATTGACCGTTTTCCTTATGCTCTGCTTTTTATTCTAGTGACCTACTCATTCCATAACTGTATCTCCCTCTCCCTGTCACCTATTTTGCCCAAACCTCTACCTGCCTCCCCTTTGGCAATCATCAGTTTGGTCTCTGTATTTATGGTTTTGATTTTGCTTTTTGTTTGTTTTTCATTTTTTAAGATTCTATTTATAAGTGGAATCAAATTGGTGTTTGTCTTTCTCAGTCTGGCTTATTTCACTTCACATTATACCCTCTAGGTCTGTCCATGTTGTCTCAAATGGCAGGATCTCATCCTTTTATGGCCGTGTAATATTCCATTGTGTATATATACCACATTTTCTTTATCCATTCATCTATTGATAGACACTTAAGTTGTTTCCATGTCTTGGCTATTGTAAACAATGCTGCAGTAAACATAAGGATGTGTATATCTTTTCAAGTTGGTGTTTTTGTTTTCTTTGGGTAAATACCCAGTAGTGGAATTATGGAATCATATGGTATTTCTATTTTTAATTTTTTGAGGAACTCCATAGTTTTCTACAGTGGCTGCACCAATCTACATTCCCACCCACAGTGCACAGGGTTCCTTTTTCTCCATATCCTAACCAACACTTCTTTCTTGTCTTCTTGATTTTAGCCATTCTGAGAGGCATGAGGTGATATCTATCCCATTTTTAACTAATAAGAATCCCGTCAAGCTGGCTCCTGAATTCTTTTGTCATGATCCCACAGTCTTTAACAAATTCTTCATTTTATGTTACAATAAGGTTTTCTGGGCTTGCCTTATATATTTTGTATGGCAAAGCTGAAATCAGACAATTCTCTAAGGAATGCTTTTTGATGTTAGGGAATATTCCACAAGAGATGTGTTTCAAAATCTCTTGGAATAGACCTTTATGTGGTTATATGTCATCAACTTGATACTCAGTTGGATTTATTTGTTTCCTTTTTCTTTTTATTGAAGTATAAATCCATACAATATCCTCTTAGTTTCAGGTGTACATCATAGTGATTCAATATTTTTATACATTACTAAATGATCCCCATGATAAGTCTAGTTATCATCTGCCACCATACAAAGTTATTACAATATTATTGACTATATTTCCTATGCTGTACATTACATCCCCATGATTTATTTATAACTGGGAGTTTTTATTTCTTAATCCCCTTCACGTGTTTTGCCCACCCCCTAAACATTCTCCCCTTTGGTAACTAACAGTTTGTTTCCTGGATCTATGAGTCTGTTTCTGTTTTATTTGTTTTGTTTTGGTTTGGTTTTTAGATTCTACATGTAAGTAAAAGTATATGGTATTTCTCTTTCTCAGATTGACTTATTTGACTTATCATAATACCCTCTAGGTCCATCCATGTTGTTGCAAATGGCAATATTTTATTCTTTTCTATGGCTGAGAAATATTCCATTATATATATATACCACGTCTTTATCCATTCATCTATTGATGGACATTTGGGTTGCTTCCATATCTTGTCTAAATAATGCTTCAATGAACATAGGGGGTGCATATATCTCTTCAAATTTGTATTTTCTTTTACTTCAGGTAAATACCCAGAAGTAGAACGGCTATATCATATGGTTCTGTTTTTAACTTTCTGAGGATCCTCCCATACTGTTTTCCACAATGGCTGCACCAGTTTTCATTCCCAAAAAAGAGGTTTCCCTTTTCTCCACATCCTCACCAACCGTTGTTGTTTTTTTAAAATGTCTCTTTAATAATAGCCAATCTGACAAGTGTGATATGATGTGGTTTTGATTTGCATTTCCCTGATGATTAATGATGTTGAGTATCTTTTCATGTGCCTGTTGGCCATGTTTTCATTTTTTATTTGATATTTTAGAGGGAATATATATATATCCCCTTTGATCACTTTTCTCTACCTTACTTTTTCCACTTAACAATACATTAACAATATACGCAGCAATCACTTCATGAAAGTATATAGACATCCTCATTTCTGTTTGTTTTTTTATAGTTACATAGTGCTCATTTATTTTGAGAGCTGTACCATAGGTGGTTGTACCATAATGTATTCAACCAGTCTTCTATTTAGGGCACATGCGCTGTTTCCAGCCTTTTGCTATTGCAAATACTACTTTAATAAACTGTCTTGTACAGAACTTGGAGGCATTACTTTGGAGATAGCTTTTGTCCTTGGGATACATTCCTAGGGGTAGAATTGCTTGACCAAAGGATAAATGCGTATGTAACTTTGCCAGATATGGTCAAAATCCTGATAGTTTGCATTTCCACTAGTAATGCCCAAGAGTACTTATTTCTCCACAAACTGAGAGTATTTAATGTAAAACTTTTGAATTTTTGCCAATGTGATAGCTGGTAAGTTGTATCTCAATATAGTTTTAATTTATATTTCTCTTATTAGAAACAAGACAGAGTATCTTTTCCCATTTCTAAAAACTATCTGAATTTCTTTTGCTGTGAGTTGTCAATCTCTCCGATTTATTTTTCTATAGGATTGTTGCTCTTTTTATTTTTAGAAGCCCTTTAAATAATAGGATATTAATCCTTTATCTGTGAGAGAAATTGCAAATATTTTGCCAGCTTGCCATTTTACTATATTTATGGATAGTATTTGGAAGGAGGGCATAAAAGAGATTTTTTTCTTATATATTTATCAACTCATACTGCTTATGGATTTTTGAACTATAGGAAATAATTCTCATGAAGAAACTCATCTATGTTTTAATCTGGTAATTATACTGTTTCATTTTTTTATAACAAATTTCTAAAATTTATCCTGTTAAATAGTATCTTTTTCCACATGGTTATGTCATTATCCTATCACTACTCACTTAAAAAAGAAAGTATATGAATCCAATCAAGAGGAAACATCACAGAAACCCAAATTAAGAAATATTCTCTAGAAGTACTGGCCTATATTCTTCAAAATATAGAAATGGCATAAAACAAAGAAAGGCAACTAAAGAGATAATGACAACTGAAAGCAATATGTGATTCTAGTTAGCATATTGTACTAGGGGAAAAAATTGCTATGAGGACGTTATGGAATAATTGACAGAACTAAAATCTGGATTGTATATTAAAGTGCTATATCAATATTAAATTTTCTAAATTTGATTTCTTACTTTAAATTCAATTAATTAACATATAGTGTATTATTCGTTTCAGAGGTAGAGTTTAGTGATTCATCAGTTGCATGACACCCAGTGCTCATTACATCAAGCGCCCTCCTTAATTTGCATCACCCAGTTACTCCATCTCCCCACCCACCTCCCCTCCAGCAACCCTCAGTTTTGATAACTGTACTGTGGATACATACAAGAATAGTCTTGTTCTTAGGAAATATGAACTAAAATATTGTCAGGTAAAGGGACATGATTGTGCAACTCTTCTAAAAAAATATATGTATATATCAAATATTTATATACATATAAATTTGTGTGTGTGTGTGTGTGTGTAGAGGGGACAGGGAACGAATGGAAATAATAAAGTAAATATCTTAGGAAATCTTAGGAAAGGTTATATGGGAGTTCTTTATACAATTCAAATTAACAAAATAAATTTCTATCTTTTCCCCACTGAACTCTGATGCTGCCTGTATAATAGCCTCCATAACCATTTGCAATTTGTTTTATACACTTCTATTCTCTATGAACCAACACTACACTATCTTAATTATAGAAGCTCTATAACATTTCAATATTATAGATAGAAGTCACTCTTCTCTTTGCTCTTTTTTTAAGAGGTTTCCTGAATATTCTTGCATCTTTGTTCTTCTTTCTAGAACATTATATTTTTATTGTAATTACATTACATGTATAGGTTAACTTAAAGAGAACTGACATCTTTATGATGTTGAGTCTTTTTACCCAAGATCTTGGTATGCATTTTCACTTGATCCACTTTTGTGTTTCTCAGGATGTTTTACAGTTTTCCTCCTACATGTTTTGGCACTTTCTGTTGGCTTATTTTGCTATTATAAATGTGTTACTCTCTTCCATTATATCTTTTAACAAGTTTCAACATCCCTTCTGAGTTTCCCAAGTGAAAAAATTGTCAGTCATTTTGTAATTATTCTAAGGCAGACACTTTCTAATGTGTTTTTAGTATCTTATTATTTCCAATTGTGTTAAAAATTCTCAAAACAAAAACTGTAATTCGCTTTAATTAAACATTGCAAACATATGCTATAGTTAGTACATAGGGAGTTAAGAACCCTTCAGTCTCAAGGGTTAAACTGGTTAAAAACAACACATGGCAAATGACATCAGATATCTGCAGAAGGCTTGTAGTTTCCACATCAAAAACAGAAGGCAGGAAGCTGGAAAAAATAATTCAGTTTGATGAAATGTAAATAAAATCTTCAGTCTTATCAGTGGCCTCAACATACCTGAAGAAAGCATATGTGAACTCACCTCTTTAACTAAAGAGTAGGAATTTGTCAATATTTATTCAGTCTTGTCAAGGAAGGAAAGAACTGAATTATAAAAAAGAATAAATCTTAGGGCTAAAGAGGAACCCTCCATTGAGGGGCAGTTACCCCATGGCTTTAAAAAAAAAAAAAATCCTGCATGATCCTGATTCTCATGGCTCTGGTTCTGTACCTACCAACCAACCTTCAAGAGTAAAAGTACTTGCCAAATTTCAAGGAGCCAGCCTCCACCAGGGACACTTCTCACAGTAAACAAACCAATCAGCTTTGTGGTGTGCACACCAGTGTCTAGTGAGCCTATGGGAAATGCAGTCACCAGGCCTGGATGGTTGGGTACAACCCAGCATGCCAGCCCACAAGTCTTGTGAGGAGGCCTCTTCAGGTGCTAACATATACGTCTCAAACTGAACATGAGCCATCCTGGATGTTTGAGAGATATGGTTTTTTTAAAATATGGTTTTTTAAACCATAACATCAAATTAATCTGGTGTCATGCCACAAAGATGCTGGGAAACCCTAGATTGTGTTAGCTCTAAGTTGAGGAAATGGCTTTTCTGGACCTGTTAGTAGGTTCCTGAGAGAGAAGCCTGGTGGACAAGCTGACTCTGAAGATTCCTTAGATGTGCAAGATTCTCCATCTGATGGATTCAAAGGAACTCAAAGAAACCCCTACAACAGGGCATGCAAGTCCTTGTCAGAAATGATCCAAGTACTGTGGGGTCTAGAAGGAGCCCTGATGGTGAGAGCAGATTTTCTAGTCATTCTAACAAATGGCATTTAAGACTTCATAACACTTAAAACCTCAGCAATAGGTGGCAGCTATTCTCCTCTCTTAGAGATTTAATAGGATCAATGGGAGCTTCACTTCAAAGTCACAGTAATGCAAAATTGTTCTCCAGTGCAGCCCTACCAAGACCTCTGGGTTTTTGTTTTGTTTTGTTTTCTCTATTCAAGAAAGGAAACCTGACAGGATTAGGGAGTTTGACTGCCTGCCTAGGGTATAATGTTTTACAGAACCAAACAAATAGGTTTGTTACTCCTGAAACTCTCTCAGACTAAAATTAATTTGAAAACAAAGTTGAAATCCTCTTCCAAATTACTCTTTTTTATAAAATTTCCATGGAAAATTTTGCCTCCACGTTTTGTATATCCAATATATTTCCCACTTTATTCCTTCTCAAGATTCTTAAAGTCAAAAATTTTAAGAGCAGGATTACAATAAATGATGCTGACATTCTATTAAACCTATAAAACTGAAGTCTGGCTAAACCTATGGCTTTGCTAAAGTAAATAAGTGGTTTTATTAGCAAATTCAGCAGCACATTTAGAAAGAATCAAGCCTTCTATCCTATTTATTAATGCTGGCTTTCTTCTCAATGCCAACTGCCTTTTACTCTGCCAGCTAGAAAGAAGCACCAAATATACTTCTGGGGCTTTACTGGGATTCAGTAGACAATTCTCAAAGTCACTTAACAGACTTGTTCTCAGGAGCCTGTGCATCCTCAGACTTGGGAATTTATCTGTTTTTCCTCTTTTGCCCCTTTTTCTTTTATCTTCACAAAGAGAAACAGAGAGATAGCCAAGAGATAGCTTTAAAATAATAAACCTGCCCTTTGACTTGTAGGTTCACTTTACCAAAATAAGAGAGGACTGGAATAGTCAGGAAGACCCAAGCTCTGCTCAATGCCCTGTCAACATAGGTATTTGCCACCTGACAGCCAGATGTCACTTCACTCTACCAATATCCCAAGACACTGAATGAAGAAACCAGCAATAGACCCAAAGCCTCCTATTTTTCTTTCACTCTTTTTCTGGGCTTGTTTCACAGCTTTGTGCCCTGCCCCAACCCGCCCCCCTTTGACTCAACGAGGTATGGAAAATTTTGGCCTGCAACATTTAATGTCAGATAGTTGGTCAACCATCAGTTTTACTGAGGGTCTTCTATGTAGAAGAATTCCTAACCAATATATTAGGACCTGCATGTTGCTATTCCTGATAATTTAAAAAGAATGATATGTGCATAACCAAAAGCCCCAAAAAGTCTTATACTATATACATCTCCTTTCTTCACTCTTAAATTAGTTGTGTTTGTGGGCTGGGTGTAAACGAGTGAATTATATCACTCATACACATATAGACATGCTTGAGAAACACTTGGTCCTTGCACTATATTTTAAGAAGGGCCTAAATCTTTACATGGCAATCAAAGGAGAAAACAGCTTTCTGAACAGAGTAAAACACAAGTGCAGAGCACGGAGTCATGCAATCGTATGAGGAACTACAGCAGATAGTGAGGTATAGAAAAAGGTAAGACCAGAGCAGGGACAAGATCCAGATATGAAAGACCTTGAAAGCTACCTAAAGAATTTGGAGTTTACCCTTAGCAATGAAGAACCACTGAAAGGTTTAAAGTGAGAGAGACATGATCAGATTTGTATCTTAGAAAGCTCATTACAACAGCAGCTTGGAGGATGGGTTGGAGATTTCAGAGACTGAAGGGAAGTATCCCAGGTAGAAGGCTATTGCAATGATCCAGGTAAAAAAGAGGAAAGCCTGAAATGAATTAGTGGCAGAAGAGACAGGAGGAATATAAAGGAGAGACTTCGTTTACAACT
This sequence comes from Callorhinus ursinus, assembly GCF_003265705.2. Taxonomy (NCBI): domain Eukaryota; kingdom Metazoa; phylum Chordata; class Mammalia; order Carnivora; family Otariidae; genus Callorhinus; species Callorhinus ursinus. The sequence goes on from NW_027397068.1 coordinate 7,676,112, forward strand.
TGTTCACCGATTAGGAATTGGGGAAAAAGGAAAGGGCAGAGTCAAAGATGATGGTCAATTTTTTATTGGAATGACAAGGTGTAAAGCAGTGTTATTTACCAAAGTGGGGAACTACAATGGGAAGAATAGGTCAGCTTGTGGGGAAAAGAATGAGCTCAATTTTGCACAGACTGAATTTGAAGCAATTATACAAAATACAAGTGGGGGCATCCGAAAGGCAGTTAGATAAATGTTTTTAGAGACTGGGAATGAAGTCTGGACTGGAACTATGGCTTTGGGCACCATATGCATATAGGTGGCAGATTAAACAAGAGGAGTAGATAAGATCTATGAAGGAGTGTGTAGAGAAAGGGAATAGGGCAGAGGATCAAAGCTGGTGTTCCTCCACCATGTTAGGAGCAAATAGAGGAGGAAGGGCCAACACAGGAGACTGGGAAGAGCAGAATATTCACCAGCTGGAGCGAGACCAGGGGCTATGTTACCACAAAAAGAATCCTGAAGCTAGATAACACTTCAAGACTAAAGACACCAAATTTCAATAAGAACACAGACAAAAATGAAAAATAACAAAGATTCTTTTGAATTCAACAATTTGAGCAGCACAGTCCTAAAAGAGATCTAAGAGGATTTGATCAAGAGCACAGGTGGAGAAATCAGTTTGGGTAGAGGAAGAAATGCCTCTGAGATTGGTGATAAGGCTGGGAAGGGAGAGTGCAAAGAGTGGAGGTAGGAAGCTGAGAAAGCTCATACCAATGCACTCAGTTTGTCTGAAAAGAGGCAGCTAAGGATCTCTGCTGAAAGAAAGTGGGGCAACAGTGAGGGAGGGCACTGAAGAGAGAGTCTATGATGGTTGGGGAAGATGATGCGGGAAATTCCTCCCTGCCTCACACCTCATCCTTGGCGCCCACCCACCCCTTCCTTATCACACCCAACACGGTGACTGGTTCATAATAGGACAGGTTTAATATTCACTTTTTAGATTTGCTTATGCTCATGTATTGAGTACTACTTGGCACAGGCACTGGTGCTAGACTCCAGAGATGTAAAATTACCATATTATTTGGAGAGCTGTAAGCATTCCCTAGTGCAATTTTATCATCCTTCAACTCTCATTTTAACATGCCACTTCCTCGGGGAGACCTGTCCTCTCCCCCACACTAGGTTGGGTCCCTCTATTAAATATGCTTAGCACCATATGCCTCACCTTAATAGCTTATATAGTAGTGATAGCTAAATGATTAGTTATATAATTATAAAATATAAAATATAAATATGTAATTATATGTAATTTTTAATATCTACTTCCTTTCCCCACTAAATTATAAGCTCCACAGGGTTAAGAAGTTCGTCTCTTTTGTTTATCACTGGATGATCAGCACCAGTAGACCTACTGGAACTCATTCTTTCATTCATTCAGCCAATAATTACACAGCCCTGGCTAATAAGAGATACTGTGCACAAACTAGACACTCAAGAAACATTTGTTGAATGAATGAATGAATGAATGAATGAATGAATGAAATGCTTTAGGATGGTTCATTTAAGGACAAAATCTAATGAGCAAATAATCTATAATCACAATGTGCCATGGTTCAAAATTCTTACTAAAGGGATTGCAAGTATGAGGCACTCGGTAGGGTGAATTTAAACGGGAAAAGCTAACTTTGGACAGAAGTGATGATTTGGGGAAAAAATAATGAATATGGATTGGAACTGATGCTAGAGGGGTGGGTGGCCCACAAAAGGAAATGTTATTACTAGAACCACTCTTCCCAGTATTCACAGGTGGGATCCAGCTGTATACTGTAGCACTTTCAGTAAGAAAAGGAATAGAGTTTCTTACTTTAATTGAACCATGAATAATACTTCTGTTCTACTTCAAACCATAAACCTATATATGACTCCCACAATTGTAAGATAAAAGACTTGCAGTACAATTTTGAGAAAAGACGTATCATTACATTTTTCAATCTTTCAGATTTAATTAAAGTTTAGAAAGGAAAAGTAGCTCTATGTTATTACTCTGGAAAACTGATGGTACTAGGAGCAGTAATATAAAAACAGGGAAATGATAAACACTACAGTCCAGCAAGCTCAAAGCTGTCTACCATGTAAGACATGAACTTGAGAACATTTTCTTGGCACTTTTGGACTGTTTGAACTAAATGGAGCGTGAAAAGGCCTTACCCATTTTTTTTTTTAAATTCCATTCACCCTCTTAAGAAGACCAATGAGTCTTTGAATAACTAAACAGTGAGTCTGGAATCATACTTGAGCCTAGGAACTTTTACACTGTTGAACTGGGTGGCCTTCAACAGCAGAGATACAAAAAAACCTTGCCCTGCAGTACCTCTTTGCAAATAAATCACTCTTGCAAACAACTTTCAAAATTCAGGAGACCTGCAATAGCAAAACCATTTGGCTTACAAAGGTTTCCTTGGCCCTGGCCATATTCACCAACCCAGGTCTCCCTAAGTTCCATATTTGCCCATGTGTCTAGTATAAAGAAACAAAACACTGTCATCATTTTTGTCTCCTGCTGCTAGCCCCTTACAAAATCATAATAAACAAATGGAAAGCTTATTAAAGAAAAAGATAATTAAAGGGAAATCTAAATAAGGAAAACGTATTAAACAAATATCCATCAAGATCGTTGTACCAACTGGTTAAAAGGCTGGGATATTTCTAGACCACCTGAGGGCCCCTCTCCTTCCCCAGCCATCTACAATCTAGCAAATAAAAGGTTAACGCCTGGGACCTAGAGAGGCATCGGTTCTGACTGGTGGATGCCTGTGCTGTGTGTGACTACACAGAGATGGAGAGAGAGATTCTCAGAGATAGAGAGAGGGATAGAGATAGAGATACATAGAGAAATACACAGACATAATATCATTCTTGGAAATAGGCAAACTGCATTCATTCTATTTTCAACACCTATTTCCTGAATCCCTTTGGGGTCATCACAGTTTTCTCTAGCTCCTGGGCAAATGGGTTAATTTCACAGTTAAAGAAAGTAGGAAGCCAATGTTTAAATAAGCATATATTTCCACGGTGATACAGTACATCAAAGCAGGCATGGAAAAAAAAAGAATATGATAATAATATTCTTTGTAATAATAACCCAACTTGTACTTTGATGTTCATTATGAAACTGAAGGTTTATATCCCCAAAGGAAACATTCTAGTGGACTTAGGGCTGTAAACCAATGATACAAAAGAAGGTTAGACTTGTGTTCAAGGCGGCATGGTGGGCCCTACAGTCCATCTGCCGTGTTAGTTCACCCGATCCTGTGAGGTCCTGCTCATTTCCCTGGCTAACCCCTCCCCAACTTCAGGGTGTCTCCAAGGCTCTGCTCTGCCACTCTTTAAAAATATCTCTCATGCTCTGCTAAAAGTTCCCAGAAATTTATTGTCCCGTTTCTTTTTTTCTGCGTGTTTGCAGTTTCTAAATAAGCCAGGGTACTTACCAACACTTTCCCAGTAAAAAGCAACCCATGAAAATTCTGGGAATAAACTGACAGAGGGCTGGGTGTGAGGCCAGGAGTATTCCGTTGCCTACTGCCTAATGAGTGAGCTCATTTACATGGTGCTATGGTCTGAATGTTTGTCTCCTCCCTAAATTGGCAAGTTGGAATCCTAACCTAATGTGATGGTGTGAGGAGGTGGGTTATATTTGGTTAGGTGACAAGGTGAAGCCCTCATGAACGGAATTAGTGCTCCTATAACAGAGACCCCACAGAGCTCCCTAGCCCTTTTTGCTACGTGAAGATACAGTGAGAAGATACAGTGAGAAGATACAACTGAGAAGAGAGCCCTCATCAACCATACTGCTACTCTGAGCTCAGACCTCCAGCCTCCAGAAGTGTGAGAAATAAATGTCTGTTGTCTATAAGCCACGCGGTCTGTGCCACTGTGTTACAGCAGCCTGAGCAGTCTAAGACACAGGGGACATAGGGATCCTGTGGGAAGAAAATCATCTTGTTAAGAATTTAGAAGAGGGATGGAGATGACAAGGGCCATGGAGGGAAGGATAGAGCATCTGCTCTAGACCAACCTAGAGGCCCCATCAGACCTCTCAGCTGGGAGGACAGTCTCCCTTTCTCCAAGACAACTCTGGGGCTGGGCTGCAATGAAAAGTGGAGAGGCCAGTGACCCTTTGGGGTGGATGGAACCAGCAACATGGCAGGGACAAGTTCGAACCCCCCCCCCAATTACCCTGTGAGCAGTGGACACCAATAGAGATTCGGGGGGAGGGAGGGAATATGAAAAGCCTGAGTCCTAGGAACATAGAGAGAAACTCACCTAGAGCCTACTAAAGGGTTCATGGAAGACGCTGAAGTCCCTCATGAGGAGATATAAGAACTAGAAAACACATATTCTGCTGTTCCTTGACCTCAGTACCCTAGAATTAGTGAGGCCTGGGGACATTATTCTGAGTTGTAGTTACCCATTCACCCCAAGATTAAGATGCACTGTCATTATTTCTACCAATCTCTTGAAAAGCAGCATAGAAAGGCCTAGTACACACATTTTTTAAGAAAGGGCCCTAAATGAAGGGCCCTTTGGTGCAAATATACATGTAACATCTCTGGGGATGTTAGGAAAGAAATAGCAGAGCTGTCACGAGAATCTAATGATGTTCCCTCCAATGGGCCTGTGCCTTTCCAGACATGAACTTGGAAAGAATGTTCCAGACAATGGAAATGCTTTGACTTGTTTGGACTTTTGTGTTAGGGATAACTTTTCCTCTCTATTTACACTAAACCTGTTTTCATTATTGCCCACCCCACCCCCGCCCCCGCCACAGAAGGCTTTTTAAAGCCAGCTACCCACCCCAGTAAAATTTTAATGCCACAGATATAGTGTATATCTGTTTGTGTACTGTGTATATATGTGTGCTTCACATATTAAAAAATATTTTATGAGGGCACCTGGGTGGCTCAGTCAGTAAAGCGTCTGCCTTCAGCCCAGGTCATGATCCTGGAGTGCCAGGATTGAGCACTGCATCGGGCTCCCTGCTCAGCAAGGAATCTGCTTCTCCCTCTGCTCTTTCCCCTGGCTCATGTTCTCCCTCTCTTTCTCTGTCTTGCTCTCGCTCTCTCAAAAAACAAATTAATTAATCAAAATCTTAAAAAATAAATAAATAAAAATAAAAAATATTTCATGATATTATATTTTGCCCCCAAAGGCCAATATTTGTCCCCTGGAAGTTGATATTGCCCCCATTGGAAACGCAAGATTTAGACCCCTTTTGTTTTCACAGCAGGTGCACCTCAAGATCTAACCCTGCAAGACTTTGGCCCATCCCAGGCTCAGCTCATCTCCCATTGGAGCCAATAGCACATATACCCTCAAAGACCTAGAACCTTCCCTCTCTCTCTCTCTCTCACACACACACACACACACACACACACACACACACACACACACACACAGCTAAGATGGTATCCACATGTATTTCCCAGTGCTGTGGCTTATGTTTATTACATCCCCAAACTGGCCTGCTGCTGCTTTGCATATATCCAAATGATACTGCCTTTTGTTTGGCTGCTAAATCTATGTGCCTGCTCAAATGTAACCCATTACTACTTATTAATGTTGTTAAACATGTCCCAAGCTTCTCCAGAACACGGCAGTGTAAACACTTTGCCCTCCGTGAATTGGAAAATCAAATTTCCCTTTTTATACCAGACAAGTTTTTAAACAACATAGTCTCTCTCCATAAAGTTCTTGGAATTTCCCAGATCCCAAACTTTTTATTTTTCATAATCTATACCAACTGTCAAATCATTGGTGAAGTTGGCAAAAATGGGAGTTCACACCACTTTTTTTCAGCTCCCTGTTCACCACTCAAAGAACATAAAGTCAACATCTACTTTTCTTTGCCGTGGGCTCTAAAAGATCCTCAAAATATGAATTTTTAAATGAGAAGGTGTTTTCCAATTATGTTAAGCAGAGGGAATCATTAAACAGGCACGTACCACTCTGGGGGAAAATCCACACATTCAACTCTAGTCATCATAAAATACAAGTATCCTAAACAGAGCCTTTATGCGATGCCATGGCACCTTCAGCCTTCATTTAGCGGTCTTGCCTTCTCTGTAAGTCTACTGCTGATAGCATCCAATTAATCACCCAGGTATTCGACTTTGTGATGCGGAACAATGAAGTGCTAACGAGGACCACGTGTGGTTTGTGAATGGCCTCCATGTGACTGGTCACACTTGCCAAATGGAGAGAAAACACTCAAGATGGAGCTATGAGGGATCTTGGAGGCAACGCCAAGCAGTAACACTGTGTGTGTCTGGGTGTGCCAAGGACTTCAGAAGGATTCCAAATGGTACATTAATGTTTTGTGTCAATTTAATTTCAAAACATGCTATTTTTCAAAATCTTTTGGGGGTTCCTAATTCCCTCATAATGGTAATTGCGGGTCCACTACCCTTCAACACATAACAATCTAATTTAATTCATTAGGAAAAATGAGTGCATCAGAAAAACAAACATACCGGAATTATGCCACACTTTAGCCTTCCTGCCTCAACCAGTCATGCAGAATTGGCAATTTGTTAACATATCTGAAATATGCTTTGAAAGACTTGAGTACAAGGCCAACTTCAACTTTTAATCAACCCTTAAGATTCACACATTTTCACATTTTCTGTTTTCATCAATAATTTACCAGCCTGACACCAACTGCCTGTTGATATTAATGGCTCATGTAGAATGTCTAAATCAATGTTTCTCAGCCAGGGGTGTGCCTCTGAGTAGCCTGGAGAGATTCTGAGCATTGACATGCTGATTCCCACACCTGGAGAGGCTGACAGAGCCTGGTCTGAGGTTGGGCTCTGGAATCCTTATTTTTATATAGCTAACCCAGAGTTGGGCCTGTACCTATATTTAGGAGTAAATGCACTAGTCCTTTAAAACATGATTCAATTAACATTTCTTATTTATATATAAGGTTATATTCATAACTTTAAAGATGCTGTATTTCTTTTCATTTATATACAACTTTAAATCTGTCTGTTCTGTGGAGGTAAACACGCTTAGAAGATGGGGCAGAACTTTCCTGAGGTGGACATTTATGGTTGCCTACAATTCTGGTTAATATTACTCAGTAACAAACCACCCCAAAATCAGTGGGGGTAAAGCAACCATTTGCTTATGACAGGAAATCAAACAGGGCACAGCAGGGATGTTTATCTTTTGGCCTCACTTGAGAAGACTCAGACACTGAAGATGACTCAATCACTGAGGATAGGAACCATCTGGAAGGTCTTTCACTCACATTCCTGGCACTGGGGCTACACTGACTCCAGCAGAACTCGGCTGGGGCTGTCAACAAGAGCACCTCACGTGGCCTCTCTCTGAGGCTTGGGCTTCCTCACAGCATGATGGCCTTGAGACAGCCGAATTTTATATTCACTCCAGCGTGAGTATTCCAGACGACAGTGTAGACACTACACTCCCTTTATGACCACCTTGGCACCACCTCTGTTTCATTGTTCACTGCCCAAATTAAGAAACAAACCTCATGGAAGAATTTCAGGCACTATTCAAAGCCTCAAAGGGAAGAGATTTGGGGATGAGGGGCACAGCTTTTAGGGTTCCTCCATCCCTACCCTGATTTGGCTTGAAGAAGAACCTAGGTATTGCTGATGCAAAGCAAAAAGGAAACACGGGCATACCCATAGAAACTTCTGGAACATCTATCAAATTATGGAGGTCCTGTGGCCAGCTATCCCATGAGGGGGGAGGGGAATGAGAAAGCAAAAAAGGATGCTCCTGTGAGGAGAAAAATGCCCTTTTTAGACCTGCAAACAATTTTCACCAGCCCGCATTGTGGTCTCTCAGCTCAGTGACTGAATGAAGCCAGCACATTGCCATAGTGCTTCACCATTTTCAGAGAGCCTTCTCATTCACTCTCCCATGTAGAATTCAGAGGTAGGAATTCCTGCAGCAAGTACAGAGGAAAGGCAGTTTTAATGGCTCCATCTTTCAGATGTGAGAGTAGAGAGAGAGTCAAAGGTGTGGAGGAGGTTTTTCTGGCAGTCATACTGCTGCTATGTGGCAAAGCTAAGGCGTGCATGTACCGCCTCACACTTTATTCCATGGGGGTTCGTCCAGTTGTCTTCACTAATGATGCAACGGAAAATCTCACCATGCACACATCTCAACCGTACTCCTGAAAGTGTCTGAGCTAGCCAGTCAAAAAGGTCCATTTACATATCGTTAGCTGACAACTAGTGAGAGCTTACTATATTCTATGTCTGGGATGGCTGTATGCAAGTTTCATGCACACTCTCTCAACTACAAAACCTGTTTGTTATATGCGTATTGATTCATACAAGGTGGATAAAGAGGGGTTACAGTCCCTAAGACACAAAATGGTGGTAGCTATTTAATTTTTCACAAGATGACTATTAATGATATTACCTAGAAACACCAAGTAAATTCAAAAATGCCAAACAGTTGCATGCAGTGACCATGGGGGAAACATAAACATAGCCCCCTCATCTGTTTCCCCACTTGACCTACATGATTTGCCCTACGAACATCTCTAGTTCCTCCCAAATTCATGTAGTTGTCTTGCCAAAAGGATTTCCTGCAACATCCCAAACACAAATAAGCATCCTGAGTAGAGGAATCCAAGTAGCATGGGCAAAGGGAAAGCCCTGGATCTTGAGGAGCAGCTTAAAATGATAAAGCATAAAAAGAAACCAGAGGCCTTGTGACACCACACGAGCAAGAGGCTAAGGAAATGGGCCTTGTGCACCACAGGGATGGTGCAGCAAACATCAGAGAAAGCTGTTCAGCAGGGGAAACTGTAGGGGCTGCAGAGTCTCTGGAACAAGCCTGAGAAGGCTTCCAGGAATGGTGCTGGGGCTGCCAGAGCACAGCTGACGATGAGGTCAGGTGGCTGCCCACCAGAGCTGAAAACGCCAAAACTGTTGACCACGGGAACTGGGCTGACAGGCACCTGCCGGGATGGATGGCAAGGTCAGGCAGAGCGGCCACCCATCGCGGCTTCCCGTCCCACTTAACAGGCTTATGAACCACAAATACTGGATTTCTGTTTTAGGTTAATACAGAAGGAAAATGGGGCAAAGCACTTTGGTGTCACAACCTCATGTCCTGTTTCCTTCCTTCCCTCTCTTCCTCCGGAACTCAGACACCCCCACAGTTCACGGTATGCGGCCACCAAGCAAACTTCACGCTTTCTGTAAGGTGAAGTGCTCTGTATACCCTGGTTTAAAAAAAAAAATTATTAGGGATTTAAAATGTTTAAAACTTTTATTGGGCTTTTGGAAGGGTATTCCTTACTAGACTATACAGGTGTTGAATGTTCTACCCAATTCTATTTTTCCCATAAGCCCCGTCATTTTTACTGCATGAAATTCTATAAGCCTCGATTTTTAGGAAGACATATATTCCACTGTAGCCGAAATAACCATATTATCTCATTTAATCCTCCTTTTATCCCTACTTTACAAGAGAAAACAGCAAACACTGAGTGTGGTTTCCATTTGACATTAAAATCCCACATCTTGAGCATCTTCTCCCAATCTGTATTCCCTTTCTTTTTTCTAATATAAATGTTTGCCAAGTACCTCCACCTTTCAAAAGCCTTTCCTAGGATGTCATACCAAGAAAAATCACAAATAGGGGAGTAGCTCCCAGCCCCACTGAAAGGAGGGAATTCGCTCGGCATCCAAGTGCCGAAACTGATTTCTAGAATGCAGGTCAAGAGTTCACCCCTAAAAAAAATTCTCAAAAGAAAGAAACAGAAGGACTTCCAAGAAATGGATCCTAAGGAAAAAAAAAATCCAACCGGAAATCTGAAATAACAGGCAATTTTCCCAAAGTGACTGATAACTATTGCATTACTTTCCCCAAGGTCAGCAGCAGAATAAGAATTAGAAAGACCAACTTGGGACCTTCCCTACTCCTTTTAAATATTGTGTTTCTGTTGCTTGGAACGTTCATATTTCTGCATCAGACTGTTCTCCTTGCTATATTTCACACCGTCTCTGGCTTCACATCACAAGAACAAGGTCAGTATTTGTTTATAATGGAATAGGGGTGCGATGGTGAATAATACAGCCGTATATTTTACTTGGAACAAATGCAGTTCACCTTTCTTCTCTGAGTAAATTCAAAGCTTGAGAGAGACTGCAGTGCACAAACCTTCAAAAGGAGGCCCTCCGTAGGTATTCCAAACATTTTATCACACCACAAGATCCTCCTGTTTCGAGCAAAAAGCACCAACAAAGAAAAAGACAGTTTCTGTAAGACACTTGTTGGGAGTCTTGGTTTGTTTGGGATGGTGGTTATTTCTTTTGGGACAAATTGTAAATGTTAACAGAAAAACCAAATTATGTTGGTGGAATTGGGAATGAGAGGTTTAAATGAATGATTTCAAATAGGTATATCTGTAATATCCTAGGAGAGTACATTTTCTTAGGCCCATTGCTTTGGGTTTTTTTAAGAAGGATTTGGAATAAATGTTTCTACATTAAAGCAGAATGCTAAGGTCAAGATGAATAGAATCAATTCTATTGAGCTTTTGAAACAGAGACAGGACAGGATCGATCTTGCAGCGTACAATAGATTAGCTTCCGTTTGGAAATAGGGACTAAAGATACAGAACATAAAACTTTCCATTGGATTCCTATTTTATTTCTTTTGTGGCCACATGTGTCTGTCTAATCTTGACCACAGAATCAGAACCTTAAAAAGACTTTGAGGGTTCATCGAATCCACACCCAAGCTTATGGGAAGACCTCCCACTAAACCTCTAGACACATGGGGACTTACCCTGTTTTTAAAGACCTCCACGAAGTCTTTACAAAAAGTGTTCAAACACCCGTTCTCCTGCCAGCAGTCTCCTTGGCTTGTTGAATTTGCATTGGCCCCACCTCCATTAATCAATCCCACCCCGGCAAATAGGCCCAGCCCCCTTGCTTCTAAACATTCCAACATCTGCCAGCGCTTATGTGCACCGTGTCACCCAGATCTGGCCCCCGAGCCAGCAGTCTTGTTCTAATCTCCGTGGGGGCTAAGGCACAGGTGTGGGTCTCAGGCAGCCAGGGCCCCCCACCCTCCCCCACATGGCCACTGGCAGACCTCGGCTTCTGAGAGGCCAGCGTGAGGGGAGGCAAATTCCTAAGCACTCCAGAGCCTTTGAGAGTTTTATTCTTCACAAGGAAAAAAAGATTCATAGATCTTCTATTAAGGAAGCTGCATGTGACAGATGACATGAAATATTCACCCCTCCCCCCCTTTTCAACAGTAGATTGATAATTATTTAGCTTCCCCAAATCAAACTCCCAATCAAGTCTCCAGCTCTGCAACTTCGACCAGAATTCCCACTCTGCTGGCTTGAAGCAGCAGGGAAGTAAACTTTTCTTCCTCATTAATATGAAAGAATTGGAAGTGCTAGAAATAGCCCCGGGACTAAAAAAAATAGGTACTAACAGTGATGCTTCCCAGGAAATGCCAGAACCATGAATGAGGAACACTCAACAAGCTTGAGGGGAATGTCTGCTTTCCTTGCTGCTTCTATCATTCGGCCTCAGAGCGCCTCCTGAAACACCTTTCCTCTACTTCCTCCCTCAGTGAGTTCAGTTCACCCCTCTGTTAGGCCTGAGAGAAACACCTGGGGGTTATCAGCAGCATCCGCCAAAGCAACCAGGATCATGGAACGAGAATGGGGCCATGGCCACATCCCACCAGCCCTCAGCAAACAGACCGCCCTGGAGACGGGTGAAGGGCCATCCCCCCACTGCCAGAGGCTGATCCTGTTTGATCATCTGCCTCAATTTCAGCAAGAGAAGAGAGGAGGCCTGGGGTTACTGATGCGACCATCCATTCCAGTCTACAATGACATGCCCCTGAGAGAAACCCAAACCCAGCTGGAAATGGAGAGGCTTTCAGGGTCAGTCTCTTCTCAGGTGGCACAGATTTTCAAAAACCCAGGCCCCTCACACCAGGGCCATATCCCAGGGAGTTAGAGACACCAGCTGCACTTCTGCAGATAAGGCCACTCTAACTTCCCTTTAACTTCTTGCTTGTTGTACTCGCTCTGAAGGCCTCAAGCTCAAATCAGATTCTGATAGTTAGTGTGAGAACTATGAAAAACTCCTCCTGCCTTCATTTATCAAAATCATCTTTCAACCTCCCTTACTTGTTTCCACACTGAGAAATCACATCCAAGTTCCTACGACCCCTTATAGCTCAGATGACCTTAAACTGACGTGTGAATTTGAATCATGTTAAATCAATGTTCCCAAAGCTTGGGTCACCCTTTTCTTCACAAGGTGATTTTCTCAGACTAAATGAGGATATTTTTACGTGGCAAACAGATTGCTTACACAAACTCGGTTCATGTGACTTTTAAAGAAAGCATATAAATTACACCGCCATAAACCTTTCTCTTTTCAGGTTTGTAACTGGAGTGTCATAAATATCAGACTTGATCATCTTTGGTTCATAATCCAGATGTCACTGTCTTACAACGCAAGACAAAGGATTCTTAGAAAGGGTAGCAGCGCCCCCTGCTGGTTTTCTTTGCAGGCTGAGTTTTTACGAAGGTAGAAGTCTGGGTATGAAGTCCTTTGATGCTAAAATCCCTTATAGTTAAGAGAGGAAATGAGGTTTTGAATGCGATGTTCTTCATTTCCTCAGCAACGCACAGTGCAGCAAAGAGAGGTTCACATTTCTTCCATTATTATTTCTAGCATTTAATTCGGCCAGCCACATTAGACCTGATGACATCTCAGTGGCATTGTTCCCTATTACTAATGGTATATGACAAAACTATGAGGGGGTTCAACCTGTCCCACTCTATGTAATACTCCCACTCCGGGCAACTGACCGGCACCCCTGGCGATCTTTGAGGTGGTCCCTCAGGAATGACAGTAGGACAAGGACAACCCACTTAAGATGACAGAACCCGGTTCCATGACATTCAGCTTGCTACTCTGGAGACCAACTACGAGCTTCAGCAGCAGTAAGAGAGCCCTGATCATCAGACACATTGTAGATGATCAGTCCTGATCTGAAAGCAGCTTCCAAGCCCAAACACCCCAACCACTTACTACCAAAGGTATCCCTATGGATTTAGAAAACCAAGAGACCCTTTTGGGTGGCTGGATATAGCAAGGTATCCATGCAGTCATTCATTACTCAACAAAAATATTGTACTCAACAAATATTTAGTGAGCACTTACATTGTCCTGGCAAAGCTGTAGGCATCAGGGATACCATGGTGAACAAAAAAAACCAAACCTGCCCTTCATGGAGCTCGCTGTGTGGGAAAGAAAACAGGCAACATACAAAGAATCCCCAAAATGAACGTATTACAAACTGTAACAAAGGACATGAAGGAAAGGCACACAGCACCATGGGGTCATATATCATCTAGGGAGGTAGAGAGAGTTTCCTTGTGTAAGTGACATTAAAACTGAGACCAAGAGGACAAATGAATGTTCCTGAGCCTTGGGGCAGAAGGGAAGGGAGGAGCATTTCAGGCAGAGCAATGAGCATGTGAAAAGTAACTAACTACCAGGCAGAGGGTCAAGTCGTTGGATATGAACTTGTCACGGGTATCCGTGTCTTTATGACATTATATCTATAAAATTGATCCCCCCTCCCAAAAAAAGATTATAGAAGCCAATAAACCCTTCTCAGCAATTGACCAAATTCCTGCAGCAAACTGAGTCATCAGCTTGTATCTTGGGAAATGAGAGAACAGTGGCCAAGCCTTGTACCCAGCAGGACTTCTTCCAGTTTTAAAGCCTACCTACTGGGAGTTGGGGATCCCACTGAGGTCTTTGCTTTGTCTTTGCACACTTGTAGCTGCTTGCCCCATGTCCCCATGCCAGTTTCCCCTTGTATGGACATCTACTTACCTGGCTCTCTCAGCTTCCCAGACACCAGACATTCTTCCTGTACTTAATAGTGCTTCTATGTTAAAAAGCCCCAGAATTTTACCCTGGTCTTCTTTGACAATGCCTCAAAGGGTGATCTGCAACATTATTTTATTTCTGATATTTTAATACTCATTTAGAATGTCCTATGTGCCAGATGAGTTCTTTGTGCTTCACAATAGGAACTCATTTAATCCTCCCGATAATCCTCGGAGGTGGTTACTAACATTATCTGCATGTTACAAATGGAGAAAGTGAGGCACCAAGAAGATGAGAAACTTCCCTGAAGTCACTTAGCTAGTAAGTGGCAGAACCACGATTTGGCTTCCAGAACCAGAGCTCAGAACCATCACTCCAGGTAGCTTCCTCTTAGCAAAAGTAGAGCCACTCAACCAACGGTGTTGTTTTGTTTGTTTTTTTTTAATCTGGTTGTAGAGTCTATGTCTCCGATGGGTAGAACCGCATCAATTCTACCTCCCACCTACATCTCAAATCCTTTTTCTCATCTCCCTCCCGTTGGTTTTTGCACCAAGCCAGTTCCATCATCTCCCGCACGACCACTGCAGCCCCCACCCCCCCTAACCGCTCTCCAGGCTCCAGGTCCTCCCTTCCCACCTACCCTCCATGTTGTCACCACACTCTAGAAATAAAGATCTGCTCTGTATAGAGCCTTCACTATCCCACCACTGCCTGCAGACTGAAGTTAACCCTCACACCAGGTCCGCCATGGACTGGTCCCAGGCTACCTTTGCAAGCTCATTTCCAAATCCACACCTCACTCTCATCGCCAGCTCAAACTTGCTCCTCCAGCAACACTGGCCCATCGCCTTTCTTCCTAGGGGGCAACACTCTATCTATCACACTGCTGTGCTGTCCAGTGTGCTCGTCCTCCCACTGGGAATGTCCTCCCATCTCCTCCTCCTCCTTTAAGCTTCAGCTCAGGTAACATCTCCTCTGCCAGGTCCTCCTCTCTCCCCAACAGCATCTTTCTTTTCTTTGTGCTGCCTCTAGACCTCGTGCATCAGGCGCTGGTGCCAGGGTGGGGATTAGGATGATGGGAATGGGGCAAAGGTAAGGGGGTGCCAAAACCTCAGGAAGCAAGATCAATGAGACTTTTATTGTGGGAAAATGTACATAACATAAAATTGGCTATTTTGACCATTTTTAAGTGTACAATTCCATGGCATTAAGTGCATTCACAATGTTGTGCAACAATTACCTCTATTCATTTCCAGAATTTTTTATCTTCCCAAACAGAATCTCTGTACTCACTAAACAATAACTCCGCATTTCTCCTCCTTCCAGCCCTGGTAACCACTATTTTACTTTCTGTCTCTTGGAATTTACCTCGTCTAGATACCTGCCCCCAATGGAATCATACAGTATTTGTCTTTTTGTGACTGGCTTACTTCGCCTAACATAATGAAGTTAAATAATATTTTAATACCATGTTTTTCATAACCAAAATATATACAAAAAATTCACGATGAACAAAATATCACAATTTTAGACAAAGATAGGATCAGTATTACTGATTTTTCCTTTTGCCTCTGGTTCCGAGGCAGCTTAGCACTGATCCAGTCTGATCATCATGGATTTTTTTGGCATTAATTTTTATTTTCAAAAAATATTGCATTAAGTGAGACAGAAATCCATCACAATCCTTGAGGAGAACACAGGCAGCAACCTCTTCGACCTCAGCCACAGCAACTTCTTCCTAGAAACATCACCAAAGGCAAGGGAAGCAAGGGCAAAAATGAACTATTGAGACTTCATCAAGATAAAAAGCTTTTGCACAGCAAAGCAAACAGTCAACAAAACCAAAAGACAACTGACAGAATGGGAAAAGATATTTGCAAATGACATATCAGATAAAGGGCTGGTATCTAAAATCTGTAAAGAACTCATCAAACTCAACACCCAAAGAACAAATAATCCAAACAAGAAATGGGCAGAAGACATGAACAGACATTTCTCCAAAGACATGCAAATGGCCAACAGAAACATGAAAAAGTGCTCCACATCACTGGGCATCAGGGAAATACAAATCAACACCTCAGTAAGATACCACCTCACACCAGTCAGAATGGCTAAAATTAACAAGTCAGGAAACGACAGATGTTGGCGAGGATGCAGAGAAAGGGGAACCCTCCTACACTGTTAGTGGGAATGCAAGCTGGTGCAGGCACTCTGGAAGACAGTATGGAGGTTCCTCAAAAGGTTGAAAATAGAGTTACCCTACGACCCAGCAATTGCACTACTGGGTATTTACCCCAAAGATACAAATGTAATGATCCAAAGGGGCACATGCACCCCAATGTTTATAACAGCAATGTCCACAATAAAACTATGGAAAGAGCCCAGAAGTCCATCAGCAGATGAATGGACAAAGAAGATGTGGTGTGTGTGTGTGTGTGTATATATATACACAATGGAATATTATGCAGCCATCCAAAAAATGAAATCTTGCCATTTGCAACGACACGGTTGGAGCTTGAGGGTATTATGCTAAGCAAAATAAGCCAACCAGAGTAAGACAATTATCATATGATCTCACTGATATGAGGAATTTGAGAAACAAGACAGAGGATCATAGGGGAAGGGAGGGGGAAAATGAAACAAGATGAAAACAGAGAGGGAGACAAACCATAAAAGACTTAATCTCAGGAAACAAACTGAGGGTTGCTGGAGTGGAGGGGGGTGGGAGGGATGGGGTGGCTGGGTGATGGATATTGGGAAGGGTATGTGCTATGGTGAGAGCTGTGAATTGTGTAAGACTGATGAATCACAGATCTGTACCCCTGAAACAAATAATACATTATGTGTTAATAAAAAATAATAAAAACTTTTTTAAAATATTACATTAAAATATTATTTAGCTTGATAACTGACTTTTTTTGGTGCAGTCAAGGCAAGGTAATTTCCTCCCAGGTCTTACCGTAGGCCCAGCTCTGGTGGTACCACACCCTATCTTTCTACCACCCCAAACAGTGTACAACCTGAGAAAGATATAACATGCTTGTATGCAAACACAGCTTCAAGACAAGCCTTCCCTTAGCCACCACCACCTCACAATAAGACTGCTGTCCTTCAGCCCCTCTTATACTCTTGAGCCACAACTGCACATGGCTCTAGTTTGCACATCTAGCTGCACTGTGATTACTGTCTTCTATCTGCCTTTCTGGTCTGTGAGCTCTTTGAAGTGAGAGGATGAATCTCTTTCATCGTGGTAGGCACTTGGCCTTGTACAGTGTTGGGTTTATAGAAGACATTTAATAATTTTTTGTTGAATGAAAGGCCCGTTGGCTCTCTTTCCCACAATGAATAGGTATTTCAAAATAGCAAAGTGAGATTTTGCCTTTATCTGGTTTAGTTCCCACAAACCACATAGGATTACTACATATTGCATAATATATGTAAAATATATATTATAGTATATAATTATGACATTAGTTCCATAATCCATATAGGTCCATGTTAAAGGGCAGGTGACCTAGAAAGCCCTAACTGTGGCATGATTCAGAAAAGAATATTTTGGGGTTCCATGGTCTCCTACTTGTTCACAGTCCTCCAGGCCAAGGACAGCCCACTCTTGCCTCCTCCAGCTGCTTTTGCCCACTCACCATCTCCTTGGACTGCTATGTCACAGATGAGGGACATGCCCTGCGCATTGTTGGAACAGAAACCACTTCTGGTTTCCCAAAGCACTGATTCCACATCTGTTTCTGCTTGACCAAAATCCTGTCCACATGCTGGCCTGGCACTCTTGGTTGTCCCACTCCTGGCTTACAGACCCGACTGCACCTCCAGTAGGAATGCCTGCACCCCTGTTTGGTTTCCTATCTTACCTCCTGTCTTGTGGCCACAGTCCTGACATTGGCTTGAAGTCTCTAACCACAGCCTGTGGCCAGCATCCCTGTGTTCCAAGTCTTGGCATTGTGATTTATAGACTTTTCACATTTGAATTTAGTTTGGACCCCATCATCTCAATTGAGATTTCACTTCTTATTTGATGCCAGTAGAAAATGAGGTTTCCTAATTCTTAAGTGCCTAGAATTGTTCATCTGGCTCTACATCTAGGTCTTTAAAGCAAAACTAAACAACACACCATCCAAAATCTCAGCTTCTGAATTTATCATCCACCCCAGAGTCAAACATCCCCAACCTAATGAAGTTTGTTTCACCAATAACCAGTTTTACTTGGATTGATTTTGCTATAGCTGTTGGATAACTTAACTTTATAACTAGAAATTTTCTTCCTCTTTCAGGATGACCACTATTTCTGAAGTTCCTCCTTCCCTTCTGTCTCCATAGTCTTCAGTCAGTGTGCACAATTAATGCCACCTGACCAAAGAGGTGTAATAAGCAAGTGCCCAGGTATGATGAGATAGCAGCAACTGTCTCAGAGCTGTTGCATCAACTTTCACAATACTTAAGAGTAAAGTCTGAACTGAAACCAAACCAAATTAATCTTTCCAATTTGATGAATGCCAAAACTAATTTGCAAATACAGACCCAAACTGAAAGAAGAAAATGAAGAGTTCAAGGAAGATGTATCATCCAAATTCATCTTGAGACTCTGGGGGAACAGCCCAACTCATGAATTTTAGTCATGAAATAAACGCCCATAAGCATTCACAAAAGTACACAGGTAAAAATACCATAGTTCCTTCATGGCATAATTCAGGCATTTGAAGGTAAGTGTGTTTCATGACATTGATCCAAATCTCTTTCTTTATATAGAGACTGATTATAAACAATAAAATTCATTTTCATTTGTACCCTAGAGAGTTAAGTTAGATTTCTTTAGATTACCCATCTTGGATAACTTGGATAAATATGCAATAATAAAATTATTAGCATGTTATTATTTTTACATACATATACTGTATTATTTTGCTAGGGCTACTATAACAAAGTGCCACAGACAGGTGGTTTGAACAACAGAAATTTATTGTCTTGCAGTTCATGAGGCTGTAAGACCAAATTCAAGGTATCGGTAAAGTTGGTTCCTTTTCAAGACTATGAGGGAAGGATCTGTTCCAGGCCCTTCTCCTTGGCTAGTAGATAGTATCTTCCTCTATGTCTCTTCATGTCATCTTCTCTCTATGCATGCCTATTTCTGTGTCCAAATTTCCCCTTTTTAAAACAACATCAGTCACATTGGATAAGAGCCACCATGATGACGTTGTTTACCTCTATAAAGACCCTGTCTCCAGATAAGGTCACATTCTGGGGTGCTTGGGGTTAGGACTCCAACATAACCTTTTTGTGGAGGTTGGAGGTCACAATTCAACCTATAACACATACCGTATTCACGTTTTAATACCTTACTTCACTTAAGGAAGGATTTAAGATAAACATGGGCAAATGTTAACAGGAAAAGTAAATTTACAAAATATGTTGGTCAGTTTTTCCCATGCTCATGGGCCTTCCAGAAGAGATGCCTCCCATGGTGACAAGGACCAGCCCCTTGAAGGAGAACAAAGAAACAGTACAATTTCCTTTGTTTCTTCTGGGTCATGATTTTCTGATGACTTTTATGTGATGGAGGACATGGTCATGATTTTAAGATGACTTTTATGGGATGGAGGGCATGGAAAAGTTTTAACATGGATATTTTACTCTCAAGTTCATTAAGCCTTAGGATTAAATGGTGCATCTTGTCATTTATTGAAAGAGCAACCTACCCCACCTTCATCACAGCCGATACTCACTCCTAATCCCATTCTCATGTCACCAGTCAGAACTTGCCGCATAATTTGTGAGACCCAATGCAAAATGAAAATGTGGAGTGCTTTGGGGGAAAAAAATGGTTAAGGAGGAGTGAGCGATAACAGGCTTCTGTAATGCAATGAATAAGTCATGGAAATAAAAGGCACAGCATATGGGGAAAAAAAGAAAATGTTGGATCTTTTGTTCAAAAATTATTATGAATTTTAAGACAGCAACATCAGAGTGTGGGGCCCTTCCAAGCACAGAGCCGTGTGCAGTCACAGCTTGTACACACATGAAGCCAGCCCTGAACACAGTGTATTTGAAGCAAGCGTAACAAATACACATTTTGCAAAGGTAAAAATATTGTTAAATTGTTTACTTTGGTGAAAGTTTTAGTGGAGGGTGCAGGGCACAAGTGACAGACCTCCCCGGTGATCTATGAAGGGAAGAAACTATATTATTAGTCAAAGTTTTAGATTGGAGGGGAGGCTAAATCTCAGTGGCTTACCCAAGGTTTACTTCTTGCTCATTGCACTGTCAGAGGCTGGTCAGTCAACAATCCTGTGAGGCTTTCTCCAAGCAGCCCAGGGGCTTTCCATCTTGCAACTACACCATCTTGGAGTTCTTTGCTTCCAGTCACAGGGGATAGAGAGAGAATAGAGAAAGCTCACCCTCTCTTCACTGCTCCAGATCAGAAGTGACATACTATCTTTGCTCATGTTCTCATTGACAAGAACCCAGTCCAATGTTCCCAACCTGGCCTCAAACAGGCTGGGAAATACAGTTTTTTTGTATGCTCAGGAAAAGGCAATGAATTGGTGAACATCTAGCTTAATTCTGCCATGGAAACTATCAGCTTCCATGGAAATAAAATAAATCCATCAACTATATATTAATAAGTGTAAATTAAGTGCACAAGACTGTGCGGGTCTTTGAGAAGAGTTTAGAGAAGATATTTCAGTACTTTCCCTTAAAAGGTTCAGTGCTTTGTTGTGCAGATAAGACCCACAAACACCAGAAAGATCAATATCAAAAGAAGTAACTATATCATTGTGGATTGGGAAAACTTCACGCAGGAACTCATACTTGAGAAAAAATGGAAATAAATGAAGATTACCCAAATGGGAGCAAGCAAGCAAAGGCTTTTTATTCCAAGCTTGCTATAGCTAGGGAGTCTGCCACCATCTCTTGCATTTGTCAGAGACTCAGAAGTGGGCAGAGGAATGGGAAAGCTATCCAATGAAGAAAAGAGAAGGCGCAGGGCCCTGACTAGAAGCAGTTGGCATGGGGAAGCTGTAGGTGAGCTAACTAAAAGTGACACATCCTGGATGATTGGTTAAGACTTTCTCCAATAGTTCCTAAGTTGGAAGTGGGGGCAAAATTAGGGAAATTATTAATCAAGTCCTAGATTTGCGGCCCCGCTCTTCACAAGGTATTACTGTTTCGCTTCCTAGACTGGTTGCTGATGACAGTGGTCTGTCAAGACCACTCAAGTCTGAGTTGTGGGTAGTAGGTTAGCTTCCTGGACTGGCTGCTACAGATTGTGAGTCAGAGTTCTATTTTTATATATGGTCTAGTGATCGTCTGTATTTGTCAGTCTCTCAAGAGCTCTGGAAAGAAAATGGAAGGACAGTCCACAAATGAGAATGGCATGAGCAGAGATTGCTTTTTTACAAAGAGGAGGAAAGAGCCAGATCGGCATAGTTAGAGTGGATGTTTCATGTTCACTCATTCACTTACTCATTCATTTAATTAACACTCGTTGAATGTTTACTCCCTGCCAGGCATTGTTCTTGGTGCCTGGTAATAAGAGAGGGAGACATAATCCTCAAGCAGTTGATGGCCTATCTTACGTAACCAGGGTCCTGCTGGTGCCCTACAGAAAACAATTTGAGTGGCTATTTTCTCAATTTTCCCAAGACAAGATATAACTAGTACCATAGATGCATAGGAAGGACGTTAATTCATCACATACAATGGGTATCTTAGGGCATTCAGGATAAAATCTCACCTGGAGATTAATAAGAGATGGAAAGAAAAGATGGACATGTAAATAAGCAAGTGTAATAAAATATTGTTAAGGGGCTTTCCCGGGTGCCTGGGTGGCTCAGTTGATTAAGCGTCTGCCTTCGGCTCAGATCATGGTCCCAGGGTCCTGGGATGGAGTCCCGCATCAGGCTCCCTGCTCAGCAGGGAGCCTGCTTCTCCCTCTCCCTCTGCCTGACTCTCTGCCTACTTGTGTTCTCTCTCTACCTCCCTGTCAAATAAATTAATAAAATCTTTTTTTTAAAAAAAAGAGGCTTTCCCTACTTGCTACTCAAGAATTCCATGTTGCCTACCAACCAATACCACCAAGATGCAGCCATAATGTCTAGCCAAAGGCAAAGAAGTCAGAGTCGGTCTCCCTTAACTTTTTGTGAGCCTGATGGTGGATTTGTTCATACTCTTCAATGTCATTGTATTCATATACAGTATTGACCCAGTAGTTTTCAAACTCTGATTCCCACAGCGGGATAACTATCCCTCCTTAAAGTTGCCAGGAGGATGACCGTATGAAATCAATTCCCTGTTCATCCCTCTAAGCTGACCACCCTAAGGAGGGCATTGCACACCAAATGATGGTTCCCAATCATGGCCTATAGATATCATGAAATTCATCTTTTTACCCCTCCAGTCATTTGGAGAACAGTCTAAGTTGGCAGGAATGTCAGAGAAGAATTTGGGATTTATGAAATTGAGCTTGTTATTTTAAACATTTCTGTCCATTAAGTATATGGTCTCAGAAGACAGTACCAGCTGCTCCATCCTGTCTTATAGCTGAGCAGTTATGAGGCTCATACTGTGTTCAGTGAGGGACACAAAGAAATGAGGGGTAGATTGAACTGAAGCTTCAAGAATGATTCCCCAAAAGCAATAACCAAAGTAAGAAGAAATGTGAGAGATACATTCACTGGGACAGATCAGGTTGGAAAAGGCCTCCCAGGCAGACCAGCCTGGTAAGCAAATGCCCAGATGGATAAAATAGCATGGAAATTTCCAGAATGACAAATGCTTCAGGTTTATCTTCTCCTAAATCTGCAACTCTGGATAAGACCCATCCTCTGGAGGCAAGATAACATGGTGGATAGTCTGCCCAATGTTTCCAGTCAGTTTCATCTGAGGGAAGAATTCATTAAAGGATGTGGCCAGAGAACACAGGAAGTTGCACGTTCCCCCACAGCAAATACCCCTGGCCCTGGAAACATTCTCCCTACATCCCCAGCCCTGGATGCACAGCCAAGGTCACAGGGTCCCCGCCAAGGATCCAAAATCACATACCATATTGCATGTGGTTTTATGCACTTACCCTTGGTTTCTCAGATTAATAATGAGATTATGACTACATCTGCCCCCTGGCATCCACTGCTCTTACTCATAAATCTGGTTCCCTAACTTCTTTTGGGACAGAAAGCAGGGATGAGGGGTAGGGAGCTCAGGAGAGACTCTCAGGTAACCACACACATCCTCCCAGATGTTGCTCCATAGTTGCCTGGCTCCCTGCATCTCTGAGGCAGGAGACTTAATTGGAGTCTTCCCCTCTCTATATAATACATTCCTTTCTCTCCTTCTTGCCCACAAAACGTGCCTGGCAGCTCTGGTGACCGATGAACACATTGTAAAGAGGAAAACAGGTGACCTCCTTCCCCCCACCCCCAATTCAACAGTCCACAGACCCTGAGACCCACATCAGCACATGGCTGTTTTCCCTGTTGGAATCACAGTAGGGCCTCCATGTACAGCTATGCAGATTGTACCTTGCCCAAGGAAGACATGTAGAGGGAAGAACAGGTGCTCACTATGTCATAAGCCCTGATATGAGGCAATATCCACCAAGAGGACATTGAACCCCTTTGTTTTGCAGAAAGACACTGCATGAGTTATTATAGCTCTGAATGTCAAGTTATTTGAACATCCAAATACACCCTATTTTGAAGGAGTTCCATGATGATAAGTTCCTACCTCCACCAGTAATGCCAACTTACTTCTGCATCAGTCTGAACACCAATTCAGAATCCACCCACCTTGCCTTGTGAAATGCACACTGAAGAAAAGACCTGAAGTCAGCTGGAATGGTTTTGGCCCTTGGATCATTAACTTCATTCATTCATTCAACAACTATTTGTTGAGGATCTCTTCCATTCCAGGAATAGGTGTAAGCACCGTAGGGATACAACAATGAACAAAACAGACAAAAATCCCAACCTTCATGGTGCTTACATAGAGGAAGGGAGGGAGACTAGTGGAGGGAGACAGACAATAAATAAACAAAATTAATAAGTGAAATATATGGTGTGCTAGATGGTCAAAGGTGTTGTGGAAAAAGGAAAGCTGGGAAAGGGGGTAGAGCGGTCAGGGGGAAATGGCAATTATAAGCAGGGGGTCCGGCAGTAAGGGAGCAGGCCATGTAGCTAAATGGGGGAAACTATTCAGGCAGAAGGAATAGCAAGGACAAGGCACTAAGGCCAGAGCATCAGACAGGGGCCAGACAGGGGCCAGGCGGGGGCCAGACAGGGGCCAGACGGGGGCCAGACAGGGGGCCAGACGGGGGCTAGACAGGAGGCCAGTGTGGCTGGAGCGGAGCGAGCAAGGGTCAACAGATATCTAATCACAAGACCTTGTATAGCCACTTAGCCCTTTAAAATCCTTAGTTTCCTCTTCTGTAAGAGAGGACCAGTAATACCATTTCGTGGATAGCCGATAAAGTGCCAGAATATATTTGGGAGAATGTGGTAAGCAGTAAACATAGTAAGGTATTGCATAACTGAGACTTCTATCATTTTCCCCTCCCTTCCTACTGCCATCTTCATTCTTCTTTCTCTGTGTCCCTACCCAGCCATGGGTACTGCACAAAATGGCAGTGTACCCTCCCAAATTCTCCCAAAATGAGGTGTGAACACCACCCCCATCATATCCTGACTCAGCTCTATGTAGAGATCTTTCACACCCAATGGTGGGCCAGTTTTAGAGAAGGAAGGAAGGAAATGCCCACCAAACACACTTAACCACCCACCAGCTACTACAAGGAATCACCCATCTCTGTACAGGGCCTAGCACAGAGGACATGCTCAACAAATGCCAGGTGAATTGGATGGAAATGAAAAGGAATTTAACAGGGCTCCTGGGTGGCTCAGTTGGTTAAGCAACTGTCTTCGGCTCAGGTCTTGATCCTGGAGTCCCGGGAACGAGTCGCACATCGGGCTCCCAGCTCAGCGGGGAGTCTGCTTCTCCCTCTGACCCTCTTCCCTCTTGTGCTATCTCTCTCTCTCTCTCTCTCATTCTCTCTCAAATAAATAAATAAAATCTGAAGAGGAATTTAATGCAGAGGCAGGAAGAAGGAAAAACAATGCAAGTGACCACAAAACAGAAGCCAAGAACTAGGGAAGAGCTATACAGACACTCATAATTAAGATGAAATTCACAGGTAAACCTGTAAAATGTTGGTCTCTAAGGGACAACCTGCTTGCCTTTGTCTAGCATTTCAAGCCACACCTTCAGACCAGATGGCTGCCACGGGCATCTGTTCTCCATATGAGGACACAACTCTGCTGAGGTTGAATAGATTCACAAGGGAATTGGGAATAGGTGCAATGGAGAAATTCCCGGAAAAATCAAGGCTTACAGTCACATTGATCTACAGGCCCAATTTATGTTTAATGGCTTAGCCCACAAGCAGGCTGGTTCCAGCATTTGACACTCATACTGCCCAGTTTCCCCCTCACGGTGGGGCAATGGCTTGTCTGCCAAGAGGGCTCTGGCAACGTCCAGGGATAATCCATGCTAAGTTCAACTAGAGAGAGTGAAGAGTCAAATCTCAGGGCAACCAAACACAAACACCAAGTTCAGAGGCAGAATCAGAGCAGGAGTGAGGAACCCAGAGCTCAAATCTGGTAGGGAGAAGACGACCAAAGAAAGAGAAGCTGACTTCAGGTGGAGAGAGGCCTAAGCAGTCACCTCAGAGAGTTCTGGGGCATACCTGTAGTGAAGTCACCCTGGCTTAAAGGGCAAAAAGGAGATTCCACAGCAATTTAGGAAACAGACATCCTGCAAGCCTTCCTTGCTGCTCGTTTAGTGATACTGAGTAAGTCTGTCTGAGCTCTCTCCCTTCCTTCCACCCACATTTCCCCCAAGCCCATGCTGTCACTTTTGATACAATAATAACATTATTAATTCCCTAACAAGTCCCTTATATTCACATGGGACTTCATATTTTACACCTATTTGACACACACACAACTATATGTTGTGAACTGAGCCAGCAAACATCAGTATTCCCATTATACAGATGTGAAAACAGATCCCTGCCACACAAGTCAGAGGTGGAATTGTGACTAGAGACAGGCTCTCCCATACCACATCTAACTCAATGCAGGGCTGGGGCTTAGAAATCCTGGACAACTTCATGCTTAACATATTAACAGCAAAAAAAAAAAAAAAAAAAAAAAAACAGAAAACAAAGCAATGACTTCATTTCTCATGTATCAGCATTCAGACCGTGCTCTGGTAGATGCTGGGTTATGATGACACAAGACAGATTTCTGATGAGGGATCTGAAGTGCCAATATATCTATACAGACTAGTCAGAGTCACATATCTGCCATTCTCTACTCACTCCCATCCTCATCAAATAGACAAAAAAGGTGACATTGTGCTTTAAAGATAAGACGATCCTAATCTTTGTAGTAAGGCCCAAATCAAGCTTTTCTGACTCTTATGAAGGTAGACTACAAGCGTTCCAATCAAAGGACCAAAACTTTCTCCCCAATGTCATATTAGCTTAGAAAGAAGAACACAGTTCCTCCTTCCACTAAAGAGAAAAATATAAAAACAAAAACATAAGCAAAAGCACATATTCCATAAAATCCAGCCACCACCAATAAAACATTCTAATTCAAGTCATGCTCATGGTGCTTTTTCTCCATCAAGATTGTTTTATTGCTCGTTAGATTTCATTTCACCTCCACCAAGGTGCTAGGAATTTACAAAAGAAATAGTATGTTTTTCCCCCAGGTCCAACTCCCCCACCCCACCCCCGCCCCAGATGATTCTGGCGCGTTCATCTGGCTCAGGAATTTGGGGTAAAATCACCTAAATGCATCTCTGTGGTTTCATCTGAAACATGGGTTCTTCCCACTGACCTTTTTCCTGGGTCTGTTTTGAAGAAAATCCAAACAGTGTCCTTAAACACTGCAAGGCCCTGAAAAGGACAGCTTTGGTGGATCCAGCAAATTCTCGACTTGGAGAAGGCCAATAGAGAAGGCTGTACCATTTCAAAGAACACAGTCTCTGGACTACCACCAGATCTCTCTCTCTCCAGCAAGTGGTTTTTTACAAGCGCTTTGAATGTATACACTTAACACAAATTATTTGGTTCTTAATAAAGTACTGTCACATTTTGATTTCCACGGCACATTTTTGCCTTTATAAGGATTTTAATAACTTCTTCTCTGATACGAGTCCCCAAATCCTCTGGGTAAGCAGACTTGGCATGGGACTGTTACATGCTAGATGTCCGAAGTTAACAGCTATTGGAAATTTGTATTTACTTTCTTCTTCTGTTTGAGTGTACTTAATGCTATTAAAGTTCTGTCTGGCAGCAGAAAAGGGTATAAAAGTGGTCACTTAAGAAAAGCAATTTGGGCATTTGTGACAACAGCTGCCTGATATTGCATTTTATTTAATTGGAAAAGGATGCAGGAAGTCTGTGGCGCATTAAAGAAACTCGGGGTTTGGAGATCATAGGAATTTTCTCCTCTATTTTCTTCTAATAAAATTACCATTATTAAGTAATTTATTGAGTGTCAACAACATACTAGACACTTTTTAAGTTATTTGAAATGGACTGATTAAGGGAAAATCATTTAAACTCTTTTGGAGGGGCTCTCTGTGGACCTTCCCGAGCATATGTTCAGCTGACGGGGTGACACTGTCATTAAGACCATCCCCCAATAGCTGTAGAGTCAAAGCCAAGACCCCAAGCAGGCGTGTAAGGCCTTCTCTCCACCCTCTGGCCCCAGCTGTCTCCAAACCTTCTTCACCACTTAGTCTTCCAGCCACAGCACACCGTCTGCTGCTCCCCAGGCTCAGTACCCCCTCATTTCCCCAGCCCTGGCACCTCTCTTCTCTCTGCCTGGCATACCCTTCCCAACTGGTCTGTTTGAGGGACTTCTTATTCCCTCAAACACAAGCATCAGATCTAGCAATTCCACTTCTAGGTATATAACTAAAAGAACTGAAAGAAGGGACTCAAAGAGACATATGCACACCCGTGTCAATTGTGGTATCATTCACAAAAAAACAAAAGGTAGAGGCAACCCAAGTGTCCATCAACAAACAAATACACGAAGAAAATGTGGTATGTGTATACAATGGAATATTATTCAGCCTTAGGAAGGAAGGACATTCTGACACATGCTACAACATGGATAAGCCTTGAGGACGTTATGCTCACTGAAATAAGCCAATCACAAAAAGACAAATACTATATAATTCCACTCACATGAGGTACCTAGAGTCATCAGTATCATAGACACAGAAAGTGCAATGGTGGTAGCCAGGAGCTGGGGGAAGGAGAGAATGGGGAGTTATTGTTTAATGGTAGAGTTTCAGTTTGGCAAAATGAAAAGAGCTCTGTGGATGGATGGTAGTGGTGATAGCAGACTAATGTGAATGAACTTAGCGCCACTTAAAAAATGGTTAAGGTGGCAAATTTTATGTAATGTGTATCTTTACCACAACCTTTTAAATTTGAAGATTGGAAAATTAAAAATAAGAAAAACTTTTAAAATCTCAGCATCTCTATGAAAACTTTCCCCATTTCCCAGCACCAACAGAATTAGTCTTTTCTTCCTCTGAGCTCCTGCTCAGAAATTAATTCAAAATTAATCTAGTCTTTTCAAAAATAGATACGGGTGGCATTAATTTTTCAGATCTCAAAAACAAGGAAAACACTCTATGTCTGCATTTAAAAAGGTGAAAAATATATTAGATCATTGCTTTCTATTCTTCTCCTCATACAACTGACGATGAGTGACTGGCCCAACTTCTCTCTTGATACCGTCATGCTGAGTGCCCAGTATCAGATCAACTCTCTGACCATGAGATGCATAGTAAATTCAGCTGGACCCAGTACCCACTCTCTTCCACTTGCCTCAATTACTTAAACTAGATCGTACTCCCCTTTACTTTGGGTCTCCCAGATGAGGCCCTCAGGCCACTGACTGATAGCCCTCTTCTCTAGTCCCAAGAATATTGCAACTCTGGCTCCCCAAAGACCCACCCATACACATCAAGCATAGTGCAGGGTCCTGATGAAACTACTTTGTTTTTAAAGGTGAAGCTTTAAGAAGGATTCCAAACTTTCATTGGCTAGAAGGAAGGCAGGTAACAAATACATAAGTATTCTCCTAAAACGCTCATGGTCCTGGGTTGTAAGAAAGTCAAGCATTCATCCATTCATATAAACTCAAAGTAATCTGATTAACCAAATCCTACAAAAGATAGAGTGCACGGGGGTGAATTTTGTTGGGGGGCTGGGGGGGGGTTGCTAGTAATAATTTTAGAGCATGTGGTCCTTTTCAGAGCGGGACAGGGTTAGGGAAAGGGTTAAGGCAAACGAGGAAACTATGCGCCAAGAAGACCAAGAAGAGGACAAGAGGGAGGAAGATGTTGGACAAATTTCACCTATTTCAAAAAATTATCATCACCATCATTAGGCCTAGTTTGTTCTCTGTCTCAAAACGGAGAGGAACTTCTTTTCTTTTCCTCCGTCCTGCACCAAAGAGCTTGAATCCAGCACTTGGGCTCCTGCTGTGAGCTGTGCTATGTTGTCAGTTAAATATGCCCTTATGAGAGTATGTCTTGACTCACAAACTTCAGGAATACTACATATGTGTATGTATTTTAAACGAAGAAATAAGTGAACAAATACTATCTTAAGAATATAGTCACCATAATTTCATTAGCAATCTGTTGGAAAACATGGGCCAAACAAGGCTGGGAATGTAGTTTTTTCAATAGAAGGTCCCCTGTACCGAATGTAGCCAGTAAATTGCAAACTAAAGAATAATTTGGGAAGAAATACCAAGAATTGTCGTCCTCCTCGTTAGTTTCCTAGGGCTGCTCCAACAAATTACCACATACTCGGTGGCTTAAATGACAAAAACGTAAAATTCCCTCACAATTTTAGAGGCTAGAAGTCTGAAGTCCAAGTATCAGCGGGACCACCCTCCCTCTGAAGGCTTTAAGGAAGACCCTTTCTTGTCTCTTTCAGCTTCCGGGGGCCCCGGCTTATAGCTGTATCACCCCATCATCTCCCCTTGTCTTCACATGGTGGTCTTCGCTGCCTCTGTCCTCTGTCTAAATCTCCCTCTTCTTTCTTCTATAAAGACACTAATTATTGGATTTCGTAGATTAAGTGGATTTAGTGGATTGAGTCCAGGATGATTTCATCTCAAGATCCTTAACTAATTTCATCTGCCAAGACCCTATTTCCAAATAAGGTCGCATTCCGAGTTTCCAGGTGGACGTGAATTTTTGGAAGACATGATTTAACCCACTATACACTCCAAATGGGAAACCAGTAAATGTGAATATAAAAATGAGATGAGTTGTCTGCAGGAGTCCCCCATTATTACCATCAAGAATGAGATACATCCCATATCTCATGTAAGGAAAGAAATATCTTCTAAAATCTCAACAAGGAAACCACAATGTAAGCTGCATAATATCAATTATTTATATCATTTAAATTTATGTTAACAGGATGTTGAAGAAGACCAGAGGAGGGGGATTCTGAAAAACTCATGGAATTTTTGGTACCATCCCAGAAAGCAAATGATTTGATTACGATTAACTGTTACTAGTTACCTAAACCAGAATTTTCTCAAACTGATTTTCACAGAAAACTAGTTCTATGGGATGTTCCTAGAAGTAACATTGTACACACATACACACACACATACACACACACACAGTTTGGTGCTCAACACTCACAAAACCGCGCTTATGAGGAACAAAGCTAAGGACCTGCCCTCGTCCCATGGTGACCTCCCCACAAAGCAGTGGTTTGCATGGGTTGCCCTAAGCAGCCAGGTGTGCTTTCCCTCCCAACCCACCCTTTTTCTATAGCCTCTACTCCTGCATTTAAAATGTGCACACATTCCACATTTTGACAAACTCTTAACAAGGGATTGGAAATTTCTAAGTATTTATTTTCTCTTCATCAATGAACTGAAGGAAGCAGTTGTTCTCCTAAGTACAAGAATATTATTCATCTTAAATTTAATTAAATTGCAGAATATACTTCAAATCACACAACGACCTTCTTAACTTTAAAATCCTAAAAATGGTGTTTGAAAATGCGGATGTGCTCTGAAGCATCATTCTGGACTTCTACCTCTTTAAAGATTCACTAAAGGAAAAAGAGTTTTCCCTATGTACCTTACTTAAAAGTTGGAACTCTGGGCATCTTGCCCACAGATGCATACATACTCGCACACACACCATGAACTCCCGGCCCGCTTGCCACACTCACCTCTTCGCTGCCAGGCCAGAAGACACAAATAGTGCATCAAAAAAGAAATCGGTGAAACCAAATAGTGAGAACAGAGCAATAGAAGTGGGACGGGAGTGAAAGATGACCAGAACACCCCAATACTTAATAAGATTCCATTACACTTGGGTGCACCTCTAAATTTCCAAAGACTGTTCTTAACTATCCTCACAATTCAGATCCATCCTCATCACTGACCCTAAAACAAGCCTCAGCATCTTGAAGTCCCCTTCTGCCAGAGTAACAGCAGAGACAAATTTATCATTGGTAGTTAGTTTGATCAAGCAAGCTGATCCTTGGGTGGGATGTGTTTCACAAAAAAAGATTGTCAGGGAGGGGTGCCTGGGTGGCTCAGATGGTTGAGCATCTGCCTTCGGCTCAGGCCATGATCTCAGGGTCCTGGGATCAAGCCCTGCATCAGGCTCCTGGCTCAGCAGGGAGCCTGCTTCTCTCTCTCCCTCTGCCTCTCCCTCTGCTAATGCTCTCTCTCTCTCTCTCTCTCTCTGTATCTCTGTGTCTCAAATGAATAAATAAATTGAAAAAATCTAAAAAAAAAGATTGTCAGGGCTGGAGACAGGAGGGAGATAGACATTCTAGGCTCTAAATAAATGTTTGTTGGATAGATGGATGGAGACACTTGTGCAAACAATCCCAGGAAGACAGAAGAAGGGTTGTTTAAATTTTCAATGACATAATAAAGTTGTTAATGAACTCGGCATTGGACCATGACTTGCACATGTCTACTTTTTATAAAATGAGAATAGGCTTAACTGTTAATTACCAAAATCATCAGCTAATTGGAACAATATGTCTTCAGTTTCAACAAGTCATTGTGTGTGTGGACTCAAAACCTGGATCTATTTGTATTTGTTATTCCTTACAACATGATTAAGATCCCAGATACTCCAAAATTTCAGAATATTACCTCTAACTTGATGCCCTCTGAAAAATACTTTGATAATCAAACCCCTTGTTATTAACTAAGCTAAGAATATTTTTTTAAGATTTATTTATTTATTTGAGAGAGAGAAAGAGACAGAGAGCATGGGGAGGGGCAGAGGAAGAGAAGCAGACTCTGGCCTGAGGGTGGAGCCCTATGTGGGGCTTGATCCCAGGACCCTGAGATCCTGACCTCAGCTGAGATCAAGAATCAGCCGCTTATCCGACTAAGCCAGCCAGGCGTCCCTAAGCTAAGAATATTTTTAATCTCACACTCACATAAATTCCAAAAGACACTGAGCACTACACTTTCTGTGCTTTGGGTAAACAACATAATAGATTTCAAGGTCATAAAGGCTGGCAATCCAGGTCTGTGGGGTCTGACTCTGGATGTGTGATTTGGGGCAGATGACTTTAGTCTATCTAGATTTTAGTCTCCTCACTTGTAGAGTACAATGTGTAGATTAGAATAACTGTTTAAATTATATTAAGGCATATTTCTATAAGTGAAAATAAAAAGTAATATAACTGTCATGTACTTAAAAACCCAAGCTTCACAAATGTATTGATAGACCTTTGAATGAGGTTCATCAAAAAAGACCCAGACAAAAAAGGAGACCCAGGGGTAAAACCAGCCCTGAGGAGCAAAGATACCCATACCTATGGCTGGCAATTACAGATACAAGATTCTAGACAAAGATCTGCCATTTGGAGTTAGGTTTTTCCAGGGGTGCAGACAATTAGCCAGGCTATAAAAGAGAAGGCAAAGAGTCTTTAAGATTGGCGGAGAGGATCCCCTTGGAAAGAGTGGTCAAAGGTCTGAGCTTCCTCCTCCCTCCATGGGTGCTAGTCCTGCCCCCGCGACTCGCTCACTCCAAAAGTGAGCAGTTTCCGCTTCCACAGAGAGCTTGCCGCGAGCTCCTGAACTCCAGAGGACATAAGAGACTGGCGAAGGCAAGAGACTTGTAAAGGCATCAGGTGTCCCTGATGGCCAAGGGAGGAGAGGAAACCTCCATGAGAGCGCTGGGAGCTGACAAGGAGATATGTCTCCTATAGCCGGGGGGGGGGGGGGGGTCGGGGGAGACAGCAAGCCTTGTGGCATCTGGAAACAACCCCATCCAGGAGGTCTACTTGCCCGGGCGAGATGACCCCAGCAGCAAGGCTCTGTATGGGGTGCACCATCAGAAGCATAAGCAGAAAATGGTGCCAGACAAAGATATGGTGGGTAGTTTTCTCATGGAGAAGTCTCCAAATAGCCCCAGATGTGCCCCATATCATATGGGCATCTGCCATAACCAGAGGGTACCAACCCAAACTGCAAACTGAGCCAGTCAAGTCAGATCCTTCTGCCGTGACCTCTCCTTCCTGCCACTGCTTCCTCTGTGTGTGTGTGTGTGTGTGTGTGTGTGTGTGTGTGTGTGTGTGTGTGGCGCTCTCCGCTGTGGACAGCACAGAGTAAGGAAAAGAAGAGGTTGAGCCTGTAAGTCCAGGCACCAAGCACAGAGAAGGATGCTTGAATGAGAGATGAAAGCTTCTGTTTAGACTGGGGCTTTTTAAAAACTTTTAACACAGACTATGAATTAATACCTAAAACTGACCACAAAAGCTCTGGAATCTGCCCAAAATACCATCCAGGAGTAGGGAAGAGAGATTTCCAGATGCACATGTAAAAAAAAAAAAAAAGTGGTGCGAACACATAAAATCATGTTGTGATACCTACCCCACCAAGTACAGTTGTTAAAAAATATTTTACCATATTGTCCTCAGACCCTTCTTTTTAATAGATAAAACTTTATAGATACAAAGTCCCCCTTCCCAGTTTACCTCCCTCTCTCCCCAGAAGCAACCTCCATCCTGAAATTGGCTTATGTCGTTCCTGCCTGTGTTTTTATAGTCTCACAATGTAACTATATATTTGAAAACAGCATATGGTATTTGAAATCTGGGGCATGCTGTCTAAGTTCCTTTGTAACTATAATTCAGTGGAATAGTTTGGCTTTTTTATTTTAATTGGATTAACAGAAGTGAAGGGACTTTTTAATTTCCCCTGTACACTTGGGCCTCATTGTTCATGAACAAAATACTGCAGCTCATGACATGATAACGCAGAGAGAGGAGCCTGGACTGAGCAAGTGGCTGTGCGAGAGGAAAGAAATCACAGTGCAGATACAGGACGCGTCCAGAAGAGGGCGATATAATCAAATAAAAAGAATGCGCACGCCGGGGCGGTAATTACTTGGTGGATAATTAGGCACAGACCTCTAACAGAACCTTTAAGGGCTAGAAGGTAAAATTGGGAAACACAAGCCTGATCATGTGAATTATTCGCCCAAAGTCAGAAAGCTAGTTAATATTTACTACTTCTGCCTTCCAGTTCATCACTCTGGGAGGTCTATTGGCAGCCCGGCCAATGATTGATTCTGCAGCCAGGAGAAATCAGACTAGCCTAAATCAAGATGGTATTTGTACTTCTGACTGAATTTGCTATGATCCCTTTTGCTGGCTTTAAGCCCTCAACATGCTCAACGGGGCATCAGACTGTTCCTCATCATCAAGATATTAGTGCTCGAGGAGAGAACCAGAGATGAAGAATTTGGAAATGTAAAAATATAAAATTGTGCTGAAGCGGGGTATTTTGAACCCCCGCCCCAAAAAACATTAAGCTCTAATTCTTTACGTTTATTCTAAGCTATATGTTGATAATGTTTTGTGTGAAGTTTTTAGAATGATATCAAAGGTACATGCTATTGACTACCCAGTTGGGATAGGAGTATTAATCTAATTAGAACAGCTAATGCTGAAGTCACAAAGAAAACCCAACATCAAAGTAGCTAACACTTTAAAGTAGGGGTCAGCAAATGGGTCCAGAGCCTAATTTTCAAATAGTTTTATTGGAATAGAGCCGTGCCCATTTGTGTACCCAGCATCTGGGGCTGCTTTTTGAGTAGTTGAATAGCTGCCACAGAAATACGGGATATCTTCAATTTGGCTTCTTGGTCTGCAAAGCCTAAAAATATATACTTCCTAGTCTTTTCCAAGAAAAATGTTTGCCAGCCCCTCTTACAAAACAATGCTGTCCAATCAAGCTCTCTATGATGATGAAAATGCTCTATTATCTACGCTGTGCAACACATTAGTCACTAGCCACATGTGGCGACTGAGCACTTGGAAGAGTGTGGCTGGTGGTTTCCATATTGGACAGCAACGGAAGAACAGAATTACTTTATTTTGTTTTCAATTAATTTAAACTGAAAGAGGCACACGTGGCCAGGAGCTTTGAGGAATTAACGTCTCCTGGCATCTGTCCACTCTTGGCTTCCCACAGTGCTGAGGTTGTGTTATTTACAAAAACAGGCTGTGGGACAGATTTACCCAAGGGAGGCAGGATTTCACTGACCCCTGGCCTCATAGCGTTAACACACGGAGACGCTGGGCTCCCTTTGTGACCTCGGCACCAGCTCTCCTCTCCTTCCCGTGAAAGACCATCACTCAAAAACTCTCCTGAGGGGGGGAAAAAAATAGGGAAAGCACAACCCACTACATAAAGCTGGACTGAATTTCTTTGTCTTATACTTAGCTTCTTTAATCGGTACCAGTGTATCGTGTTGGAATTTTCTGGCTGCAAGAAACAGGATACCTAACAGCGGCCTGAGCAACCGGGTTTATTTACTCACACTACAATCTAGAGGCAGCAAGCTCTGGCATTGGCTCCGCCAATCAACAACATCAGAGCCAGTATTCTATAATTCTACAAAAAACTTCCTCTCTTGGTTGTAAAAAGGCTGCTAAGGCATTTAAGTCAGAAAGAAAGGGGAACGGGTGTTGCACCCAATACATCTGTCCCTTTTATCAGTAAAGTACAGAACTTCCAGAAGATACTTTGGATGTAAACCCTTACCTTATTGATCCCTGGGAATAACAAACACGGGGTCATAGGCCCTCCAGAGCTCTAAGAGAGGCTGAGAAAGTAGGAAAACAGCATTTCCTGATTGGATTAGCAAGTAATGGTTGTCACCTAGGGATGAGCACACCAGCCCCATGGAGGAGGGGATAGATATTGTATAAACAACAATGTCTCCCAATTATAAGAAGGCTTGGGTCCCAAGGGTGTCCTCCATGATAGCTTTCCAAGATTCCATGAACAGGTGTGTGTTCTTTGTACCCATCCCTTGGTTTGAGAACTATTTACTGACTACCTATGGGACATCAGACATTGGGCCAGATGTCAGGAAGGGGCAGAAGATGGGGCTGGACATGCTGGCCCTGAGTATGTAGTGTCTGTATAAAAGCATGAATGAAAGGTTTTGTAAAATACTATAAAGATCTGTGCCAAATAAGCCACAGATTTACATGTCCACTTAAGCGTCTCAGTACATTTAACCTGCAAGTGTTTTCTGAGTGACTTGGCTTACTATGACATTTTACTGCACATTTGTAAACACAGTTCTGCTGCGTGATTATTTTGATTGTTTTAAAACCTCCTAGTAGATACAAATCTCGGTGACTCCATGTGTAAGAAAGGTGCCAGAGCTTTTGTTATTTTTCTATGTAAATCCTCCATTCTATTGGGGTGGGAGAAACTGTATCCATGAATTTGTAGCTCTCCAGGGTCGTGCCTAAGTCCAGGGAGAGGGGAGAAACCTTTTGAAGGAAAGGAACAGTCTGACCAATGATGGCATCCGAACGCCTCAGCAACAGTTAAGATCAGATCCCATCAGCCGCCTGCTTGTGAAAAATGCATCCCTCACTCTCAGCCTCGTGGTCCCTTCAGGGATGATGTGGTGCCTTGCTCTGCTTCTCTATCTAAGGAAGTCATTCTGCAATTATGCTCCACAGTGTGGTGCAGGTGATTCTGTGAGGTTGCTAGGGCCTTTTCAGGCTCAACAATCACTGTGGTCATCTCTACTCTGAAGTCCTACCGCCTCTACAGGCTCTAGTAAGAGAACAAGGTTCTGCCCCCAACCACGTTATTGAATCCTACAGCTCCAAGTAAAGGGCTGTGTGGCCTCCTGGGACTCAGGCGGGAGGGCGGGAAAGAGGGCCCCTCTCTATGAACCCACTTATTTCTGTGTTCTCGAGGCTTCCTTGTTTCTTTTTCTCCCCTGGAAACTTCCAGCCAGTTATTCAAGTACTTCTACATATATTTATAGTAATATATTTTGTCCTCAAGTATTTTCCATCATAGGTCATTCACATGTCTCCAAATCAGAGCCATCTCCAAAGAGGCAAAAGAAACTGAGAGTGTGGGTAAATGTATCCAATAGGGAGGAAGACAAGAAGCTCACCTTATCAACCTGGCCCTCTCGTCCCCATGAGACCCACCGCATGGCCAACACAACGCTGTAGTTCTGCCCCTCCCTTCCACATCAGCTCCACCGTCCTGTCTGAGATTTTGCTTCCCCTTGAAATTATCCTTCAAATTCAGAGGAAAATAATTTATGTGAACATACACAATGGGTCGTGGGTGAAGCACACACTAAACAAGGGGACAAATGAATCCATGAATTGTGTCTTGCAGGGTGAAAGGGGGCTGGCAGATTGAGGAGCTGGAGGAAAGCTGCCAGACACACAGATGAAAGAGAAGACAGGCACAGACACTAGTTAGAGTATTTAAATGCTTGGAGTATTTAAGGAATTGCAAGTACGGTAGCCCCCCTTATCCATGGGGGATACGTTCCAACACGCCCAGTGCATGCCTGAAACCACAGGTAGTACCGAACCCTGCATACACTTTTTTTTCCTATACATACACACCTGTGATAGAGTTCAATTCATAAATTGGGCACAGTAAGGGATTAACAACTAATAATAAAGTAGAACAAGTCATATGATAGAGTTCAATTCATAAATTAGGCACATAAGGGATTAACAACTAATAATAAAGTAGAACAATTATAACAACATACTATGATAAAAGTTATATGAATGCAGTCTCTCTCTCGCTCTCTCTCTCTCTCTCTCTCTCTCTCTAATATGTCATTGCACTCCTCTCATCATCCTTCTCCTTCTAGCGAGGGTGTGAGATGGTAAAATGCCCGCATGCTGAGATGAAGTGAGATGAGTGATGCTGGTGTTGTGGCCTAGGTTTAGACCACGGTTGACCTCCTGGTGATACGTCAGGAAAATCACCTGCTTCCAAAGCACAGTTAACCGAGGGAAACTGAATCCTTGCACAGCAAAACCGCAAATGGGCAGGGGGTGGGGGGGCCTGCTGTACCTCACCTGTGGCCATGTGTCTCGGTTCCATTCTATAAAGTCCCTGCAAACCCTGACTTAGCAAATACTGAACCATTGCTCCTAGGGGAAAACACAGAGTTCGGTTCCTACAAGCCTCCAGTCACAATACATTCATCAACCAATCAATACTCAACTTTCTTTTATCTGTGTTTCTGTTTAAAGACACATTATTTAAGATATATTGTTGATTCTTGAACACTGAACTCACAACCAACAGCACTATGCCTCATGCCTGGACAGAGCTTACCTAACACATATTTTCTTCATAAGGAACTTCTTGCACTTAGGAACACGAGGCAGCACTTGAACATTATGCTTGGGGACCACTGTAAACAGTGAAACCACCAACAAAAAGTACAAAAATAGAGAAAACGTGGCACCAAATAAACCACGAGAAGGACACCTATTCACAGAATGACAGCCGAAAGAAGAAAGCAGAGCATCATCCTGTTTGACCTCAGCTGGGAACGAGCACTTGGGCGACTCAAGTCTTTTACCACTCCACACCTGTGCACGCCCATGACAACCACCACCATGACAACCACCAAAGTGCCCCAACTACGATCTGGGTCACCAATATTTCATAGAGTAGGCAAATTTGTAAATATGGAATCCATACTCATAAGGAGGATTGACAGGCTGGAGCAAAGGGTAGGCGTTAGTGTGTACAGGTGCTTTGGGATATGAGGCCAGAGAAGCCAAAACAAGAGGTTACCAAGGGCCTGTGTGCCAAGCTGCTGAGCATGCCCCCTTTCAGGATGGGGTGTATGGGAAAAGCAGATTGGGGGCAAGACCGTGATGAAGGGAGTCACTGACCTCCAGGAAAGAATTCCCTGGTATGGGGAACCCAGACACTGCTGGTGTCTCATGGGGGGAATAGTATTTTGAGGTTACCCTAAGCAATGCCATTCAACAATGCTCAGACGTTATCAAGATCCTGAGAGAGAAAGCTAAAAGACGTATCAAGGTATCTTTATATGGAGCCAAAAAAAAAAAAAAAAATTGGCAAGTTCAAAAAGCAAAAGCATCAAGTTCGGCATGTATGAAGGAAATGTTGAACACAGCAGCGCAATCAAAAGTAGGAGCAACAGACTTCTGGGGTGACACTGTTAAACAGTTCATGTGGGGGCAGTAGAACAGCCTGCTGCCCAGAGTGGGGCCACCATGGACACCTGCGGGAGGACTGGAGATGGACCCTGACCTCTCAGATTCCTGTAGGTTGGGGCTTAAGGAGTTTCTGATACCTTGTGACTGACTATGAGCCCGTCCTTGATGCCCCTTCCTAGACTCAAGCGTGGTGAAGCAAGGGGTTACCCACTGTAAACCATCACACATCATTTAGCAACTTCTGTGATTTCTTTGGGAGTTTCCCTGTGATACCTGATGTCACAGTAAATACATTTTAAAGGCTTTTAATTCCCAAAGTTATCTTTCCTGGAAAATAACTGTTGAATGTGGATATTTTTCAGCAAGACTCATTATGTTTTCATTTTGAGCTAAAAAATAAAATGCTAATGAAAACCGTGCCATTTTTGGAAACTGCTTTCCATTTTCAAATCTTAGCTATGTTATTTTAAGAACTCTAGATTCCACACAGCCACCCCATCCCTCCCAAAAGAACTCTAGGTTCCAAATCGTTTATCTGTAACATATTAAAAACAAAACAAAACAAAACACTTGGGCGCCTGGGTGGCTCAGTTGGTTAAGCGACTGCCTTCGGCTCAGGTCATGATCCTGGAGTCCCGGGATCGAGTCCCGCATCGGGCTCCCCACTCTGCAGGGAGTCTGCTTCTCCCTCTGACCCTCTTCCCTCTCGTGCTCTCTCTCTCTCAGTCTCTCTCTCAAATAAATAAAATCTTTAAAAAAACAAAACACTTAGGCCCAGTGCTGTTTTAGGTCCCTCCATTTCTGGGACTCTGGGATTCTGGCATTCCTACTCTTCAAGCTTGCAACTTTGGATCAAGTCCATACCACATGTAAACAGACACCCAGATTCTGAGTCTAAAATTGTCATTGACCAATAAGAACAGATTCTCAGATGAAGCTGCATAGAAATTAGCTCCACGTTTTCAAGGGCTAGAGGCTACTGAAAAGTGGATAGCTGAACCTCAGAAG
Source organism: Callorhinus ursinus (assembly GCF_003265705.2). Taxonomy (NCBI): domain Eukaryota; kingdom Metazoa; phylum Chordata; class Mammalia; order Carnivora; family Otariidae; genus Callorhinus; species Callorhinus ursinus. Next base: position 7,716,645 of record NW_027397068.1, read on the forward strand.
AGGAAGGCTTTGAACGATGCCAAACTGCTTGAGGGGAATCTAACTAGGCAGAAAGTGATGACAGCCTAGGGCAAAACAGGAAAGAAGGAGGGAAACCCCTTCCGAAAGCATCCTCTCAAATAAAACGGGGCTTTGGATGCAGAAGACTCAGAACTCCTGACCTGATTCAGTTTGGCTTCTCAAAATCAGAGGCCACCCCATCTCTCTGTCAGGAGAACAGATTCTCCAGGACACAGCAGAGGGGGTACCAAGCCCAGACTTTGCGTTTGGCTAAACTGGAAGACAGATACAGAGGGCTGACTCCTATGCTATTCATTTAAGTGAAAGTGGTAACTAAGGGTGGTAGGAAAGAAGCCAAGGAAAATAAATTTGACAGAGATTTATGAAGGAATAAACCTCATTTTTTTAATCAGCAAAAGCAGAAGTTATACATGGTAGTTGGAGAACAGTATAAAAGTTTTGAAACTCGTATAGGAGGTTCTTATTACCTATTGTCCCCAAAGAAATGGACCAACAAAATGACCTTTGTGACTGACCACATGGCAGTATCACTGACTTGCCACACCCCAGGGAAGGGTCTAGAGGTGGCCTCTCCTCCATGGAAGGAGCAAGGATCACAGGCGCCTACCCTATGATTAAATGCACCTAACTGAAGCTATGCAAGTGAAGGAGCAGTTACAAATGTTACAGCCACAAAAGAAAAACAAATGACAGAAAGACTATCCAACACAGAATTGAAGACACAGCCTGGTTCAGATAAATGGGTCTTATATTCCTGCAGCTGGATTTACAAAGGATTTTAATGGGAACATTTTAAGTGAAAACCTGGAAATGGCCTGACAGAAATCCTGGTGACATAATCACATCCCTGAAACTATACCATCCTGAAGTGTGGAGGAAATTAGCGAATTGAATCATGTAATAAGGCAATTTCATTCTTTTTTTTATGTGGGCTTAACCAAAAAAAAAAATTAATTTCATGATCAATTTAAAATGAAGGTTTATAGTAAGTCCCTGAAATGTTATACAAATTATTGTAAGCACATGTATAGGCTTCCCAGCACCCCCCCCATAGTGAGATTTCATAGTTTTCAACAGAGTCTATCAATATAGTTCATCCAAAAATGAGTGACAATCCCAGGTGGTAGTGGGACAGGAGCTGTTGAGCCACTATGGGCAAATGATATTATTAAGGGGGTCGGCATTTTTGGCAGTGGAGATAACCAAAGAGAGGTAATCCTATGAATGTGAAGAAACTATGTTGGTGGCTACTCAGTTAATTTTAAATGTTTTTGTTTTTGTTTTAAGTAGACTCCGTGCCGGGCGGGGCTTGAACTCACAACCCTGAGACCAAGACCTGACCTGAGATCAACGTCAGACACTTAACTGACTTAGCCACCCAGGCACCCAATTTGGTTAATTTTATTAACTAGTCACCCAGCATCGAACTACCAGAGGAATGGGAGTTCAGCTAATCCAGAGAGGACTACTGACAGCAAAGAGATTTGGGTGAGGGCCACGCCAGAAATACAGTTTATGATTCAGGAGGACATGATTTGTACAAATTAAAATGCTGATGAGTAGAATCTAGAAATGTCTCCCCATGGCGGAACAGAATGAAAGCCCTAACATTGATTTAAATCAATCTTTTCCCTGTAGCCACCTAGGATATCAATTAAAATACTTCTTATCCTCAAGACACCTCATAGGCAACCAATCAGTGATGATAATGGTGGAGGTCATGCCACTGATGTCATTCATGTAAAGAGGAGGTGGTCGATTATTTTCACCTATGGCAAGTCTTCCCACCCCAACCAAATCTTATCCATGACAAATACCTCCGTCATAGAGCCTCCTTGGACAGTCACGGAATTAAAGAGCATTAATATGGGAATGAATGTTACAAGTCATTGACTCCAATGTTCCTATTTTAATCAATGTGGAAAGAGATCCAGTGAATTTTCCCAAGGTTAAAGACAGAGCTGGACTTTCACATCCCTGCTCCCTCTTCTGCCTCTCTCTGACAACCATGGTCTTTACAGTTCACTTGGAAATCACCCATTCTGCTTTGTGCACCTTTTCCACTAAGCAGGTGTTTCAGTCTTTTGCTTTCATTCACCTTTCATCTCATCCTGCGTTAAGGTTAAGCCTTATTCTCAACTTTTAGATTAAATCCTCTGAGGGCTTTGCTCAGAGCGTTCAGTAACTCCATTAACTTGATTCATCCCCAGCTCCTGAGGGACACTGCCAAATTCACAGAATATCTGTGTTTATCAAGAACAGATTATTCAGACTTTCAGATCTCCAGGCACATTCCTGTTAGTATAAATTACTAAACTGCTTGTTTGCCAATAATGTTGCACTAGAAATGTAGATGTGAAAGCATAGTGTTTGATTCCAATAAGGTCAAACATGGGCAGCATGATTTTTCTCCTTAGCAAACAAACCAAAAAGGCCAAAACCTTTTTTAAAAATCTTCCCGGCACTATTCATAGCTGCTACAGTTACAAACTGTCCATGCCACCTCTGTGGCATACACATCTCTCCCCTTCTTCCAAGCAAAGCTCCTCACCACCCCCCCCCCCCCCCCCCCCCCCCCCCCCCCCCTGTTTAACTCGAAAAAAATTACAAAAGATGCCAAGTGTTACAACCTTTTTTGTTTAAGATTCCTTTTTGTTTCCTTCCAATTTTTTTTAAGATTTTATTTATTTATTTGAGAGAGAGAGACCCCTTCCATTATGAATGCAACTGCTATCTCCTAACAGCATGGCTTGCTGGACCAGACACCTAGACAGAGTACTCTGGCTCAGATGGGCACCATGTCCAGTGTTCCCAGACACCAAAAGTCTATCACCCAACACCTGGATATTTTTAATGAAAGCTCATGAACATTCATTCATTGTTTTTCAACAAATAATTATCAGGCAGATTATTTTTATTTTCTTTGAAGAGTTTAAAACTAGCATCAGTGGGTAAAAATGACAATTAAAGAGGGCACGTACTGCATGGAGCACTGGGTGTTATACGCAAACAATGAATCATGGAACACTACATCAAAAACTAATGATGTAATGTATGGTGATTAACATAATATAATAAAATAAAATAAATTTTTAGCTCAGTATAGGAAGGACTTCTCAGAATTTAGAGCTGTCAAAAAACTAAACAGTCCTGTTCATGCACAACCAAATTGAGGGATGTTCTGCAAAACTCCTGTCTGGTCTCTTTAAAAATGTCAATGTAGGAAAACAAAAAGGAAAATAAGCAGAGAAATTATTCTGGAGCAAAGGAAATTACATCAACTGAATTAACTACAGACTACATTAAAGGAAATATAAGGCAAAATATTTTATCAAATCCTGTTTTGACAAAAAACAGCTACAGAGAACATTGTTGGGAAAATTGGAGAAATCTGAGTGCAGACATACAGTCCACATTATATCTAATGATATAGAAATGAGTCACTGTTACATTTTCTAATGCCAGTAATGACTATTTTGGTTGCCCAAGGTCATGAGACAAGGGAGGATTAGAACTTCACGGCTTGGCTCCGGAGGCATTTTAAGTTTCCTGTCACTAAAGGTGTTTAAACAAAGACTGAAGAAGACTGTCAATCGCCTGGTAGTGATTATTAGGTCAGTTTCTAAATATGAGTGAGGGTGGAGGTAAGGGTCTGGGCTCTTCAAACACGTTAATCTGTGAAAAAAAAAAAAACCTGGAAATTGTTCCAAGTTTAAGAAAACTAAGAGACCAGATGAGCCCTTAAGCAGGTGAATCAGATGAGCTTATGGCCCCGCAACAGGGGCTGCTCTAGAGGGAAGAGGTCACACAGCTTTCGAGGGTCTGCTAGCACAAACTCCTACCTGGAGTGATTCAAATCTTTAGGTCTTGAGTCACAAGGCGAAAGAGTTGTTCTAGAAATCAAGAAGAACTGCTGATGCTAGAAATAATTCCCTAAACGTATAAATCCCTTTCCTTGACCAAAATGACTGATGAGTCCTTCATATGACCCCAGATTCTTCTGGTTAATTAAGAGTTACATGGACAGTGTCTGGCACCACTATGAAGCAATTATAGTCTAAGTCATCTCTCACCCCACTTAGGACACCACTCTCCCCCACTTTTTTAAGAGAGAGAGAGAGCTCAAGTGCACATGAGCAGGAGGAGGACAGAGGCAGAGGGAGAGAAGCAGACATCCCTCTGGGCGCTAAGCGCAGAGCTCACTGATAGGGGGCTGGATCTCATGAAGCTGAGATCATGACCTGAGCCGAAACCAAGAGTCGGACACTTAACTGATTGCGCCACCCAGACGCCCCTAAACATGTTTTAAAATGCAAGTAAGATCCAACATCAAAGGAAAAATTAGAAAAGCAACATCCCCAGTATTTTTACTTGATTTTGAAATACCAGTAAGTAAATTCTTTACATTTAAGCCTCTATTTCTGACTTCACATACTGAGTCAACAGACTTGCTTAAAGATAAGGTTTTGTTTTAAGGTTTTGTTTTAACTGCCTCAAACCTCAGCCACAAGCCTGTAGCCTGGAAGCATTCTGGCCTGCTTCCCACAGTGCCTCTGTGACTGGGTCTTAAGTTGACAGGAGTTTACTGATGTTCACCAGTTAGTTATATGCACGCTAGACTCACATGGTTCCCAGCTATTACTTTGCCCTCAACCCCACCACCTCTCTTTTCTGGGTTTCCAAACTCTCTCAGAGAGGTGTCTCCCTCGGCATCAATGTAGCTCACCTCCTGAGGAAAAGCCTTGCTATGGGCTATTGTAGTGACCACTTTTGAAAAAATGTGGCGAAAGAAGTTGTGAGAGATTAATATTTATTAAGGATATTATGTGCCAAACATTAGGTCATGGACTTTTCTATATTAACTCATTTAATCTCTCAGTAGAGAATTCAAAGGAATGAAAACTACACTTCGCTTGGAAGGGACAATAAACTGAGTACTACACAACCTGGAAAAGAAAATGGTCTCTCATTTCAAGAGGGAAGGACTTCATGACTCCCAGAGAAGGTAATATCCCAAACTCCCTGGGCACACCATCTAAAACACTCAGTTCTGAGCCATGAGCAGCTTTGCTGCTTCTCTTGTTTTGTCTCCCTGTGTTTGTCATCCTAATATGGTATCTCTCCATTTTCCTAATACTGTGGCTTGTCTCCAGACTCCCTTATGACTCTGGGGACTGGAAGGGGGCTCTGTTTTCCCTGTCACTCCCATACACTAAGTAGATGTCATGCTCCCGATAGCTGTTCAATCAACACTTAAAGAAACTGCAGTCAGAGAAGGTCAGAGGAGGCTTTGGTGGAGAAGGTGAGAAGAGCAGTCTTGGAGGAGCACCCCTGTGATTACCTCAGCAATAATTGCTTAATTGGAGCACTGTACTTAACTTAATTAGACTATTCAGTATATTCTAGGAGGCGGTTGTAACATTTCTTCTTGCTACAAAGCTAAATAACTTTTCATGACTTAACTTAAAACATGTTCCTTAACTCAGAAGCTGCTTCTGTGCAGTCCTGAGTCTCAATGCAACACATGAATTCCACCAGGGACCTAGGCCTAATTTTAGAAAGGCTTGTGGAGTCCCGTAAGGATATTCTTAGACTTGTTCATGTTTTTACTTTGTGAGCCAGCTCTAGATGAATCCCTTTTCCCCCCTGCACTCCTTTACATTTCCTAGAGGGCACCTGGCTTCAACCTAGAATAGGTTAGCCACTCCTCAATCTCAGGATTGGGGAAACCAGAAGCTGTTAGGTAGGAATCACATGTAATCCTCCTAAGGACTATAATTAAACACACTTATAAAAATACATTGATAACAGTATGTCATGAATATTGTATAGTTATTTGACAGTTGTCAAAGATTTCAAAACAAAATTGTAAATATGGGCTTGGATTTACTGACATCATATTTTATTCATTTATCTTAGCCCTTGAGATTTGGAATATTTCTTTTCCTAGGAACTATAAGTGGGGGCAGGAAGAACTATGACAAACTAGAACTGATTTGTTTTCTAATACACATTTTCTTTTTTTTTCCTAAGATTTTATTTAAATTCCACTTAGTTAACATATAGTGTAGTATTGGTATCAGGAGTACAATTTAATGATAGACATACAACACCCAGTCCTCAGCACAACATGTGCCCATCACCCAATTACCCCATCCTCCCACCCCATCCCCTCCAGCAACCCTCAGTGTGTTCTCTATAGTTAAGAGTCTCTTATGGTTTTGCCTCCCTCTGTTTTTATCTTATTTTATTTTTCTTTCCCTTCCCCTATATTCATGTTTTGTTTAAATTCCACATGAGTGAAATCATATGGTATATGTCTCTCTCTGACTTATTTTGCTTAGCATAATATCCTTTAGTTCCATCCATGTTGTTGCGAATGGCAAGATTTCATTCTTTTTTATTGTTATGTTAATCACCATATATTACATCATTAGTTTTTGATGTAGTGTTCCATGGTTCATTGTTTGCATATAACACCCAGTGCTCCATGCAGAACGTGCCCTCTTTAATACCCATCACCAGGCTAACCCATCCCCCCACACCCCTCCCCTCTAGAACCCTCCGTTTGTTTTTCAGAGTCCATCCTCTCTCATGGTTCGTCTCCCCCTCCGACTTACTCTCCCTTCATTCTTCCCCTCCTGCTATCTACTTCTTTTTCTTTTTTCTAAACATATGTTGCATTATTTGTTTCAGAAGTACAGATCTGTGATTCAACAGTCTTGCACAATTCACAGCGCTCACCATAGCGCATACCCTCCCCAATGTCTATCACCCAGCCACCCCATCCCTCCCAACCCCCACCACTCCAGCAACCCTCAGTTTGTTTCCTGAGGTTAAAAATTCCTCATATCAGCGAAGTCATAGGATACAGGTCTTTCTCTGATTGACTTATTTCACTCAGCATAACACCCTCCAGTTCCATCCACATCGTTGCAAATGGCAAGATCTCATTCCTTTTGATGGCTGCATAACATTCCATTGTGTATATATACCACCTCTTCTTTATCCATTCATCTGTCGATGGACATCTTGGCTCTTTCCACAGTTTGGCTATTGTGGACATTGCTGCTATAAACATTGGGGTGCACGTACCCCTTCGGGTCCCTACATTTGTATCTTTGGGGTAAGTACCCAGTAGTGCAATTGCTGGATCATATGGTAGCTCTATTTTCAACTGTTTGAGAAACCTCCACACTGTTTTCCAGAGGGGTTGCACCAGCTTGCATTCCCACCAACAGTGTAGGAGGGTTCCCCTTTCTCCACATCCCCGCCAACATCTGTCATTTCCTGACTTGTTAATTTTAGCCATTCTGACTGGTGTGACGTGGTATCTCATTGAGGTTTTGATTTGGATTTCCCTGATGCCGAGCAATGTTGGGCACTTTTTCATGTGTCTGTTGGCCATTTGGATGTCTTCTTTGGAAAAATGTCTGTTCATGTCTTCTGACCATTTCTTGATTGGATTATTTATTCTTTGGGTGTTGAGTTTGATAAGTTCTTTATAGATTTTGGATACTAGCCCTTTATCTGATATGTCATTTGCAAATGTTTTCTCCCATTCTGTCGGTTCTCTTTTGGTTTTGTGGACTGTTTCTTTTGCTGAGCAAAAGCTTTTTATCTTGATGAAATCCCAATAGTTCATTTTTGCCCTGGCTTCCCTCGCCTTTGGCGATGTTTCTAGGAAGAAGTTGCTGCGGCTGAGGTCGAAGAGGCTGCTGCCTGAGTTCTCCTTTAGGATTTTGATGGACTCCTGTCTCACGTTTAGGTCTTTCAACCATTTGGAGTCTATTTTTGTGTGTGGTGTAAGGAAGTGGTCCGGTTTCATTCTTCTGCATGTGGCTGTCCAATTTTCCCAACACCATTTGTTGAAGAGACTGTCTTTTTTCCATTGGACAGTCTTTCCTGCTTTGTCAAAGATGAGTTGACCATAGAGTTGAGGGTCCATTTCTGGGCTCTCTATTCTGTTCCATTGCTCTATGTGTCTGTTTTGTGCCAGTACCATACTGTCTTGATGATGACAGCTTTGTAATAGAGCTGGAGTTCTGGAATTGTGATGCTGCCAGCTTTGCTTTTCTTTTTCAATATTCCTCTGGCTATTCGGGGTCTCTTCTGGTTCCATACAAATTTTAGGATTATTTGTTCCAGTTCTTTGAAAAAAGTGGATGCTATTTTGATGGGGATTGCACTGAATGTGTAGATTGCTCTAGGTAGCATTGACATCCTCACAATGTTTGTTCTTCCAATCCATGAGCATGGAACGTTTTTCCATTTCTTTGTGTCTTCTTCAATTTCGTTCATGAGTATTTTATAGTTTTCTGAGTACAGATCCTTTGCCGCTTTGGTTAAATTTATTCCTAGGTATCTTATGGTTTTGGGTGCAATTGTAAATGGGATCGACTCCTTGATTTGTCTCTCTTCTGTCTTGCTGTTGGTGTATAGGAATGCCACTGATTTCTGTGCATTGATTTTATATCCTGCTACTTTACTGAATTCCTGTATGAGTTCTAGCAGTTTGGGAGTGGAGTCTTTTGGGTTTTCCACATACAGTATCATATCATCTGCAAAGAGTGAGAGTTTGACTTCCCCTTTGCCAATTTGGATGCCTTTGATTTCTTTTTGTTGTCTGATTGCTGTGGCTAGGACTTCTAATACTATGTTGAATAGCAGTGGTGATAGTGGACATCCCTGCCGCGTTCCAGACCTTAGGGGAAAAGCTGAGAGCTTTTCCCCACTGAGAATGATATTCGCTGTAGGTTTTTCATAGATGGCTTTTAGGATATTGAGGTATGTACCCTCTATCCCTATACTCTGAAGAGTTTTGATCAAGAAAGGATGCTGTACTTTGTCAAATGCTTTTTCTGCATCTATTGAGAGGATCATATGATTCTTGTTCTTTCTTTTGTTAATGTATTGTATCACGCTGATTGATTTGCGGATGTTGAACCGACCTTGCAGCCCAGGGATAAATCCCACTTGGTCATGGTGAATAATCCTTTTAATGTACTGTTGGATCCTATTGGCTAGTATTTTGGTGAGAATTTTTGCATCCATGTTCATCAGGGATATTGGTCTGTAATTCTCCTTTTTGATGGGGTCTTTGTCTGGTTTGGGGATCAAGGTAATGGTGGCCTCATAAAATGAGTTTGGAAGTTTTCCTTCCATTTCTATTTTTTGGAACAGTTTCAGGAGAATAGGTATTAATTCTTCTTTAAATGTTTGCCAGAATTCCCCTGGGAAGCCATCTGGCCCTGGGCTTTTGTTTGTTGGGAGATTTTTGATGACTGCTTCAATTTCCTTAGTGGTTATAGGTCTGTTCAGGTTTTCTATTTCTTCCTGGTTCAATTTTGGGAGTTGATACATCTCTAGGAATGCACCCATTTCTTCCAGGTTATCTAATTTGCTGGCATAGAGTTGCTCATAATTTGGTCTTATAATTGTTTGTATTATTTTGGTGTCGGTTGTGATCTCTCCTCTTTCATTCATGATTTTGTTGATTTGGGTCATTTCTCTTTTCTGTTTGATAAGTCTGGGCAGGGGTTTATCAATCTTGTTAATTCTTTCAAAGAACCAGCTCCTAGTTTCGTTGATCTGTTCTACTGTTCTTTTGGTTTCTAGTTCATTGATTTCTGCTCTATGATCTTTATTATTTCTCTTCCCCTGCTGGGTTTAGGCTTTATTTGCTGTTCTTTCTCCAGCTCCTTTAGGTGTAGGGTTAGGTTGTGTATTTGAGACCTTTCTTGATTCTTGAGAAAGGCTTGTATTGCTATATACTTTCCTCTCAGGACTGCCTTTGCTGTATCCCAAAGATTTTGAACAGTTGTGTTGTCATTTTCATTGGTTTCCATGAAATTTTTTAATTCTTCTTTAATTTCCTGGTTGACCCATTCATTGTTTAGTAGGATGCTCTTTAGCCTCCATGTATTTGAGTTCTTTCCGACTTTCCTCTTGTGATTGAGTTCTAGTTCCAAAGCATTGTGGTCTGAAAATATGCAGGGAATAATCCCAATCTTTTGGTATTGGTTGAGACCTGATTTGTGACCTAGGATGTGATCAATTCTGGAGAATGTTCCACGGGCACTAGAGAAGAATATGTATTCCGTTGCTTTGGGATGGAATGTTCTGAATAGGTCTGTGAAGTCCATTTGGTCCAGTGTGTCATTTAAAGGCTTTATTTCCTTGTTGATCTTTTGCTTAGATGATCTGTCCATTTCAGTCAGGGGGCTGTTAAAGTCCCCCAGTATTATTGTATTGTTGTCAATGTGTTTCTTTGCTTTTGTTATTAATTGCCTTATATAATTGGCTGCTCCCATGTTAGGGGCATAGATATTTACAATCGTTAGATCTTCTTGTTGGATAGACCCTTTAAGTAAGATATAGTGTCCTTCTTCATCTCTTATTACAGTCTTTGTTTTAAAATCTAATTTGTCTGATATAAGGATTGCCACCCAGCTTTCTTTTGGTGTCCATTAGCATGGTAAATGGTTTTCCACCCCCTCACTTTCAATGTGGGGGTGTCTTTGGGTCTAAAATGAGTCTCTTGCAGACAGCATATTGATGGGTCTTGTTTTATAATCCAATCTGATAGCCTGTGTCTTTTGATTGGGGCATTTAGCCCGTTTACATTCAGGGTAACTATTGAAAGATATGAATTTAGTGCCATTGTATTGCCTGTAAGGTGACTGTGACTGTATATTGTCTGTGTTCCTTTCTGATCTATGCTGCTTTTAGGCTCTCTCTTTGCTTAGAGGACCCCTTTCAATATTTCTTGGAGGGCTGGTTTCGTGTTTGCCAATTCCTTCAGTTTTTGTTTGTCCTGGAAGCTTTTTACCTCTCCTTCTATTTTCAATGACAGCCTAGCTGGATATAGTATTGTTGGCTGCATATTTTTCTCGTTTAGTGCTCTAAAGATATCATGCCAGTCCTTTCTGGCCTGCCACGTCTCTGTGGATAGGTCTGTTGCCAATCTAACATTTCTACCATTGTAGGTTACATATCTCTTCTCCCGAGCTGCTTTCAGGATTTTCTCTTTGTCTCTGAGACTCGTAAGTTTTACTGTCAGATGTCGGGGTGTTGACCTATTTTTATTGATTTTGAGAGGGGTTCTCTGTGCCTCCTGGATTTTGATGCCTATTTCCTTCCCCACATTAGGGAAGTTCTCTGCTATAATTTGCTCCAATATACCTTCTGCCCCTCTCTCTCTTTCTTCTTCTTCTGGGATCCCAATTATTCTAATGTTGTTTCATCTTATCGTATCGCTTATCTCTCGAATTCTGCCCTCGTGATCCTGTAGTTGTTTCTCTCTCTTTTTCTCAGCCTCTTTATTTTCCATCATTTGGTCTTCTATATCGCTGATTCTCTCTTCTGCCTCATTTATCCTAGCAGTTAGTGCCCCCATTTTTGATTGCACCTCAT